>NW_011495046.1:6352810-6361556 GCF_000754665.1 Bison bison bison
AGCTAATCAATGAATATAATAAAGTTGCAGGATATAAAGTTAACACACAGAAATCCTTTGCATTCCTATTCACTAACAATGAGAAAACAGAAAGAGAAATTAAGGAAACAATTCCATTCACCATTGCAATAAAAAGAGTAAAATACTTAGGAATAAATCTACCTATAGAAAACTATAAAACACTGATGAAAGAAATCAAAGATGACACGAGTAGATGGAGAAATATACAATGTTCATGGATCAGAAGAGTCAATATAGTGAAAATGAGTATACTACCCAAAGCAATCTATAGATTCAATGCAATCCCTATCAAGCTACCAATAGTATTTTTCAGAGAACTAGAACAAATAATTTCACAATTTGTATGGAAATACAAAAAACCTCAAATAGCCCAAGTTATCTTGAGGAAGAAGAATGGAACTGGAAGAATCAACCTGCCTGACTTCAGACTATACTACAAAGCTACAGTCATCAAGACAGTATGGTGTTGGCACAAAGACAGAAATATAGATCAGTGGAGTAAAAAAGAAAGACCAGAGATAAATCCATGCACATATGGACACCTTATCTTTGACAAAGGAGGCAAGAATATACAATGGAGAAAAGACAATCTCTTTATCAAGTGGTGCTTGGAAAACTGATCAAACACTTGTAAAGGAATGAAACTAGAACACTTTCTAACACCATACACAAAAATAAACTCAAAATGGATTCAAGATCTAAATGTAAGACCAGAAACTATAAAACTCCTAGAAGAAAACATAGGCAAAACACTCTCTGACATAAACCACAGCAGGATCCTCTATGACCCACCTCCCAGAGTAATGGAAATAAAAGCAAAAATAAATAAATGAGACCTAATCAAACTTAAAAACTTTTGCACAACAAAGGAAACTATAAGCCAGGTGAAAAGACAACCTTCAGAATGGGAGAAAATAATAGCAAACAAAGCAACTGACAAAGATTTAGTCTCAAAAATATACAAGAAGCTCATGCAGCTCAATACCAGAAAAATAATCAAGCCAATCAAAAAATGGGCCAAAGAACTAAACAGACATTGCTCCAAACAAGACATCCAAATGGTTAACAAATACATGAAAAGATGCTCAACATCACTCATTATCAGAAAAAGGCAAATCAAAACCACAATGAGGTACCATCTCATGCCGATCAGAATGGCTGCAATCAAAAAGTCTACAAACAATAAATGCTGGAGAGGGTGCAGAGAAGAGGGAACCAACCTTCCTACACTGTTGGTGGGAATGCAAACTAGTACAGCCACTATGGAGAACAGTGTGGATATTCCTTCAAAAAACTGGAAATAGAACTGCCATAAGACCCAGCAATCCCACTGCTGGGCATACACACCAAGGAAACCATAATTGAAAGAGACATGTGTACCCTAATGTTCATTGCAGCACTGTTTACAATAGTTAAGACATGGAAGCAACCTAGATGTCCATGGGCAGACGAATGGATAAGAAAGCTGTGGTATATATACACAATGGACTATTACTCAGCTATTAAAAAGAATGCATTTGAATCAGTTCTAATGAGGTGGATGAAACTGCAGCATATTATACAGAGTGAAGTAAGTCAGAAAGAAAAACACCAATACAGTATATTAATGCATATATATGGAATTTAGAAAGATGGTAATGATGACCCTATATGGGAGATAGCAAAAGAGACACAGATGTAAAGAACAGACTTTTGGACTCTGTGGGAGAAGGTGAGGGTGGGATGATTTGAGAGACTAGCATTGGAACATGTATATTACCATATGCGAAATAGATCACCAGTCCAGGTTCAATACATGAGACAGGGCGCTCAGGGTCGGTGCACTTGGACAACCCTGAAGGATGGGATGGGGAGGGATGCAGGAGGGGTGTTCAGGACGGGGGGCACACGTACACCCATAGCTGATTTATGTCAATGTATGGCAAAACCACTACAATATTGTAAAGTAATTAGCCTCCAATTAAAATAAAAATAAAAAAAAAAACAACTCTACCCCTCAGTGAAAATTACTGAAGCCTCAAGGGAGTCCAGATCCCTGAGTACTTGGTGAAACAAAATGTTTGTGGGCTTGAGCTGTGAGCTAAGATCCCTGATATTCCTGGGAAATTTACATTTAGTTGGCTTTGCTCACCCATCCAGCCTGTACCACTTGTAACCAGCCTTATAGAAATCCTAATCCAGGATGGGGAACACATGTATACCTGTGGCGGATTCATTTTGATATTTGGCAAAATGAATACAATTATGTAAAGTTTAAAAAAAAAAAAAAGAAATCCTAATCCTCTTATTTAGTTTTTGCAAACTCCTGGATGTCTACTCTCTTAAAAGAGCCTAGGTTTTATAGGTAGTATTCCCCCCAGAGAACCCATTCACCCAAAGCATGTCTAGTGTGGTTAACACTCGTGAGGGGTCCTGAAAAAGTGTTACTCATAGAAATGATGTGTCATTGCAGGTGCCTCCATCTGAGATGTGGGTTGGCTGCCTCACACCTGGGAGTGCACTGGTCGCCACTACCCCAGCCTCTCCCTGCTTGCTGGACCCCAGTCTACTGCTCTAGTCCTACAGTTCACCCCCCCTAAATCCTCCTCCGTCCATCCCCTGGTACTGATCTGCACCTCACAGTGAGAATCCCAGACAGGTGGCCATGTCTCACACCAGCAAGACATCTCCCCCTAGAGCAGATGAAGCTACAGGAGCTGACATTGCTGGCCTCTTATATTCTTTGGTTCTGCTGCAGTTTTTCTGGTGGGGGATTCTCTGGGTTGACAGCGAGAGATATGTTTAGGAGATGAAGGAATCAAACACCCCAGAGTAGACCAAGAACACCTTAAACCAGAATGGAGAAAGGAATGTGAGATGTATCCAAAAATGAGAATGGGCAAAACTGTCAGGCATCCTGCAGCTGTACTGAGCATGGAGGTCTTCCTGGAGGAGATAGAGGGGGATTCCAGTGTGGATGTGATCCTGTGGGCAAGGCAGGGGCTGTAGGGAAAGAGAGATTGGTGTGGGCACATGAAGCAGCTTAGCTCAGACAGCCTGGACATCCCAAAGAGCAGCCCACAGGCCCAAATCTGACACTGAGAGTCCACCTGCTGCCCAAAGAGAGTGGATGCCCCTCCCAGTTGGAGGGACCTGGCCCGGCCTGGGCAGGGCTCGCCATCTGTTGCCTCTTTGAAAGTTGTCTTTGGAAACAGGCAGCCTCTTTCCTTACATTTCTCCCTTGCTCTCCATCCTTTGAAAATGGGTTTAATATTTGTCCATAACCAACGTTTGTTTGGACTGCTGCCTGGAGTGGATGGAGGGTGAGAAGGAGAAAGACATGGATATTTAATGAGCTTCTTTGGTGAAGAAAGCCAGGCTTCTGCCTCTCCTGCTTCTTCTGTTCCTCACGCTGTTCCCACAAGCAAAGCGTCATTACCTACAAGGAAACTGATACTCAGAAAAAGCAAGTAATTTCCTTAAGGTTATACAGCTTAGTGACCCAACCAACATTCAGGTCAGTGCTGTTTGTTCTGAAGTCCAAGTTCCTGTGGTACCTCCTACAATGTTGACCAAAAGTTTCAGCTCCAAAAATAAAGAAACGAAATGTGGCTGTGAATGAATGATAAAGGCCTGAATGGTGGGCAGGTAGATAACTGTGTTCCTGGGGTCAGCTGCTGCAATCAGAAGCAGAGGAGGGGGCCAGGAAGGTCAGGAACTACCAGGCCACACCTTGCCAAGCCAACAGTGGGAGCCTCTGTCCCTTGGAAAACCTGGGAGAACAGCCTCATTCAGGGAGGACACTCGGGCCCTCCTGGAGAGCTCCTGCTACATTCTGGGCACATAGAGGGCCACCCTATAGACCCAGTCTGAACTAAGCTTGTGAGCCCAGGAAATAGAGTGCCCAAGCAGGATGTGGCCAGGCAGCTCTGAGTGTTCAGGCCGGGTACTATCTGTGGCACCCAGGAGTGAAGTGCTGTACTCCAGGCCAACAGCCCCATCTGCCCAGTCAGGCATGGAGGCACCGTGTCCAGGGCCAACTGGACTTTTAGGGGCCACAAAATATTTTTATTTTATTTTGAAATCTAAAGATAAAAATGTATATCAAGTCATGGCTATATAATAATGAATTCAGCCTAGAATTTTATTGTTGTTGTTTAGTTAGAGTCATGTCCAACTCTTTGTGACCCCAAGGATTGTATCCCACCAAGCTCCTCTGTCCATGGGATTCTCCCAGCAAGAGTACTGGAGTAGGTTGCCATTTCCTCATTCAGGGGATCTTCCTGACTCAGGTATCAAACCCACGTCTCCTGCTTTGGCAAGAGGATTGTTTACTAATGTGCATTGGGAAAACCCTGACAGTTGTACATATTTTTATGAAAAAATATACAACTATGAAAATCTGTGTATTTAGATATCATCAAAGGAATCTTACAGATGGTTTCACCACTGCAACTTATCATTCTTAATCAGGTTACAAGGAGGTTTTCAGTTCTTCTCAGCCTTAAGGACAGGTTACTTCAGGGGCTGAATTCTTCTTGAAAGATAGTACAGGAACTAAGAACTGCCAAAGATGCCATCTTAGCAAGATGGATGAAGATGGATCCTTTTTCAGTCTAGAAAATGATTCTAGTGAAGAGGCACAGAAGTAGTTTTATACCAAATCATTAGGTTTTTATAGTTCCCCAAGGTGACAGCGAGAGAGAATACTCCTCTAGACGCATGCGTTCTATTTTTAAAACCTGTAACTTTTATTTTTTACTGCAAAATTTATATTCATTTACTAAGGAAAGAGAGAAAAGGAAAGTGAGGGGATACAGATAAGCCAAATGGGGTGGGGGGATCCATCTAGAGCTGCTGTTGGTATGGCATGCACTCTTGTCGACGTTTTAATACCTTGATGTTAGAATTCATTTAAAAATAGTTTGTGCTACAGAGCTATAGCATTTTTTCCCAGTAAAATGTGCAATCAACATCTTTTCATGTCAATAAATAGATTTCGATAAGTTCATTTCAATAGCTGCCTATTACCCTAGTGTATGACTGTACTGTAATTTTCTCACCAATATCCTATCATTAGAGATTCAGATTTTCTTTTCATTTACTCCCTCTCTCAAAATCACTATGATATAAACACACACAGACACGTTTATGCCTTTGTTCGATCTGGTTTAATTGCTGGATCAACGGACTGCTGGCTAAGGTAGACTCTACTGCGTTGCTGACCTACTGCTGCTAAGGTTCTGGGCACCACCTTCCAGTAGTGCTGATGGGAATGTGTCTTCCCATGGTCTCACTTGCCTGCTCATCTTTGAATCTTACAGGGAAACACTCGGTGCTCATTTATTCATCAGCCTTTTCCAGTTTCTAACAAGGTGGCTATGTTGTACGCCTCCTGCGAATCTGCATTTATTTTGGAATAAATTATTTTGTTCAAGCTGTACCCAACCCTAATGAGGGCATGCATTATTTTCTTAATTCACATACATGCTTTGCATATTAGGGAAATTATGTTACAAGTTAGAACTGGATGCTGGTTTTTCATTTGACTTTCATTTTTCTACATTTGAGTTAACCCTAAATTGTTTGTGTGTGCCATTAAATATTCTGCTGTTCTTCAAAGCTGCATAAATACAGTCACACTGCACATCCATACTCAAGCCATTGAAATTCAGGAGGAAATACATTTCAAGAACCCTTGGAATGAAGTGCCAAGGTGACACCTATTATCAAACAATCCACAGTGATGCTGAAATACAGAAGCTCTGCTGCTTTTTTGTGTGTGAAGATTTGCTGAAAGGCTCAGTCTTTTGCAGGGCAAGCAATGAATATACATAATAATACCCTCTATGGATCCATGATAATCCTTTGGGCACATATTTAATTTCTGCAAAGCAGCTCTATGTGTCTCTAGGATTTAAAAATGCCTAATACATTAATCTGGAAACACAGATGTCTATCTGGCCAAACAAAAGGATGCTTAATAAAGTTTTCAGTGGAGAAATTAGGGTCCAATATCTGTAGCACACCTAATGCCTCAGACCAGAACTGATAAACAGCTGTGCATATGGGTCTGCCACACGAAGGATCTGATTGTAATGCCTGCAAGTCATTCCACACGAGCCATTTTGTTTTCATTGAATGGCCTTGTTATAAGACCATTGGGTTCAGCTGGTTTAATTCTAGGTATTCTTTGGCTTTAAAAGGCAGATCGTTTACAGGGGTTGGCTTCAGTCGTTTGTCACAATAGACATGTAGGCAAGACTTAGCAGTCAAGCCAAACAGCCCAGGAGGGTCATGCAATTATACATCAGGGAGCCACTTTGGTGCTCACCTGGTAGCTCACCTGGTCACCACACCTTCCATGCCACAGGCAGAAGCTTTAGAGCTGACCTGAGCAGTTTCGTTTCCCCCAACCCAGGTAACAGGCCGGGAACAGCGGGGTGGAGGAAAAACAACAATCTGAGCTGTTAATTTCAATAAGGTGAATATCCCTTGGTGATATTCCTGGTGGCTCAGATGGTAAAGAATCTGCCCACAATGCGGGAGACCCAGGTTCGATCTCTGGGTTGGGAGGATCCCCTGGAGAAGCGAATAACTACAAATCTACAAAACCGGAATAAATTATACCCAAAGGGATTTTCTCTTTCCCATTTTGCCTATCTAGACATTCTAAGATCATATGCTGGAGCCAATTACTTCTAAGGCAGGCGCTGATTTCATTTTTTCCAGCTTGGAACAAAGTGGCATAAGAAACGATGGCTCCCTACTTTGTTTATATTAATTATGTACAGACAACTGAAAGCTGATAGCATAAGATTGATTGTAATTGAGCCATAAATTTAACACAGAGAGACATCATCTATTTACCTGGACAGCTCTTTGCTGAAATGTATTTCTGAACTCAAGTAGGAGGGAGAGGGTCTGAAGATAAGGATGATAAATGTCTCCTGGCTGAGGCCAAGTTATGCAATCCTCAGTCTAAAGTGGCGACCATTCAGCCAGCAAAGCTCTTCTCCTGTGATAGAATTCATGCACACTTGGAAATGTTATTAATATAAAACTAAAATAATAATAAAGCCAATTGTTAATTCTAAGTCATGCTTTTCTCCTGGAAGCTGACAAAGGCCCGGGAGATTCTGCTTGCAGCTCCGGCTTTGAGCTCAGCCTGCTTCTGGCTCCATCCAGGAAGGACATGTGGAGAAACTGATAAGCTCCTTCTTTCAGAAACCATGAAGTTGACCCCCGGAGCCCACTCTGCCTCTGAGCAAGCCAGGTTGTCAGCCTCACCCACATAGCAGGGAAATCTGGGTAATGTTCTCCTCTGTCCTCTGGTATGTCATATGCAGACTGTGTCACCTGCAGTCTCAGAGCAGACCTTGATTATTGCTGGCGTGTGCGAACACACAGCAGCTGGTGAGCGGAGGGTATCAGCCCTCGTCCCCAGGAAGTCATCTCAGGATGAGGGGGAAAAGTTGTAAAGTTGTCATTGCAATAAAGCTTCACCTTGTGAAGCAGGGAAGTCTGGATGCCGCTACATATCTCGTTTAGTAAATTACCCCCTTAAGAACATTACTTTGCCAACAAAGGTCCGTCTAGTCAAGGCTATGGTTTTTCCAGTGGTCATGTATGGATGTGAGAGTTGGACTGTGAAGAAAGCTGAGCACCGAAGAATTGATGCTTTTGAACCTTGGTGTTGGAGAAGACCCTTGAGAGTCCCTTGGACTGCAAGGAGATCCAACCAGTCCATTCTAAAGGAGATCAGTCCTGGGTGTTCTTTGGAAGGAATGATGCTAAAGCTGAAACTCCAGTACTTTGGCCACCTCATGTGAAGAGTTGACTCATTGGAAAAGACTCTGATGTTGGGAGGGATTGGGGACAAGAGGAGAAGGGGACGACAGAGGATGAGATGGCTGGATGGCAACACGGACTCGATGGACGTGAGTGTGAGTGAACTCTGAGAGTTGGTGATGGACAGGGAGGTCTGGCGTGCTGCAATTCATGGGGTCGCAAAAAGTCAGACACAACTGAGCAACTGAACTGAACTGAACAACAGAAAGCACAGCTGCTTAGACACAACAGAAAGTTGTTCACTTTGGTTTTTGTTTCTCATTGGTTTTGAAGTATAGCTGATTTACAATGTTATGTTAATTTCTGCTGTACAACAAAGTGAGTCTGTTATATATACATACATACATGCACACATATATATATATATATAATCTTTTCTGTATTCTTTTCCATTATGGATTATCACAGGATATTGAATATAGTTTCCTGTGCTGTACAGTAGAATCTTGTGGTTCACCCATTTTATGCATAATAGCTTGCACCCCTAACCCCAATCTCCCAGTCCATCCCTCCCCCACCTCTCCTCCCCCTGGCAATCACCTGTCTGTTCTCTATGTCTGTGAGTCTCTTCCTGTCTCACACATGAGTTCATTTGTGTCATATTTTAGATTCCACATATAAGTGATATCACAGTGGTATTTGTCTTTTTCTTCCTGACTCACTTCACTCTATGCTAATCTCTAGTTGCATCCAGGTTGCTGTAGATGGCATTACTTCATGCTTTTTTATATCTAAGTAATGTTCCATTGTCTTTTTTATATCTAAGTAATGTTCCATTGTATACAAGGACTGGCTGAATGGATACAAAAACAAGACCCCTACATATGTTGTCTACAAGAGACCCACCTCAAAACAGGGGACACATACAGACTGAAAGTGAAGGGCTGGAAAGAGA
>NW_011495046.1:6361656-6362111 GCF_000754665.1 Bison bison bison
CTTGATGAAGGTGAAAGTGGAGAGTGAAAAAGTTGGCTTAAAGCTTAACATTCAGAAAACAAAGATCATGGCATCCGTCCCATCACTTCATGGGAAATAGATGGGGAAACAGTGGAAACAGTGTCAGACTTTATTTTTCTGGGCTCCAAAATCACTACAGATGGTGACTGCAACCATGAAATTAAAAGACACTTACTCCTTGGAAGGAAAGTTATGACCAACCTAGATAGCATATTGAAAAGCAGAGACATTACTTTGCCAACAAAGGTTCGTCTAGTCAAGGCTATGGTTTTTCCTGTGGTCACGTATGGATGTGAGAGTTGGACTGTGAAGAAGGCTGAGCACCGAAGAATTGATGCTTTTGAACCGTGGTGTTGGAGAAGACCCTTGAGAGTCCCTTGGACTGCAAGGAGATCCAACCAGTCCATTCTGAAGGAGATCAGCCCTGGGATTTC
>NW_011495046.1:6363191-6389374 GCF_000754665.1 Bison bison bison
TATGGCAATAAAAGGCGTTAAATTTATCAAAAAAAAAAAAAATAAATAAAGTGCTGAAAAATTAAAAAAAAAAAAAATGAAAAACACTTTTTTCCTTCACAGACGCATGGTGGTGTGGCTGTTGCTGACCGAGACCTTTGTAGGGTCCTCTGATCAGTGGGAATTACAGGTGCAGTAACGCTACTGAAACAGGGTCTATTTGCTCAGAATTTATAAGGAGCATCACTTTTTCCTAATTTTTTTTCCATTTCAAGTTTTTCCATTTCAAGGAGAGAGCTCACATGCCTCAAGGGAAGTGGTGAACTTAATCACCAACCTGGAGGATGTGGAGGGGTGAGGTCAACATTTATATTGGGGAACTTTGGGTAAAGCATATGAATTTCATCTGTGAGTGGGCCTCCCCCAGGCAGCAGAAGGCCTGAAGAGAAAAAAAGTCCTGCCTCCCCCAGCAAGATGCAATCCTCCAGCTGGCAGCCATTGGGCTCCTGCACCATCATCTCTCCAGGGTCTGCAGACTGCAGGTGGGAGCTCCCAGATCCCATGGGTGCAGGAGCCAATTCCTTATGAAGAGCAGATCTCATATATTAATACCTTTGCCTGTGTGATCTCTTCAAATATATGTGTGAAACAGTTAGTCAATCTGTATGTATATATATAGAGAGATGTGCATGCATGCTCAGTTGTTCAGTTGTGTTTGACTCTTTGCTACATCATGAACTGCAGTCTGCCAGGCTCCTTTGTTCATGGGATTTCCCAGGCAAGAATACTGGAGTGGGTTGCCATGCCCTTCTCCAGAGGGTCTCCCTGACCCAGGAATCAAATCTGTGTCTCTTGCACTGGCAGGCAGATTCTTTATCGCTGAGCCACCAGGCAAGCCCTAGAGAGAGAGGGATTCTTTATTGATATATACCCCATTGGTTCTGTTTCTCTGGACAACACTCTTAAATCAGGGAAAGACAAATAGTTCATTTGCCTTGAAAGTTCACCTTCCCTCTTTCACCACCTCAGACCCTCACTTGACACAGAGACCTTGGGAAGCCAAACAGCAGCAACACAAATTCTCAGCTGTGGTGTGTGAGAGCCCGGAGCTGTGGTTATTTCCATGTTTCCTGTGGATTCTACTTGCCTCTTTTCTCTCACATCCAGCTTTGGCCTGTCTTTCCTGTAACCCAGAGTTCTCTGGCACTTTGACTCCTCCAGTTGCAAATGTCATTCCTGAGCAGGAACACAAGCCTTGCTCTTGAGAAGAGACACGACAGAAATGGCTTGAGAGTGCTGTCTTCCCCGTAAGGCTTGTCCCTATAGAGTTAGTGACCTCACAATGCAGCTTTAGGTTTTGACCCTAGAGTAGGACAAGCACTGAGTATGTGCATGTGTGTGTGTGTGTGCGTGCCTGTGTGAGCCTGTGTGTGTGTGAGTGTGCCTGTGTGTGAGAGTGTGTGCTTTTGTGTGTGTGAGTGCGTGTGTACTTGGAAGTGTTTGGGAGCTGCAAGAGGAGAAGAAGGGGACCATGCATGGAGACGCAGAAGCTGCCTGGCTTCTCTGAAATCAGGATGGTGCCTGGCCGCCTACCTACCTTGACACTAAGCTCCTGTTACCTCACTCTGCTCTGCGCCCTCCAGCCTGCTTTTTCTAGAAAGCCATTTCCTGAGTCAGACGCCCAGGTGTGAGGTTGCTGAATTTCTCTATTCATGTATTGCTAATTCCTTAAAACTTTTTAAAGCTAATAATAACGTATAATTTTAGGCACATTGAACTTTCCACAGCATTTTTATGTCTATGACCTAATTTTCTTCTCTAAGCAGCCTCATGACAAGAATAATATAAAAAATACTGGTCCCTTTTAAAGGAGAAAATGGACCTAGGGAAAATTCTACTGCTTAGGGTCAAATAACAAAGACAGTAATCCAGGCCTTGTGAATTTTATCCCCTCAA
The DNA here is from genome assembly GCF_000754665.1 of Bison bison bison. Classification (NCBI taxonomy): domain Eukaryota; kingdom Metazoa; phylum Chordata; class Mammalia; order Artiodactyla; family Bovidae; genus Bison; species Bison bison. The sequence goes on from NW_011495046.1 coordinate 6,365,127, forward strand.
AATCAGATATTGCTTCCTTAATGCTAATGTAATGGGCAGAGATTTAGACTGAATAATTAGACTGTTGTCTGATTTGATTAATTTTAATGTTGAATTCCAATCATTATACCCATACCACAATTTGGTACTATTTGAATTATATTCCCAAAGCTCTACATATGCTGGTATGAATGTATGTGTGCTTGGTATAAAATTTTGCTAGACATGAATATGCTTCTGTCTGTAGATTTAGGTACACAGACAGAATTTTAGTAGCCTTATTTGCTTGGCTTGTCTCTGCAACTTCTGGGGAACTCAGCCTGGTGTGCAAGTGCAAACTTGCTGATTAATATAAAATATAATATGGCATAAAGACCTACTTATTTTTTATTATTCATCCAATTTCTTAGCAGCCATCCACTACAGATTTATGAAGAGGGAACTTCAGTCTATAAAACCAAGTAGGACACTCTTTGGAAAGTAACTTATAAATACAGCACACCCTGATGGGAAATACTGTAGCTTAAACGAATTCACTTCAGAGTCCATTTCTGCTGTAATGAACTTGTTGCAGCAGACCAACACTGCCTCCAAGAACAATGAGAAAAACTGGCCACATCACTAAAAAGAAAGAAGAAAATCTGTTTGAAGGTGTTGATGTTTAGCCGAGGTGACTATAGGGGCCAGGTGACAAAGGTCCTTGTGAGAAGGGACTTCAGAGAGGTGAGCCTAAATCCTGCAGCTGTTCTTGTTTTTCTTGGGGCATTGCCAACTTTCAGGGGGAGGATGGGAGGCTGAGGGCAGGCAACAGGCTGGCACAAGGCCAGTGGCGGGGAAAAAAGAAACCAGTAGAACTTTCAGTCATCTCACAATGCAGGACAGACATGTTTGAGATCTGACAGTGTGAGACTGCCACATTAAGCAAAATGCGCGTCAGGTCCAGGTGATGAAGGGGGTGCAGGGGTGTGACGTTACACTTAGACTGATTCCCCTTGAGACATCTGCTGGAATCTGGAATCACAAGGGCAAGAGGGTTAAAACCAACATCAAAACAAGCAGGAGCTGCTGAAGGGCAGAATGAATTCTACACAGTCTGGTAAATTGAAGAGAACCCAACAAAGGCACCTGAGTGTCGGGGGGTTGGAGCCTCTGCAGATGATGTAGATGAACCATGTGACCTCAGATGTGGTCTCAATCAGTCCAGTTCCTGTTTGCAGCAAGATCATCTGTCCCTCAGCTGTCTGTCTTCCAGTTCTAACTCCTGTTCTAGTTGAGAGGGTAGCATGGCCAGGAGCTCAGGCTTGCATCTGGATTCAGATTTAGTTCTAGCAGTTAGAAGCTGGTTGGCTTTTAACATGTTGTTGTTGTTCAATCTCTCAATTGTATCCAACTCTTTGTGACCCCATGGGACTGCAGCACGCTAGGATCTTCTGTCCATCACTCTCTCCCAGAGTTTGCTTAGATTCATGTTCATTGAGTCGGTGATGCCATCCAACCATCTCATCCTCTGCCACCCCCTTCTCCTTTGAATGAGTTACTTCAACTCTCTAAGCCTCCTTTTCACTGGGATGAGTCATTTATTCAGCATACGTGGATCAGACAGCTGCATGGTGGGGCAGTGTATTTGTAGTACCTGCTCACAGGATTATCGTTGCTGCTGCTGCTGCTAAGTCGCTTCAGTCGTGTCTGACTCTGTGTGACCCCATAGACGGCAGCCCACCAGGCTTCCCCATCCCTGGGATTCTCCAGGCAAGAACACTGGAGTGGGTTGCCATTTCCTTCTCCAATGCATGAAAGTGAAAAGTGAAAGTGAAGTCGCTCAGTCGTGTCCGACTCTTAGCAACCCCATGGACTGCAGCCTACCAGACTCCTCCGTCCATGGGATTTTCCAGGCAAAAGTACTGGAGTGGGGTGCCATTGCCTTCTCGTTACATTAGAATGAAATAAGGCTTGGACACTGTTAAAGCATGGGCTTGGGATAAGTTCAAGCCTAATTAAACAAGGGCTAATTGTCCTGCATGCCAAAGTTAAATTCTGACTTCCTGCTGCCTAAGTAAGCATGCCTCTGATGTCAGAGCAGGCAAACTGGAGTGATACATCTAAAAAAATAGAAATATTAAAATCAGCTGTATTGTTTTTATTCATAATGAACCACATTAACAGCTGTATTATCGATGATAAATTGCCAATATTAAATATGAGGCATTACTGTTCAAATATTTCTTGTTAGCTCTGTTCATCTTGAAAAAAGACAATGAATCTCAGCTTAAGCTGATAAATTATTAAAATTTTAATATGTGAGTGATTTACTTTATGGATTATTTACCAGTGATAAACGGTGCTTTGCCAGAGCCTATTGAAAAAGCCAAGATGGGTCTGCAAAGAAAGCTGGGTACCAGAACCTCCCACAAAGGGACCAGGACACCAGGTGTGTGGATGCTGCTCATGTGCTTTTATTAGACACTCTGAGGATTCTAAGCAAAAATGTTTAAAACTCTCAAATTAAAGAATTGTTCTAATTTCTACAAAAGGAAACATGTGACAAATATGGCAGGTTGTGACTGATTAAATGAACTTCTCTTAGATGATTTTGGAAACACAGAGAAAGAAATTGTCAGAAGCCTAGAAATGGCAAAGGCAAGTGGCAGGAACTCCTCAGAACGTTGTCCAGGGCAGCCCACCCAGCACCCCGCATATCGTAGTCCTCCTTCTGTGCACCTGGGAGGAAACCAGACAACAACAGAGACAGCTTTGCTAATCATGAAATTGAACTTTAATTCCTTATCTTATTCATCAACTTCCTGTTCGTTTGGTTGGGGGAGTCACTTCTACAGGGCTTTACCACTCATGGTTACACTGCCAAATTGGACTTGTATATACACAATGATGACTCCACACCTGGAACACTTGATCTTTCCAGAAGCATCTAAAGAGATAGTTGTACTGAATCTGGCTACTTTTTGTTCAGAGACTGAAGCTGGATCCAGTCTTAGGGAAATTCAGGAGCATTTGTATTGCTATAGTAAGGCAGAGATTTGTCACACTGCAAGTTCCATTTGATAGTCTGAAATAAATAAAATTCCCTACCATTCTTTGCAAACTTCTAATATATAAGATACTTTCAAAAGCCAATAAGTGTACCTCTTCAGTACAGAAAGCACCCAGTCAGTGGTTATGACAATATAGAATAAATGGTCTAGCCGTATTCCTGGGAGAAGCTGCTTGACATTGGTCTTGGCAATGACATTTGGATATTACACCTAAACCACAAGCCACAGGTCCCTGAGCCTGGGTGGCCAATCTAAACCCTGACACATCACATAAGCACTGTGTCGGGGACATCACTGCAGACCAGGAGGACATTGTTTCTCAAAACTGAGATTCAGCAGTGGTAGCAGAACCCATGATGATGTTAATACATAGGAATCCCCATTTCACCAGGAGGTCCGATAGCCTCATGAAACGGAACAGCAAAACCAAACCTTCCCATTGCAGAGCGGCTGACGTGCGAGCAGAGTGCGCTGGGCTCTGCCTGCCTTGGCTGTTTGCATCCTTGGAAGTTCACAGGCAGAGCAGCCTTCCCTGAAAGGGACTTTGAACCTTAAAACAGCAGAGTTGTGGCTTTATTTATGAATCTACACCATAGCTGAAGAATATGAATGTTGGTTCATTAATAACTCATAGCCAAGAGGAACTCAAAAAACAATGTGCTTGTTTTTCTGGTGAGATTTGACATCTCATTACATAACAGCTAAGTGTTGGTCGCTCAGTCATGTCCGACTCTTTGCCACCCCATGGACTATAGCCCACCAGGCTCCTCTGTCCATGGGACTCTCCAGGCGAGAATACTGGAGTGGTTTGCCATTCCCAACACACGGAATTAATCGAGCTTTCTCTTGTAATCAGATGGAATCGATTTCCAGGTAGTGCGAAATTGCTCTTGAAGCCAGAGATGCAGGAGGTAGATGTACTTTCCATTTTGCTGAGTCTCTCACATTGTGAGGATAAAAGAGTTGAACTACACCCAGTTGTGAAGGTGTTTGTGACGAGCAGATGCCCAGTGCTTCGAAACAGGGCAGGATGAGTAGGACCAGTGCGTGAATGCCTGAATGAACAGAAAGCGGTGTTTCAGTAAAAATGATGTAATTGTCCGACTCACCTGAATAAACAGGTAAATGTCAAGAAAGCCAGTTCCTCTGAGGAACTGCTGTCCTTGAATTGTCCTAGGTTTAATAGCCATTTGGTTTTATGTCACCTTCCACAATCGCACACTCAGGGATAATGACTACACAGAGAATGCTGGCAGCCATAACCCCAGGGCATTATGAGATTCCAAACCATCACAGAATCAATTTATGGTCACTAATTATTGTTCAGTCGATCAGTCATGTCTGACTCTTTGAGATCCCATTGACTGCAGCACACCAGACTTCCCTGTCCTTCACTATCTTCCAGAGTCTGCTCAAACTCATGTCCATTGAGCCAGTGATACCTTCCAACCATCTCATCCTCTGTCGCCTGCTTCCCCCACTACCTTCAATCTTTCCCAGGGTCTTTTCCAGTGAGTCAGTTCTTCACATCAGCTGGCCAAAGTATTGGAGCTTCAGCTTCACCATCAGTCCTTCCAACGAATAGGTCACTAGATCATGCTTATTCTAAGCGCACTGAAGTTTTTACAATGATTATCACCATATAAGAGGAAACAAAAGATAAAAATGAAATAAAGTGGATTATGTTTACCAAGGTATTCAGTAAGGAGACCAACCTATATTCTGGAAATTTCACTTTTTACTATGATTTCAATGTATGTTTAAGTGCCGATAAGGTCAATTGGGAGTTCCACCCACTAAATGCTTTTAAAAACAGTCACGTGAGGTTTAGATTACATTGTAAAGACATTCATTCAGTTCTGTCATGTTCCTCGGTCCTTTTCCTAAATGTTCTGCTGTGCCATTAAAATAGCTTTTTAATTAGTAACAAAAACCTGCCAAATTTTCTTTTTTCCCCTTTTAAAAATTGCACTTTTTTTTTTTTAAGGAAATGGCAACCCACTCCAGTACTCTTGCCTGGAGAATCCCATGAAGGGAGGAGCCTGGTAGGTTACAGTCCATGGGGTCGCAAAGAGTCGGACACGATTGAGCAACTTCACTTTCACTTTCACTTTCAAAGAAAAAAAAAAAGAGTTCTTGAAATCCTTGTTTTCTTTGTTTGGTCAGTCCAAGTTATTTTGGGTTCCTCATTTTTTAAAAACACATATTGTGTTTGTCTGGTTGGAGGAATGTGTTCTTTGAATATCAAGAAGGGAAAAAGGAGAAAATTATCATCCCTTTAAATCCTCCCAGATAATGGGTGGCAGACAATGCGGACCCATTGTTGCCTGGAAGCTGTAGCTCATACTGAGCCCTTCAAGCACTAGTGGGAGCTGCTCCCTGTCTCCTTGTAATTCAGAATTTTGAGGGGGAGCACAATGAAGATGTCCCTGGGGGAATCAGTGCTAACAAATTCCCCTGTCAATGCAGGAGATGTGGGTTTAATATTCAGGTCAGGAAGATCCCCTGGAGACGGAAATGGCAATCCACTCCAGTATTCTAGCCTGTAGTATCCCAAGAACAGAGTAGCCTGGCAGGCTACAGTCCATGGGGTTGCGAGTCAGACATGACTGAGCAACTAACACTTTCAGGCTAGTCGTGGCATTTGAAGATGTGGGATGGGGCGATGAGGACAATCTCAAGAACCAAGGTCTGAGGCACCATTTGGAGTTTAGGGCAAGGAGGAGGAGCAGCCAGACAGGTGGGGGAAATGAACATGGGGTCTCCTGGGAGCCACGGGAGAAAATTGTCCCACGTTGGGCATGGTCCATGTGACAGATGGCTGTTAGGATAAGATGAGGGCTGGGGAAGTAACCCCTGATGGGACAGAAGGCAAATTACAGGTCACCTTGATAAGGACAGTGTCAGTGGGTGTTGGGGACAAAGACTTGAGTAGTATATACCCAATGAGAAGACAGAGGAGGACGTGACCTGCGGGAAATGATCCAGAGGGTGTCTGCTATAAAGGGAGACAGAGAAATGAGTGGAAATGATCAAGAAAGGAGCAAAAACAACAACAACAACAACAAAAAAAAAAACACAAAGAAACAAAAACCCAAGTAGATTAGTGGAGTGGCTGCACCTCCTCCCACCCTCAATAACTGGCTCAGGTCCAAATGTGACATGCACTGGGGCCGCCAGATGGTTTTAATGAAAATACCTGTCACGTGTGTAAAGGTTCATTATGTGCCAGTTTTACTTAAGAAGCAAATTGTCATAACAGCAAATGGTGAAAGACAAGAGAGTGAGTGATAAAATTAATGTTTGAGTCATGTTAGAATATAACGGTACAAACTTGCTTAATTTGAAAGGTCAAGCATCACCTGTCAAGTATTTTCAAAAGTTTTTGCTTGGTAGGAAGCTAAAACACTGCACAATCAGGTTCAAAACTGGTCAACACACAGCCCTAACCTTGATGTGTTCACCCTGACTGTCCCGGCAGCATTATTCTAAATAGGAAGTGAGTGTTCAGTTGCTCAGGATGTAGTCTATTTCTTTTGAAAAGATGCTTCCTGCCTCCAGAATGTTCTCTCATTTAAAATTTCACTAAGGGACTTCCCTGTTGGTTAAGACTCCCTGCCTCCAATGTAGGGGTAGTGAGTTCCATCCCTGGTTGAGGAACTAAGATCCCACATGCCACACAACGTGGCTTAAAAAATAAAAACCAGAAGATAAATGAATTAGTTTAAAAAAATTCCACAAAGTTTAAGACTTGATAGTAGGTTTGACTAGATAATAATAAAACATTGGCATTTTGTCTTTTACAAAAATGGCCCTGATGGATCATTTGTCTCTTACCTGCCTCTTCCCATGGCCCAACTCTGACCCTCTTTCCCTTCCCCTCTTCTATTTCCTCCCCTTTCCTTCAAGTTTCCTTCAAAGGAAACTTCCTTTCCAAGTTTGAGTTCTGGGAGGTAAGAGATGCAAGGCCAGGTTATATAAAGTGCCATTTCCAAGACCTTCCCAATTTCCCTCACTCCCTCCAAGCTCACACCTTCCCTGTCTTTCCTGTTTTGCTTTTTTGCCCAGTGCTTTCTTCCAACCATTCAGTTTGACTTCTTTGGTGGATTATTCTCTTTTTTAATTTAAAAAAAGATTTTAAAAATTCTTTTTAGGTTTTGCATTTTAGGTCTATGATACACTTTGGGTTAATCTTTGCATATGGTGTGAGGTGTGATCAGTTGTTGTTGCTATTTTTTTTGCATAGAGGTATGCAAGTTTTCTTGCATAGATGCTTACTCATTGGAAGAAAGATGCTTACTCCTGGGAAGAAAACTTATGACCAACCTAAGACAGCATATTAAAAAGCAGATACATTACTTTGCCAACAAAGGTCCATCTAGTCAAGGCTATGGTTTTTCCAGTAGTCATGTATGGATGTGAGAGTTTGAATATAAAGAAAGCTGAGCGCTGAAGAATTGATGCTTTTGAACTGTGGTGTTGGAGAAGACTCTTGAAAGTCCCTTGGACTGCAAGGAGATCCAACCAGTCCATCCTAAAGGAGATCAGTTCTGAATATTCATTGGAAGGACTGATGTTGAAGCTGAAACTCCAATACTTTGGCCACCTGATGCAAACAGCTGACTCATTTGAAAAGACCCTGATGCTGGGAAAGATTGAAGACAGGAGGAGAAGGGGGAAGACAGAGGATGAGATTGTTGGATGGCATCACCAACTCAATGGACATGAGTTTGAGTAAACTCCCGGAGTTGGTGATGTACAGGGAGGCCTGGCGAGCTGCGGTTTATGGGGTTGCAAAGAGTCAGACACGACTGAGCGACTGAACTGAGCGACTGAACTGAACTGAACTGATGCAAGTTTTTTAGTGCCATTTGTGGTTCTGCACTGTGCGCCATGTGGGATCTTAGCTCCCTGACCAGTGATTGAACCTGCACCCCCTGCATTGGAAGGTGGAGTCCAAACCATTGGACCACTGGACCACTGGAGAAGTCCCTGGATTACTCTCTTATTCATCTTTGCTTTCACCTTTCTTTTCTTCTCCTTATGGGGATCTTTCTCAGCTGACCCTTCTTTCCAGCTCCTTCTCTGTGTCTGAATGACCTATTCATCCTATTGAAGCCTGAGGGGAGAATTCAAACACAGGTATTTGTTCTGAACCTTTCTCCCTGCCATCCTTGTCCTATAGACTCTCTTAAGCTGTTTCTTCACGTGTAAATAGAGATCATATACACTACAAAGGATTTGGGTGAGATTTAAATGAAAGGAAGAGTGTAAATGCTTAACAGAGTGTTGTTTTTTTATTATGATTTTCTTGATTTTTAAAATTATTTGAGTCATTATAAGATAATTAAGATTGAGGAATCTTACATTTTTAAGAAAGCCAAACTTTCAAGAGATAATTTTCAATATTGAGTTTAAAGCCCCGATTCATGTCATATATTTTATATTATATATATAATATATATGAAGTGAAAGTGTTACTTGCTCAGCCATGTTGCTCTTTGCAACCCGGTGGACTGTAGCCCAGACAGGCTCCTCTGTCCATGGGATTTCCCAGGCAAGAATACTGGAGTGGGTTGCCATTTCCTTCACCAGGGGATCTTCCCAATCTAGGGATCAAACCCAGGTCTCCCACATTGCAGGCAGATTCTTCACCATCTGAGCCACCAGGGAAGCCCCATATATAAATTACCCAATTTGAATTAGGTATTTGTGATTGCCTAGATCCTGATGGATATCTAGGCGAGTCACAGATAGCTAACTCAAATTGGATAATTTGAGGAGAATTTAACAAGGATTGTTTATAGAAATGGCCATGTACTGCCTGGAGCTGGCAGTATCAGAGAGCCACTGCTCCAAAGGATCAAGTGGGGGAGCAGGTAGGAAGGGTGGCCAGGCAGCCAGTAAGTGGGGAGGGCTGTGCAGTAGGAATCATGGCCACAGCAGAGGGTCACATCACCCAACTGGAGGGAAGGGTCCAAAGGAATAACTTCTCCAAACTCTCAAACCCTGCCCCCTGGCTCTGACCCCTTGACCATGCTCCCTACTGGCCAAACCCATCACACAGGTCAGCCTCCTGTTTCATTCAGCAGATAAGAAATGACCCAGAGGGGCAGAAATCCTGATTTGGTGGCAATTCTTTTACAAAAGACTAGGGCTGTTACTCTAAATCCACAAGAGGTTGGAGACATAAGAGAAATGGATTTGATTCCTCAGTTGGGAAGGTCCCCTGTATGAAGGCATGGCAACCCACTCCAGTATTCTCGCGTGGCAAATCCCATGGACAGAGGGACTTCACAGGCTATGATCCATAAGGTTGCAAAGAGTCAGACACAGTTGAAGCAACTTAGTACACACAGGAGCAATTAAACAGATCAAAACCATAGCCCAGGTTCCCTAGTGATTGTCTCCAATCTGAACAAGGTACTTTACCATGAATTATTCTACAAATTCTCTACAAATTCAGAATCACATTCATGACAGGAGATTATAGCTGCAATTGCCATTATATTTATATATTTATTATAACAATGATGCAGTGTGTGCCATAATTAGATGATGATATTGTAGCTGACAACCCATACCACTTAATTCACAGAGGAGATCAGAAACAAAATATATACATTTACTCTCAAGACTATACCTAGAAACTCTGCCTTCTTATGTTAATTACCTCCTTCTCATACACCTTGGGTTCTCAATCGCTATTTGCAATTGAGGGAATAGCTATTTGAGAGATAAATCAATGTATTAAATATGTATATTCATGCAAGTGTATGTGTTTGGCAAGATTTAAATTCTCAATGGCTCCATAGAAGAACCACTTGAGTAAGAGATGTTTGTCTCTCTCTCAAAGGGAAACCATGTTTCCTCTTTTCTCATTCTTAGTTACTTAATTGGACACATTTCCTTACTTATCTTGACTGAAAGAGAGCTTAAGACCTAAAGTGTTTTGCTTGCATATAGCTGCTATTTAGTAACTAAAAGTGAAATGCTTTGTTTTCTTCATTACTTTACTTGGTTTCTTGAATTATGTTCCAATGTTAGTGTTTTGATTTTAGATTCCTTTAAACAAACCTGATGTTTTGAGGGTTTTGGGCAAATACGTAATGTACAAAATAAATTTTTTAACATTTGGAAATTCCACACCAGGCATATTTTTATAAGCTCTGTAGGTTATTTTCTGATATACACCCATCCCCAAACCACAGAGCTCATTTTTTCACAGAAGATCGATTTGCTTATCAAATTATATCAAAATTGGTGCATTTAGCATCTACCATGTTTCTACTAAACTGAATTCAACCACGAAGTCAGTTTTATGGTTGCACAATAATAATAACAATAAAAATATACAGGAACTAACATCCAAATGAGAAAGGCTTTAAAGGAAACCCTCAAAAAGCTCAGTGCAGAACTAGGTAATTTCACCCAGATGGTGTAATCAAAATCAAAATGTTTATGTTGCCAAGTTCACCAAAAGGGGAGACAGAGCTCTCAGGAGAAGAGAATCCCACACTTAGGCAACATTAGATGCACCGAGAACAAGTTTCACTTGTCACATGTCCTTCGAGTTGATGTCCAACGACACTAAACTCATTCTTTATATTAATAATCAAAAGGAATGCTGATACACCCAGAACAACTTAGGCTTTTTATTTGAAGCTGCAAAGCTTTATGAGTTGGCCAGATGTTCCATGATGAATTATTCCAACTAAAGAGCCAAAAGCACTTCGAGTTAGAGACGGGAAATTAGCTCTCTTTAGCGATGGGAAATGAGAAGGTGTTGAGTTGAGTCTCTACAGGTGCATCCAGCCACCTTTTGATACAGAGCGTGCCTGTGAGCCTCTGCTAACAATCCACTTTTATCTAGAAAGATGAAATGTCAGACATTGAAATATTACAAACGTCCACACTTAATTCTCAGGAGGGAAACCCTTTTTCAAAAAAATAATCATGGGAGTCTAGTTGATTTACAATGTTGTGTTAGTTTCGGGTGTACAGCACAGTGAATCAGCTATATGTACACATATGTCCCCTCTTTATTAGATTATTTTCCCATATAGATTATTACTGAGCACTGAGTAGAGTTTCTTGCGCTATATAGTAGGTCCTTATTAGTTATCTATTTTCTATTTTATATCTGCTGCTGCTGCTAAGTCACTTCAGTCATGTCCGACCCTGTGCAACCCCATAGACAGCAGCCCACCAGGCTCCCCCGTCCCTGGGATTCTCCAGGCAAGAACACTGAAGTGGGTTGCCATTTCCTTCTCCAATGCATGAAAGTGAAAAGTGAAAGTGAAGTTGCTCAGTCGTGCCCAACTCTTAGTGACCCCATGGACTGCAGCCTACCAGGCTCCTCCGTCCATGGGATTTTCCAGGCAAGAGTACTGGAATGGGTTGCCATTGCCTTCTCCATCTTGTATCTAGCAGTGTGTGTATGTTGATCCCAATCTTCCAATTTATCTCTCCCCTCTTTTCCCCCCAGCACCCATAAGTTTGTTTTCTACATATGTGACTATTCAGAAGAGAAAGTTTTCAAAAACAGCTGCAAGTGGAACCTCCAAGAAAAATGAAAGCCAACCTCCTACTTTACTACCCAGTAACAGGTGACCTGCCTCACCAGGACCCATCGCTTACTAACTGCCTAAGCAACTGCCTGACTCCTTGACTATGCAATGCTTTGAGAGCGTAAGCATCAACTGCTTTTAGTATTAAACCATATAATCCCAATTTTGACCACTTTCTCCCAGCACTCCCTAAACGAGAGGGGAGATTGGGGATTAAAGGTTTACACCATTAGATGGATTAAACCAAGATATGAAATATGCATTAGACTGCATGTCACTGATTTTGCCTTAAAAGAAGTTCTTTTAGGCTTCTTGTATAGGAGTGGGTTTTTCAGACTTTCAGGGTGTTTTCAAGGCTTTGAAGCAGAGAACATATTATACAAAGAAGAAAACAGCCATTCCCTGCCTGGCAAAGTATAAGCTAGAGAAAGACTCATGTTTTTATTTTTAAAATGTTGAACTGTTTTCTTCAGGACACTTGTTAATATTAAGAATGGCTGAGAGGCAGTGAGATAATTTCCACTGGGTAACAGAAGCTTAAGACCCAGTCAGTCTGCCCATCAGGGTCTGTTTAGCTCATGAATGCCCAGCTTTTGACTAGTAATGTGAGCCTGACCTGTGGACGACACTCTTTTCCCCAGCTAATGACTGGTGTCCCCATGGACTTGAGAAGGAGAAAGATAGACTTCGAAGGGTTGACCTCAACCTATCTGTACTGCCCTGTTGATTCAGGGCCATTAAACTCCTTCAAGCTTCATGGACCTGGTTTAGGATACTCCTTACAGTTTGTTCAAGTGGAATTTCCTGGCTCTGATCAGAGCTATCATTTGGGTTTAAAATGTTCTATGGATATGACTACAGGGAGCATTGCTTCAAATAAAATTTGTTATAAGAATGACTGCACAGAATATTTGAAATCAAGACTCTTTTGGAAAAGCCCTTAATTCAACTCATGTTGTAGGTCCTGACTGTAACACTCAATTTATGATCCTGGTCCTGGTTTTCAATTCTGTCTTGGCCTCTCCATTCTCTGTTCAGTGTCTCGTTTTAATTTTCTTTCTTTTTTTTGTGGGGTACTCAGTTTTAATTCCCAAAAATCAACAAACAAACAACTGTCATCTTAAAGCCAGCAGTTTAATGATATGAGAAGTAATAAGCCAAGAGCTAACAGTTTATGCTCTTATTCTGTACAGTGTGTGCGTGTGTGCTAAGTTGCTTCAGTTATGTCTGACTCTTTGCGACCTCATAGACGGTAGCCCACCAGGCTCCTCTGTCCATGGGATTTCCCAGGCAAAAATACTGAAGTGGGTTACCATGGCCTCTTCCAGGGCATCTTCCTGACCCAGGGATCGAACCCATGTCTCTTGGGTCTCTTGCACTGGAAGGTGGCCTTAGTGCCACTGGGAAAGCCCTATTCTATACAGGCAATGTATTAAATGCTATGCAAGTATTAACAGTAACTCATTTAACCTTTGCAACTTTATAATATATGTACTATTATACTTTTTCTTTTGTATTTAGGCCTATGATCCATTTTGAATTAATCTTTGTGTATGATGCAAGGTATGGTCAGCTATTCTTGCATAGAGATCTTCACATTTTCTAGTGCCATTTGCAGAGAAGGCAATGGCACCCCACTCCAGTACTCTTGCCTGGAAAATCCCATGGGTGGAGGAGCCTAGTAGGCTGCGGTCCATGGGGTCGCTGAGTCAGACACGACTGAGCAACTTCACTTTCACTTTTCACTTTCATGCATTGGAGGAGGAAATGGTAACCCACTCCAGTGTTCTTGCCTGGAGAATCCCAGGGACGGGGGAGCCTGGTGGGCTGCCGTCTATGGGGTCACACAGAGTCGAACACAACTGAAGCGACTTAGCAGCAGCAGCAGTACCATTTGTGGTTTTGTATTTGTGGGATCTTAGTTCCTCGACCAGGGATCAAACCCATGTCTCCTCCTTTGGAAAGCAGACTTTTAACTACCAGACTGCTGAGGAAGTCCTTTGTACTATTATTATTCCAATTTTATGAACGATAAAATGAAGGCAAAAACCAAGCACTGTAGCTTACTCCAAGTTACAGAGTTAACATGGGACAGAACCCAGAGTCAGACCTACAATGCTGGCCTCTAATCCAAGCTCTTACACACTGTTGTATAAGCAACAGTGAAATTCTGTCTGGAGTCAGTAATTTGATAAATAGTCAAAGGATTCACTTGACATCTTTTATACAGTGATCTCTAATGCTAACACGGAGATGGTGCCCTAGGAAGAAGTAGAGGGTTAAGCACAGTATCCACTCTTAAGAATTTAGCAATCTGCTCTTACTTAATATTAAATCTCAGGGTGAAAGTTAAGGTTATTACACTTTGGTAAACATGCTGTGTTGCATTTACACGTGGGTATATAGATAAACACACTAAAATAGATCCGCATGTTTTATGTTTAACTGCTCTAAAGACCACATTTATATAAAAGCTGGTCATCACATGATTGAGTGAAGACCAAGTAGCAAACACTCACAACTAAATTATCACCAAAATCCTCCAGGTTAAAGTGGAAAAGGAGTAAAATAACAACAGAACATACTTATTAATGTAACAGAGCCCCTAAATTTTGGAGAAGTGAAGCATGTTCTTCTAAACATGGTACCCCCACTCCCGGATCTGGGAAGACTGAGTAATAAACTCAAGATTATGAAGGGAATGTTTCAATGAAAGCTTATTGGCTTGGTTGTCAAAAAACTAGTCTGAGAGTTGAGCACATCTGTTGAGCTCCAGGCAAAGGCACCATCACACTGTTGTAACTCAGGGAGACCAAGCATAAACAGCAGCAGCCTCACCATCAGACGGAGGTGATGGCTCCTATCAGCTGCCATTCCATCCTTCCCAATCTAGGGCCAGGATTATATCTTTAGAACCTTGTAAGAGAGAAGGATCTAAGTTGAAACTGAGAAAGTTGGAAGATTTTATAACACTGGGACACAAGAAACCTGGCTTTGCTGTCCTTCAATGGATAGAACTCAGAGGGCAGAACTCAGAGGCAGAGACTTGTTTTCCCAGGCAGACAGACCTACTGTCAGCGCTGAGAGGTGCCAGCCTGGCAGGGCAGTGGGCACCCCAGAAGAACACAAGGTCCAGGAGGAGCAGGCTTGTGAAGGAACTCGCAGCTCTCCTTTGGGACACCGTGCTTGGGGGATGAAGGCTGCCCGGAGGCTCAGCTGTAAAGAATCACCTGCCAATGCAGGAGATACAGGTTCAATACCTGGGTTGGGAAGATTCCCTGAGGGAGGGCATGGCAACCAACTCCGGTATTCTTGCCTGGAGAATCCTATGGACAGAGGAACCAGGTGGGCTACAGTCCATGAGGTTGCAAAGAGTTGGACACAACTGAGAGACTAAACAATGACAACTTGGTAGATGAAGATGCACAATGAAAGCTGGACATCAGACTGAGTGGAATTTGGGCAGCTCCAGACTAGAGTGAGGCACCAGGAGTAAAAAACTGTGAGCCCTGGGCAGGCATGCACGTGACTGGCATAAATTTGCTTTCAAAACCAGGTTGATGGGAAAGCTCTTACACAATCCAAAGCTTAAAATAAAAACCTCGTTCATTCAATTCTTTTCTAAAAGATAGCTTCCTATTAATGTTTGTGTTCAGCTTCTATGTTATCATTCAAGAACACTGTACAAACTTAATGATGAGCATGCAGTGGAAACCAGGAGAAATTGCAAAGTCCCAAAATAGTTAATATGTAGCCACAGGGCAGTTATGCACTCAGTCATTGAAAAGGACATTAAGCAGCACAAAATCCAGATGACGAACCAACAGAGACAAACACGAGGACAGTTCACTCCTGCCTCAGAGCCCCAGACCCCTCAAGCTTGCAAAGCTCTCTTAAAACTTGCAAATGAGGTACTAGTGCTGTAGAGAGAAAGCACTCCTTGGCTGTTTCAAGGAGAGAGAGGCTTACGTTTTCAATTTCTCTTGGCCCTGGGACTTGAGTGCTGGCTGAACCTCCAGATGGCTTATAAAAACGAGCAATGAAGACATCTTTCTCTCTCTCTTTTTTTTTAATATTTCAAATAACAGATTGGAATAAAGCCATTCTGCAACCTGCAACATTTTCAACAGTTTACTCTCAATAGCCTCCCTGACCTTTTCTTAGTAAGTTCTGTACAGACCATGCTCATTAATCATTTTTCTTCAGAAGGTTGAATTCATTAGGTTTTAAAGCTGATAGGGATGCATAGCTGTTAGTCATAATTAGTTGCTTAAAAGGGTATGTGTTGGGGGGCGGTGATTAGTGCCTCATTAGCACCTCTGTTTCTTCTGAATGCTAACAATTGTTAATGCAGCAAAAAGGAGACTCTTTGTGTTTTGGAGAAGCTGATCCATACCGATAAATTAGTTTTCACATTTTACTTTGTCCTTCTGGGCACAAATTATGGAGCTAGGGGATTGAGACAAAGGTCTGTCTAGTCAAAGCTATGTTTTTTTCCAGTAGTCACATACACATGTGAGTTTGATCATAAAGAAGGCTGAACGCCGAAGAATTGATGCTTTCGAACTGTGGTACTGGAAAAGACTCTTGAGAGTCCCTTAGACTGCAGGGAGATTAAACCAGTCAATCCTAAAGGAAATCATTCATTAGAAAGACTGAATAGTCATTAGAAAGACTGATGCTGAAGCTGAAGCTCCACTCTTTTGGCCACCTGACTCAAAGAGCTGACTCACTGGAGAAGACCCTGATGCTAGGAAAGATTGAGGGATGACCATCATCAGAGAGGCTACAAACAATAAATGCTGGAGAGGATGTGGAGGAAATGGAATCCTTTTACACTGTTGGTGGGAATGCAAACTAATATAACTACTACAGAGAACAGTAGGGAGATTCCTTAAAAAACTAGAAATAAAAATACCGTACAACCCAGCAATCCCACATCTAGGCATATACCCTAAGGAAATCAGAATTGAAAGAGACACAGGTACCCCAGTGTTCATTGCAGCAGTATTTACAATAGCTAGGACAGGGAAGAAAACTAGATGTCCATCCACAGAAGAATGGATAAGGAAGTTGTAGTACATATACACAATGGAATATTACTCTGCTATAAAAAGGGGCACATTTGAGTCAGTTCTTTTTTCTAAACTTTTAATTTTATATTGGGGTATAGCCAATTAACAATGTTGTGATAGTTTCAGGTGAACAGCGAAGGAACTCAGCCATACATATACATGTATCCATTTCCCCACAAACTCCCCTCCCATCCAGGCTGCCACATAACATTGAGCAAGAATTCCCTGTGCTGTACAGTGGGTCCTTGTTGATTACCCATTTTAAATACAGCAGTGTGTACATGTCCATCCCAAACTCCCTAACTATCCTTCTCCCCACCCTTCCCATGGCAGCCATAATCCATTCATTTTCTAGAGAATAAATCTGCCATGAGAATTAAGGAAAGGGGAGTCATTTCAGATTTTGACGTAAAATTCATCTGCAGCTGCTATAACCACAATATCTTAGCAGAAGGATGACACGAGACACCCTGAGCTGATACTTTCTAAACCCCGTCCCTTGAGGAAAAGGTGAAGTTGAGACACCAGGCAGGAGTGAGGGGTTGGCAGTGCATGGTCCTCCCTGGCTCTGCCACTCAAGTCGCCAAGCAGTGGTGCCCAGGCTCCTGCCCTGAGCTGAGCACCTTCCGAGCCCATCCCATTACCCACCATTAGACTCTCAGCGTCAAGGACACTGCCTGGATGAATGACTCCAAGGTTAAAAGGAAAGTTGCCGGGGGAGGAGGAGGACATGGCAGGTTGCAGAACGGCGGGTCCCAGCTCACAGGCGACACCAAGGCTAATACACCAGCCTGATGAAGATCAATGAGGTGGATCCCACAGCCATTAGTATTCGCTGGCAGTTCCTCTCCAATGGGGAGATGGATGGGTGGCCATTTATCTGAGAAAAGTTACAGAGCTTGACATATCCTCTGTTCTCTTCTCCTCCAGAGGATTGGTGACAACATAACTGGGGAAATAACTGTGTCAAAGGCCAGCAGAATAAAATTTGTGCTTTCTCCGTCCCTTTGGCAAGGCCCTCGCTTACTCCTCATTTATTTTATCTGAGTTCTATAAACAAAGGAGCTCATTTCTAACAAAACCGTCTTGACAGCTAATTTAAAAGCAAATGCTATATGGGGGCAGTTTTAGCAGATGGATACTGGATGAGCTGAACTGCAGGTAGATTCTTTCAAGTTATTTGGAAGTGAAGTGAAGTGAAAGTCGTCCAATCGTGTCTAACTCTTTGCAATCCCATGGACTATACAGTCCATGAAATTTTCCAGGTCAGAATACGTAGCCTTTCTCTTCTTCAGGAGATCTTCCTAACCCAAGAATTGAACTGGGATCTCCTGCATTGCAGGCGGATCCTTTCCCAACTGAGGTATCAGGGAAGCCCCTGATAGTTATTTGGGGGACCCTGTTAATGTTGACGTATTTTAAAGTAAGAGAGAAACTACAAAGATCTTTAAATATAGTTTGACGCTCGTTAATATCATCATACCAGCTGCATAAAGAGACTGCTGCTGCTGCTGCTAAGTCACTTCAGTCGTGTCCGACTCTGTGCGACCCATAGACGGCGGCCTACCAGGCTCCCCCGTCCCTGGGATTCTCCAGGCAAGAACACTGGAGTGGGTTGCCATTTCCTTCTCCAATGCATGAAAGGGAAAAGTGAAAGCGAAGTCGCTCAGTCGTGTCCGACTCTTCGAGACCCCATGGTCTGCAGCCTACCAGGCTCCTCTGTCCATGGGATTTTCCAGGCAAGAGTACTGGAGTGGGGTGCCATAAAGAGACTAGTCGTTAGCATTTTGCACACCTGAAAATTACAGCACTGGACCCACAAAATTAAATGTATCACCATCTCTCATTCACTAAATCTTCTACCTCAAAATTTCACTGAGGTGGCTGTTGAGCTCATTTCACTTAATACTTTAGTGGAAAGTTTCACCGTCTGTCCTTCCCTCTTCAAGCCCTTCTGACTTGTGTCTCAAAGTTGTTGACATTCCTCATGACCTCCCTGATTGATTTTCCATGTCAACTTGAACCCCAGGGAGCCCAGATAAAGCACTGTTTCTGGGTGTGGGTGTGAACTCTGCAATGAAATTAGCATTTGCATCAGTGGAATCTACACATGGTCCTTCTGAATGCGGGTGACCATCCTCCAGCCCACTGAACAGGACAAAGCAGCAGGAGGAAGGATGAAGGAAGGGGCCACCCTTTTTCCTGCCTCGGGGCTTAAGTAGGGGCATCACAGTTCATCTTCTCCTGCCCAGAAAGGGATTTACACCATTGGCTCTCTGGGTTCTTAGACTCTGGACTCAGACTGAACCCACACCTGTGGGCTCTGGGGTCTGAAGCTTGCAGATGGCAGATGAGACTTGCCAGCCTCGAGAACTGCACAAGTTGATTCCTGCAATAAATCTCCTACTGTTTGTCTTCTCTGGAGACGCCTGAGTCATGCGCCTCCCCAGTAGAGCAGTCTTGTTTGGCATCGCACACAGAAGCATATGTTTTCTCAGAAATCCACATTGCTTCTCTGGCTGAGAAAGAAATGGTGTTTGTGATACCTTGTCCCCCTTTTGAACTGATCTTTCTGTTGATTCTCAGGCCACCTCAATATTCCTCATCTGGATTCCAGAAAGATTTCTTAAATTCAGGGCTTGAGCATTTCTTTCTTGTGAATTCCTGAGTTTCCAGTCATCTCCTACAGCCTACATTGATGAAAGAAAGGGGATAGAACTATTCTTCCTAAAAGACCTTTTCCGTCTCAGAGTCCACCATGAAAATATGAGGGTATCCTACTGGTTTATATTCTAAAAATAAGGAGAGTTCACCTCTAATACTTTTTAAAAATTATTTATTTATTTATTTACTTTTGGTTGCTCTGGGTCTTTGTTGCTGCATGTCAACTTTTTCTAGTTGCAGAGAGTGAGGCTACTCTTTGTTGTGGAGCCCAGACTCTAGGCACAAGCTTAGTTGTTTCACAACAAGTGGGACCGTCCCAGACCGGGGATCGAACCCATGTCTCCTGCATTGGCAGATGGATTCTTAACCATTGCACCACCAGGGAAGTCCCCACCTTGCATCACTTTCGCCTTCTATCTACACATGCAGCTGGACTCTAGAGCAATC
Organism: Bison bison bison; assembly: GCF_000754665.1. Lineage (NCBI taxonomy): Eukaryota > Metazoa > Chordata > Mammalia > Artiodactyla > Bovidae > Bison > Bison bison. The sequence goes on from NW_011495046.1 coordinate 6,384,912, forward strand.
TTTATGGAGGAGAGGAGTATGTTTAGATACCAGTTCTGATTATTTGGAGTCAATAGGATCAGTTTTGCTGTCATAAAAGCAATTCTGAGGGGATGAGTCCAGGTTTTGTTCCCAAACTGAAGCACCCGCTCACCCCTGTTGTGCTTTCCCAGTTGATATGCTCAGTTTAAACCTCAGCTTCTGAAAGGCAATCTCATCTCCCCACAGAGACCATGCTCTCTCTGAACCCTAGAACACTTGGCTGCATCACATGTTCCAAAGTGGTCCTTTGAAGCACTGGAGGAATCCACAACAACTTCCATTTATTCTATTTCAAAATTTAGTTTTTAAAAAATATATTCAGTCTTTGTGCTTTTTTATGATGATGTTTTATTTCAGATGTAGGGTAGAATATTTATATTATTTAAATAAAAATCAATGAGCATATATTGAGGAAGTGGCCAGTTTTTTACTTAGATAAGAGTGCACCCTAAAATATATTTTAACAGCTAGGGTGCTGGGTCTTTGTCAAGTCTTTGGAGCTCAACCTTGACCTTGGATGACCCAAGGGTTGGCAGAAGGATGGACGCCCAGAATCAAGGCTATTCAGTGTCAAAAGCCTCTGTTGCTCTGTTCCAATCCGAAGCTATAACCCAGTGGGATGTTAGCATCAGCTCAGCTTAAACCAAAGCTCCTGTGTCCCTTTATTCCCCACTCCCAGCTCCCACTAGAAAAGCAGTATCAGAGCTTCTAGATCTCTTGGTTAGCTCCTCTTCTCTGCAAATACAAGCTTCAGAAGCCCCAATATTCCTTGATGAGACCTTATAAGGGGTGACAAACTCCACCTTACAGGCTGCTCCTTGTGTGTGTGTGTATAGTGGGAGGTGGAAGTGGGTGTCATGATGTGAGGCAAGAAGGAAGAACATGGACCTGGGGAGAGTGTAACCAAGCTTGGTCTATTTCTTGCTAATTTTCCATCTGCTGAGAGGCCTCTTTACACCTCCCTGTTAGTGTCCTGAATCTGTGCCCCTGAAACTCACCTTCATTACCCTCCCTGACTTGGGCATCACTGCTCACCAGCTTCACAGGGAATCTGGGATGACAGAGGCACCAAAACCTCCACTACTGAAGCCATATGATGCTCCAGGCTCTTAAACAGAGAACATTAATCCCATCATCAATCATACACTATTAACCCTACATTTTGAAACTGGCTCAGGACATATTGTACTCTCTTCTGTGTCTGTGTATAAAACGCTTGAGAAATTGATGCTAAATTGTGTTGTCAACAAGTATCCCATGAGTTCCCACGTTCTGATACAATAAGTTCTGCCACATTATATAATACGCTACTGCTCGCTTTGAAGATACAAAATCTATAAGAAGCCAAGTAGTAAGTGGCAACAAGTTAATTATTCCTGAATCTGCACCAAGATTTGGGCAGTTTTTGCTGAAAATTTGGCAGGGACTTGAAATATATTTGCTTCATATCTAATTTTTAGGTTTAATTAGCTTTTGAAGCCAGAGCCAAATAAATGGATTAGTTCTTGGCATCAAAGTTACTTAAGTCTGAAAGGGCAGGTTGTGATATCATGGCATTTGACAGGTTTACCATCTAGACCAGCAGTCCCCAACCTATTTGGCACCAGCAACCAGTTTCGTGGAAGACAATTTTTCCACGGACCAGGGCGTGTATGGATGTGAGAGCTGGACCATAACGAAGGCTGAAGAATTGATGCTTTTGAACTGTAGTGTTGGAGAAGACTCTTCAGAGGTCAAACCAGTCAATTCTAAAGGAAATCAACCCTGAATATTCACTGGAAGGACTGATGCTGAACCTGAAGCTCCAGTACTTTGGCCACATGATACAAAGAGCTCATTAGAAAAGACCCTGATGATTGAAGGCAGGAGGAGAAGGGGACGACAGAGGATGAGATGCTTGGATGGCATCACTGACACAATGGATATGAGTTTGAGCAAGTTCTTGGAGATGGTGAAGGACAGGTAAGCCTGGCGTGCTGCAGTTCATGGGGTCACAAAGAGTCGGACATGACTGAGCAACTAAACAATGATAAGGGCAGGCAGGGCAGGGGCAATGGTTCTGGGATGATTCAAGTGCATTTCATTTACTGTGCACTTTATTTCTGTTATTATTTCATAACCTCCACTTCAGGTCGTTGGGCGTTAGACCCTAAAGGGGACCCTGATTTAGGTGGTTCTCAATGTTGTAGAATGGGGCAGACATCTCTCTATGCCATGGATTTTCTGTCAGTCCATTCTGCCTTTAAACACACTAGGGGATGCTCTCCAACACTCCATTCCTTGTCTTTGGAAAAAGCAATTAGCACAAAAGAAATTTACAAATGATTTACAAATGTCATTTTTATACTGGCATTTAAACCACCTTAGCAGAATGAAAGTTCAAAAATCACTATGAAATTTAAGTTTGCCATCTATTAGTGCTACTGGATTTGAAGTTTAATTCAGAGTGAGGGATGACAGAATGAAACTGGATGCCAAACTGTCCTTGGGTGGGGCCATCATCCTGGGTCCGGCCATTATCCCAGGTCCAGAAGGTCATACTCAGCACCAGTCTGTAGTTTCAAGCACTGCTGCCATAAATCTTATGAGTAGGACTTCCCTAACAGCTCAGTGGTAAAGAACCATTTGCCAATACAGGCTACACAGGTTTGATCCCTGGTCTGGGAAGATTCCATATGCCTTAGAGCAACTAAGCAAGCCCATGTGCCACAACTATTGAGCCTGTGCTCTGGAGCCCAGGAGCTGTAACTACTGAGCCCATGTGCTGCAGCTACTGAAGCCTGAGTGCCCTAGAGCCTGTGCTCTGAAACAAGAGAAGGCACCACAGTGAGGAGCCTGCGCACTGCAAAAAAGAGTGGCCCCTTTTCACTGCCATTAGAGAAAAGCCCACGCAGCAATGAAGACCCAATACAAAGAGCTGAAATAAAAAAATAATAATTAATTTTTAAAATTTCACAAGCAAAGTACTGTTACTTGTATTCTTATATGAAGATACAGAGGCATGAGGTTTTAAGTAACTTGCCCAAGGTCAAGAAATTAGTAAGTCTGAGGACTTAATTCTTTCATCAAAACCCAAGAAAGGAATAGGTTTAAATAAGTAAGTAGTACTGTTGCCTGGAGAATCCCAGGGACGGGGGAGCCTGGTGGGCTGCCCTCTATGGGGTCACACAGAGTCGGACACGACTGAAGTGACTTAGCAGCAGCAGCAGCAGCACTGCACCTTTATATTAAGGTCATCTGGTTGAGACAACACCGAACAGAGTCAAAGGTAAACAATGAGACTCATCAGGGCCAAGGGGTGGCCCAGCAGACTCCATGGTGGGAATGCATTGCTACAATTTAGAACTAACTGTTTTCTTAACTAATAAAAATAGAAGTAGGACATTCCTGAAAAGAGGGGAAAAATTCCAGGTAAAACTACGTGAAGTTGAAACATAGTAGATTCAAAGCATCTGTACTATATTACACTCATTTGAAATGTGTACAAAATCTACCACTGGGCCAGAAAACACACGGGTGCAGAAATAGTGCTGACTTCCAAGCTGCTGAAACTCACCAGCATGTTCATGACTGGGACAGAAATACCTCTATAAACTGTGGAGGATGCTCAGATTACCCACTTCAGGAATGGTGCAGACGATAAATATTCAGTAATAGGCCCTAATGTTTAATAGCTGCAGCTCAAGCTTGCCAAATGTCCTGTGTTTTTTGGCAACTATGTGGCCTAGATTTAACATCTACTTGTGAACATAACTATTTCTCACAATTTTATTGGTTTGGAGAAAATGAAGAGGTTTCTGCCTTCTGCGCATTCAGACAGAACAGACTTAGCCAGTTTGTTCCTAAAGATTGTGCTAAAAATATGAGGCTCTTTTTCAATTATATAAAACCAAGTCACAGTCCTGAAACCTGACGATCAGCCCCTTCCAAACTCTTCGCTGGGCCCCCACCTACCTTACCAAGCTCATTCTGTTCTTTTCCACTCAACAGCCCTTGCTTCAACAAGCTAAGCTGTCCTGGCTGGGGTCTCCACACATCCTCCTGGGGAATTGTCTATTTTCCATACACATCCCCCTATTCTGAATCTCCTCATTCATTTTTCAGATGCCTTAATGCTCACGTGCAGCCTTCCCACACTGGGATCATTTCACTTGGAAGTCATTTCTCTCCTTAGAATTTTTTTCCTCTTTATAAATGCAGTATTCTCATATTATACAAAATTTGGAAACTTATTTTTTAAAAAAACAAAAGAACAAAAAGAAAGAAGAAGGCAAAAGAAGATGAAGTGGAGTAGAAGAGCATTGTAAGGAGATTAAAAAAAAGAAGAAAAAGAGAAATGCCATGGTAAAATGCATTTGGGAAGATTCTTTTCTTTCCTTATTCAATTTATATTGGAATAGAGTTTTAATTGTGCAAAAAATGTACTTGTCTGCACTGCTGTC
>NW_011495046.1:6389474-6416137 GCF_000754665.1 Bison bison bison
CTGCTGTCTCCTTCCACACCCACCTCCCTTCTCTCCTAAACCCACACCCTCCTCTCCCCCCATACACACAGTATGGTGGCAAAAGAGTTGTCTGGAAGGATCATTCTTTGTAACACTGTGTTTAATGGACGCGTTATTTCTGCCATCAAACAGTATTATGATTTACATACTCATTTTTCCTTTTGTGGAGCATGGAGACAATTTCCTATTTTTATTTTTGCAAGTGACTCTGCCTGAAGTTCTCTGATGGCAATGTGAAGTAGTATTTGGAATTTGAAATTAGAAGATCTGAGTCCAAAATGTTGGCCTGACATAAAGGTTATTTGACGTGATAAACCAATAAGCCCACTCAGCCTGAGTTTCTTTTCTTGTAAAAGAAGCACAGTAATGACCACATTCTCTAGACACAATCACTTCTATCTCTCACTGCAGAAACCAGTTCATTAGTCAAGACACCATCACTGAGGAGCTACAGTGCCCCTGCTCCATGCCACAGCATACTGAGGAAAAATGGGGCAAACCCATGAATTATGGAATTTAAAAATTACTTGTGCTTAAGGTTTATATTCCTTCTCAGATGATCGTCTCCTAGGTCCATGTATCCACCTTCATGATACCTTCATCAAGTATTTGGAAATACTCATTGAATACACTAAAACAATGAATCATTTGCTAAATACCATCATGATGATGTACTAGAAATAGCTGCAAATGGTGGCCCTAATAGTAAAGAACCCTGTCAATGCAGGAGACATGAGACACGTGGGTTCGAGCCCTGGATTGAGAAGATCCCCTGGAAGAGGGCATGACAACCCACTCCAGTATTCTTCCCTGGAAACACCATGGACAGAGGAGTCTGGTGGGCTATAGTCCACCGTGTCGCAAAGAGTCGGAACACGACTGAGCACACGTGCACACATACACACACACACACATATTATATATGCACATGCATATGCACATATGTGTATCTACACATGTATTTGATGTGTATGTGTATTTATGTGTGTGTAAATATATAGAGAGAGGTTACCACAGACTGTAATCTATGCTGTGCTAATAATTGTTATCTACATACCTACCTACACACCTCCCTGAGCATTGTGGGTTTATTGGTGTTGTTTTTAGATTTCTTTATGTGGACTATTTTTAAAGTCTTTATTGAATTTGCTACAATCCTGCTTCTGTTTTTTATTTTGTTTTTTGGCCGCAAAGCCTGTGGAATCTTAGCTCCCCAGCCAGGGATGGAACCTGCACCTCCTGCATTGGAAGGCAAAGTCTTAACCACTGGACCACCAGCAAAGTCCCCAGCATCACGTTTTAATACAGAAAACAAATATCTTCCAAGCTGGTCATACCTCACAAGTTCAGGATAATGATGACGTCCAAATAACACCTTCTAAGACATGTTCTTCTGTTTACAGGACTTTGTGACTTTCTCCTGGATCTCTGCCAATCCATCTTTGAATTTTTAGGATGTTTGAAGAAATTCTAGGACTTCTCTGAAATGTCCATAAGATGTCTATGGCCGTGGCCTTACCTGCATGGTAATCCTCCCCTCCTACATCTGTTTTCCCTGGTGACCTAGCAACCTGTGAATAAATTCTGCCCATTCCCTGTGACCATGTGAGGCCAGAGGTGAATCACCACATCCTCTCCAGGTAGAGCAGATGAGTCAGGCCTTTGTTTCAAAGACGCTCCTTCTCTTCAAACTGACCTGGGGGCCCTTACTGTCCATGACGACTACGGGCTGTTCAGGACTTTCTGCTGGCAGTGCCAACGTGTGCAGCCATTAGTGAAACAGCTTATGTAAAGTGGAGTGACTGGAACTGACAGCACCAACAGATTAAAATTCATGGAGCTGCAGAAACAGAGTAGAACTCATATTTAGATAAATCTTCATTAAAATTCAGGCAATGGCTAATGCTTGCAAGAAGAGATGCAAAAGCTTCAGAGAAAGCAAACACGGACACACACCAAGCAGACCGTCCCCTCTTGGAGAGTATCTGATCACTGAGGTCAGTCACATGAGGGACAAATCTGCTGAGATGATGACGATAATTCTCGGGGTCAGAGGCCATGTCTGTGTACCTCCCGCCTAATGGCAGACAGAACACAAACATAAATGCCAGGTGGAAGCTGATATAAAAAATATTTTAAAACATAAATTTCCATCTGTGCAAGCTTATCCTCATCACAGAAACAATGAAAACATGAAACATATCAGATATATAGATGTTCAGTTCAGTTCAGTTGCTCAGTTCTGTCCGACTGTTATGACACATAGATGATAAGCTCACAAATGACCCTTATGTTCACAGTGTAGGGAATTCACTGGAAACTGGTGGAAAAATCTGCCTTGAATTCTGTAGTTTTCCATCCTCCAAAGGGAACATTCCCCATAGATTTCTAACCTGGACTTTGAATTTCAATACTTCTGTCAGCATCCGTGATCCTAGGAAGCTGGAAGTTAAGGGCACGCTGATGCTGTCTTTAAATTCCTAAACATTATTATCATATTGAGCCCTTCATCACTTATGGCTGCAAACACTCACTCACTTGATACTGGATTCTTAAGCTCCTCTACTGCAAGAATAAATCAGACAATAAACAGTTATCTACTTCATAATCTAGGATATATTTATGACCTTAGTATTAACAAAGATTTCTTAAATAAAATTTTAAAGAAACACAAAGGTCATGGAAACACTTAACAAATCAGAATCTTATAAAAATTATAAACTTTTTTTTATAAAAATAACATTTCCATTAAGAACCAGAGTTGGACACGACTGAAGTGACTTAAAATGCATGCATGCATTGGAGAAGGAAATGGCAACCCACTCCAATATTCTTGCCTGGAGAATCCCAGGGACAGAGGAACCTGGTGGGCTGCTGTCTATGGAGTCGCATGGAGTCGGACATGACTGAAGTGACTTAGCAGCAGCAGCAGCATTAAGAACATGAAAAAGTAGATCAGAATGGGAGACAGAATTTGCTCTACATACATAACATCAAAAATCTTAGAATATATGAAGAAAATCAATAATAAAAAGACAATCTACCTAATCTTTTTAATGAGTAAAGAACTTGAGCAGACATTTCTCAAGGGAGGACATCAAGGTGCCAATTCACATGAAAATGTGTTCAACCTCATTAGGAATCATTGAAATGCAAATAAAAACCACAATGAGATAGCACTTCAAGCACAGGCAATTGGTGATTAGGAAACAAAACTGATGTTACCAAATAGTGCTGAGGATGAGAAGCAACCTGAATTCTTTTCCATTATTTCTGTGCCTGTAAGCTGGCATGATCACTTTGGATACTTATAATGCCTGTCAAAAACTTATGTAATTTATGAACCAGCAATTCCATTCCTAGCAGAGATGCACACATATGCTCCCTAAGAGACAAATGTAAGCGTGCTCACAGCTGCATTATTTATAAAATGAACTGAACCTGACATACATTTTCAGAGACAGATCTGTAGCTCTAGCATCTTGCAAAGGACATATTATATATGTTTATCTTTAACTAAATGTATGAAGTGTTCTAAACTTGGTTTTCAAATTAGTCCATGGAAGTGGGGGTCTTCGGAAATGGGGATCCAAAGTTGCTTTTAGAAGATCTATTAGTTCTTTAATTAAAAATGCACCAGTATTCTAAACAGCAAAAAAGAGAAAAATAAAAACAAACAGCAAAAAAAAAAATAGAAATCACATGTCCATTGTGTATATTCATGGGGTTCTTGGATGTGAGAGTTGGACTATAAAGAAAGCTGAGTGCCAAAGAATTGATGCTTTTGAACTGTGGTGTTGGAGAAGACTCTTGAGAGCCCCTTGAACTGCAAGGAGATCAAACCAGTCAATTCTAAAGGAAATCAACCCTGAATATTCACTGGAAGGACTGATGCTAAAGCTGAAGCTCCAATACTTTTGCCACCTAATGCAAACAGCTGACTCATTGGAAAAGACCTGACATGAGGAAAGATTTAAGGCAGGAGGAGACGAGGGCAACAAAGGATGAGATGATTGGATGGCATCACCAATTCAGTGGACATGAACTTGGGCAAACTCGGAGATGGTGAGGGACAGGGAAGCCTGGTATGCTGCAGTTCATGGGGTTGCAAACAGTTGGGCAGGACTTAGCATCTGAATAACAATTGTGTATGCATGTTTTTCTTCAAATTTCTGGAAGGAGAATTTATAGCTTGTGTTTGATTGTCAAAAGGATCCTCAATTTAAGGGAAAAAAAGACTGAACAACTGAGTAAATTTTGAACGCAACAATTATCCAGAGATTGGAGAGTGGCAAAGCAGGTTTGGACAATTTTATTGCTAGAATGATAAAGTAGCTTTGGGATGCTTACCTGTACTTTGAGCCACTTTGAAGTCAAATAACAGCTGCTGTTGCTGTATAAATTTCCAGGCAATTTGAATCTATCATGAGCCTAACACCTGGAGGAGGATGTACATATGTTGGTTCCCCTGTTGCCCTCCTGGATGTGGGAGCCCCTGCTTGCTCTCCCTCTCCCTCTACTCTGGTATCCACCCCAGCTCAGGAGTTAGACCCACTCCTAGCACAGGCTTTGAGAGTCAGGAGACCCGATCTCTGGAGCTGTTTACTTTTTCAGGGCAGTTTTAGGTTCAATTCAAGGTGGGGTTCTTGCAGCAAGGGTGGCGGGGGAAAGGAATTAAATATCTAATCTGTGTCTGACACTGGGCTGGCTCCAAGGATACAGAGGTGAACCCAAGTGTTACAGTTCTTGCCCTCCTGGAGTTTATGTTCTGGTGAGATTTAAACAGGAATTGAGCAGCTTTGATGAGAGACTGAATGTCCCATCCCTTGTGGATGATACAGGATAAGAGCACACAGAATAAGGCTCAAGGAATATAACTCCTTATTGGGGAGCTCACACCTAGAGGTGGATCTTCTCACAGTGTGAAGACTGCCCTGTGTTCAGGGACCTAGCCCACTGACCATGTACCACGCTGGCTGCTGTACACACACCATCAATGCCATCCATACGACAGCTCGGTGACATCATCACCATCTTCACTCCACACCCTGGAAATAGATACTCAGAGTAACAAAGGACTCAACCTAGGAATGTAAATAAGCCTTGTCGAGGAAGATGTCACCCATGAGGAACTTGGCTCGGCAGTTCGCCAGGTCACTCGCTATTGAGTTACACAGAGAATTGAAATCAGAAACCTGTAAGATTAGGATGGGATCGATACAGCCAAGATCCTCATTGGAGAATGTCTGACATTTACACTACATATTGACTGTTACTGGGCTGAAGATGGTGAGAGCAGCAGAAAAAAAATTGTCTTTATCAGGTTTCCCTGTGCCTTCTCAGCTTGGAACACCAAATACTTTGGGCTAGGGCTTTCAGCAAGCAGCTAAGCTGGAGGCAGAACACATAACACAAATATCAAATATGAAATTGTTAATGGCATCAATGCGAGAACAAACGTCCACACTTGATGGTTAGAAACTGTGCCAGCTACAAGCAGATGACCCAATGAATGAGAGATCAATCCCTGGGCTTCCAGCTCCGTTCAACAACAGAAGACTCTAAGGAATCCAAATTCAAGCTCCGTACTCTCAGGCACCTTGACATTTACTCCCATTGTGTATTTATGAAAGTGTTTCCAAGCTGTAAAATGGCACCATGATCATCTAAATAAGATGGAAAGGTTTGATTTTGAGTTGACCATTAAAGAACAGACTAACAAGACGTGGCAGAGGTAAGGGCTTAATATCATCAGAATGCAGCTCTAAGCAAAGTCTCCAAAGCAAGAGAAAAGAACAGTTGTCTCAGGAAGTGATATATGCCTAATGAAAGATAAAGTTAGCATTTAGCAAGCAAATAGGCGACAAAGGATTAGATACAGCCAACAGTAAGTTAGCACTGATCCCATACATCCCTGAAAGGACCAAATGGGAGTATGGGATCTTTTAAGTAACCACTCACAGAAAATTTAAAGGTTAAGTAAATACACACCTTCAAAACCCAAGGATCTAGGCCTTATAGTGTAGGAGATAAAAATGCCAGTGAGGATGTGGCGAACAGGGAACCCTGGTGCACTGCTGGTGAGAATATACTTGGTATAGCCACTGTGGAGAACAATATAGAGATTCCTCAAAAAAATTAAGAATAGAACCAGTCTGTGATGCAGTAATTTTATTTCTGCATAGATATTTGAAGAGATAAATATATATATGAGATATCTTTACTTCAATATTCATGTGGCATTAGTCACAGTAGCCAAGACATTTGTCAAAACATGGAAACAACCCAGATGGTCCGTCAACAGACAAAAGGATAAATAAGATATAGTACATATATTATATTATATATATATATATATATACTCATATGTGTGCATATGTATATAGATAGCCATATAAAGGAAGGAAATTCTGCCATTTGCAACAACATGGATGGGCCTTGAGGGTATTATGCAACGTGAAATAAGTCAGGCAAACACAAATACGTATGATATCACTCATAGCTGGAATGTAAAAACACTGAATCATGGAAACAAAGAGCAGAGTGGTGGTTCCCAATGGTTGTAGGGTGGAGGACAAGGTAAGAGGTATGTTCAAGGGCACAAACTTGCACTTATAAGGTGAATGATTTCCAGGGATCTAATGCAGAGCATGGTGATGTTAGTCAATGATACTGTTCTGTATTCTTGAAAGTTGCTGTGAGAGTATTGCTTTAATGCTCTCACCATGACAGCAATTAAATGGTGATTATATGAAGTGAAGAATGTGTTAACTAGCCTTATTGTGGTAAATATTTTGCAATATATATATGTATCAAATCATCACATTATATACTCTATACTAAAACAGTGCTACATGTCAATTATATCCCAGCAAATCGGGAAAAACACAATAGGAAAAACTGACTGAAAAATATATATTGCAGCTCTTTTTATCTTTGTAGATCTCCTACAAATCTAAAATTATATAATATTATACTGAAGAAAAAAATTGCTATGCACATAGTATTCCAGATTCAATACTTCTTCCTCTAAATTACTATATATATTTTTTCAAGTGGTAGAATAACCCATCTCCCTGTTATTTATCTATGTAGAATTGTCCAAAGTTATTTTCTTTTAAATCCCTTCTTGCAGAATTATCATTAAATTTTTATTGTTTATCTGAATTGTTATTGTTGGTTAGTCACCCAGTCATGTCCAAGTCTTTGCAACCCCATGGACCCCATGGACTGCACCCCTGCCAGCCTCCTCTATCCATGGGATTTCCCAAACAGGAATCCTGGGGTGGGTTGCCGTTTCCTTCTCCAGGGGATCTTCCCAACCCAGGAATCAAATCTCCTGCGTTGACCAGCAAATTCTTTACTGCTAAGACACCAGGGAAGCCCAGTCTATCCAAATTTCAGGTATTTAAACTTGTCACAATTTTTAAAAGCAGAACTAAAGGCAAAGTTCAGAAAGATTCTTTGTGAAGATGAATAAAATATATTTATTATTTCCTTATATGTTCTGGTTAAAAATCATTTAAAATTTTATAGAATAATCTCTAGTTTTTAGACTGACAGTGAATCTTCTCAAAATTTGCCCCTGAGAAAAACTTTTGGTGGATATTGGCTTTTCATAATAATGTGCAGAACCTTCTATATCTCTTGCCTTCCCTTCTGCAACTAGTCATCTCCACTCAGCCGGGCCTGGGGGATGTTACATACACCCCTACAAGGTCTGACGAAGGAACTAGAACACAGCAAGGTTTCAGTGACTTTCCAAAAGTCTAATTATATCACTTTACAAAATCAGTGTAAAGGAATTAAAACAATCACAGGAACTCAAAACAATTTCACAACTGATCCATGAAACTCTTTCACAATTAACTGCTTAGTTCATAAACCTGTGATGTATGGCAAAGTGCAGGAGCAGCAGGAGACTAGGAGGTACCCTGTGCAATTCATTTGTCTTATCCATCTGCATCTTCTTTTTTAAATTTTTTATTTATGTGGCTGCGTCTGGTCTTAGCTGTGGCATGAGGGCTTAGTTGCTCCAGCTAATGTGGGATCTTAGTTCCCTGACCAGGGATCAAACTTGTGTCCCCAGGATTGCAAGGTGGACTCTTAACCATTAGACCACCAGGGAAGTTGCCAGTTGCACCTTCCTGGGTATCTGTGGCAACTGTGAGACAGAGCCTTCCCTTTCCCTGGCTCCACTGGTGGGAAGGACTTGACCTACAGCAGGCTCCTGGTCGCCTGCATTCCTTCTCCCTCTCCTCATAAGAAGGGGTAGGATGTATTTAACTCACACGTTGGGCAAATGAAGCAGGTGTGTGTGGCTCAGTTCCTGTGGCCATTCCTGTCATACCTGCCTACCTGCAGGGCAATTGGTGCTGGCTGATGCCCACCAGGTACAGGAGCTCACAGTGAAGCCTGTTACCATGAAGGTTAAGTGAATTCTGGGACAAAGTAGTAGAAAGCCCTCTGCAACTGCACACAAGCCACATTTTCCAATCTTGGGGACACCAGTAGTAAAGCTGGTATTTGGGGCCCTGTTTGTCCCATTCCTGCCTATTTTTTGGTTACTTCTGAACTAAACTCCTCTGCTCAATGTCATGTGGCAGCCTCGATGGGAGGGGAGTTTGGGGGAGAATGGATACATGTATATGTATGGCGGAGTCACTCTGTTGTCCACCTGAAACTATCACGATACTGTTAATTGGCTATACATTGATACAAAATAAAAAGTTTTTAAAAAAAGGAAAGGGGTCTTATGTATTGACTCCCTCCTCAAAATCTCAACTGTAACTAATATGTTATTCACATATCATCTCTTCACATGTATGATCCCTGTATCCCCTACACTCAGTGCCCTCAGTGATTAACATCACACATTTCTGTGTAGGTGGCACATTATATAGTACATTCATACATGTACATGACCACAGAACATGTGTCACGACTAATGCACCAACAATGAGACAGCATTATTAGCTTAAACTCCATTATAAGAATTCCTGTTTTTTACCTCCTGTCCTTTTTCTGTTCCTGTATTCCATCCAGGGAACCACAAACCCCTTAGCTGTTGTGTCTTCTTAGACCCATCTCCATGCTGACAGTTCTTCTGACAGCTTTGACAGTTTTGAAGAGTACAAGTCAGGTATTTTGTAGACTGTCCTTCAGTTTGAGTTTTATCTGATTGTGTTTCCTCATGATTAGACTGGGGAGGAAAACCGCAGCAGGGAAAATGTCATTTTCATCACCTTGTTATCAAGGGTATATACTGTCAATAAGACTTAACACTGAAGGAGCTAAGTTTGATCACAAGGAAAAGCTAGTGTGAGTCAAGTTCTACCTACTGCAAAAATCACTTGTTTGTTTTTCTATAAAAAGGAGGTCACTCTTAAATTATTTGGAATTCTTCTGTACAGGATGTTTGTAGAGATTTTCCCATTTATTTATCCATTCATTTTTATATCAGTATGGACTTCTGGCTACTTATTTTATACTGTGAGTTATAACCCAGTAAAATCCAGTTTTTCATATGCTTGCTGATATGGTTCAAGCTCTGGCCACTAAGGACTCTTTCAGTTCCCTTCTGGGTCCCTGTGAAATATCACTGTGTGTGTGTGTGTGTATGTGTGTGTGGTGTGTCTTTGAGTACTTCTTTACTTGTTGGCACTACTAGATGGCCCAGTGCCATTCTGTATGTGTGCATGGGTGCTAAGTCACTTCAGTTATATCCAACTCTTTGTGACCCAAGGACTGTAACCTGCCAGGCTCCTCTGTCCATGGGATTCTCCAGGCAAAAATACTGGAGTGGGTTGCCATTTCTTTCTCCAGGGGATCTTCCCTACACAGGAATCAAATCTGGGCTTCTGCATTGGCAGGGGGATTCTTTACCACTGAGCCATGTGGGAAGCCCTTTAGTATAAGTGCTTGTGTACAATTCCTTTTGTCTTGAAAAATCTTGGCTCAGTTCCAAAGTTTTTAGGACAGCACCTCTCCTGTACCTTGTTCAGTGAGGCTCTGCCATACACGTGTGACACAGTCATTCTGCCTCATGAGACAGTTAAAACCTAAATACCAAGTCACATACTTATTTACAAGTCTAACATTACTTAGCCTTCCAAATCTTGTCCACAGACCCTAAGCAACCTACCAACACACAGTCAGAAGTCTTAATGTCCTTGATCATATTCTTAATTAATTTTGAGATAACATTTTAAATAATGCATTTCCATCAAATATTTTCCCTAGAGCTTATGTATGATTTGTGTTTACAGATGTACTAGAACCATATCATCATCTAGGGCAATAATTTTTTTTTATTTTTATTGGAGTATAGTTGCTTTACAATGTTGTGTTCATTTCTGCTGTACAGCAAAGTGAATCAGCTGTATGTATACATGCATCCTTGCATGCTGCCTTTTCAGTTGTGTCCAACGCTGTGTGACCCTAAGGACTATAGTCTTCCAGGCTCCTCTGTCCATGGGATTTTCCAGGCAAGAATACCAGAGAGGGTTGCCATGGCCTCCTCCAGGGGATCTTCCTGAGGGATTGAACCCACATCTCTTGCATCTCCTTCATTGGTAGGTGGTTTCTTTACCACCAGCGCCACCTGGGAAGCCCCATGTGTATTAATACAGCCCCTCTTTTCTGGATTTCCTTGCCATTCAGGTCACCACGGAGCACTGAGCTGAGTTTCCTGTGCTCTAAGCAGGTTCTCACTAATCTCCATTTTATACGTGGTGAGGAGTGTATCACACTGCCCTGGACTTGCCCTGCCACACGTCCAAACGACAGAGTCATGCTCCATTGCCTGTTGAACTCATTAACTTATTCTACCAGGTGTAACAGAAACAGAAACAGTAGAGATCATTCATAATTAAAGACATGACCACAGAGTAAGACATAAATTCCTTAAATTATTTCATGAATTATTGTCTGTGTGTGCACTCAGTCGTGTCCAACTCTTGTGACCCCATGGACTGTAGCCCATCAGGCTCCTCTATCCATGGAATTTTCCAGGCAAGAATATTGGAGTGGGTTGCCATTTCCTCCTCCAAGGGATCTTCCCAATCCAGGGGCTGAATCTGTGTCTCTTGCATCTCCTGCATTGGCAGTTCATTTCAGTTCAGTCACTCTCGTGTCTGACTCTTTGCGACCTCATGAGCTGCAGCATGCCAGGCCTCCCTGTCCATCACCAACTCCTGGAGCCTACCCAAACTCATGTGCAGATGGGTTCTTTATGAGCTGAGCAACTAGGGAGTGAAAGTCGCTCAGTCATGTCTGACTCTTTGCGACCCCATGGACTATACAGTCCATGGAATTCTCCCAGGCCAGAATACTGGAGTGGGTAGCCTTTCCCTTTTCTAGGGATATTCCCAACCCAGGAATCAAACCCAGGTCTCCTGCATTGCAGGCAGATTCTTTATTAACTGAGCCACAAGGGAAACCCAAGAATACTGGAGTGGGTAGCCTATCCCTCCTCCAGTGGATCCTCCCAACCCAGGAATTGAACCAGGGTCTCCTGCATTGCAGGAGGATTCTTTACCAACTGAGCTATCAGGGAGTGACTAGGGAAGCATTCAGGAAATACTGACACCAGAAATCACATAATGTGTCTGAGAATTGTGTAACTTGACCACCAAGGACTGATGAGAAAAGAACAGAGAGACTTGATGACAAGTCTTCTCCTCCAAGAGGGAACCAAGTGGCCAATAGCATTGTACCCACTGCACTGATAAAACTGCATGGTCATTTGAATACAAAAATGTGCAAGAACCAAGTCTCCCTATGATTTACAGTAGCACAGATGCTCAAAGCTAATAAAAAAAATCTGCACTGCAGTCTGAGACTGAAATCTATGGAAATCAGACACTTGCTTGATTTCTTTCCTTTCCCTAGCTGGTGTACACTATTCTCTTTTTCAATTCTCCTGAGAACTCTTCCTACATAAATCCCTTTTATGGAAAACTTCATCTGAGTGCTGACCCTAGAGACCTGAAATTGAGAAAAGATGCATGATTGAGATGATTGGCTTTTCAGAGTAAAGGATGTTTGCTAACTTACCTAGCAAGTTCATTGTTAAATGGGAAAAATGAAAATGGTAATAATCATGATATAATGAAATCATTTTCACAATCAAAAATCAAGTCATCAAGAACTAAAAAGAGGTAAATAATTTCTCAACTCAAACCCAGCATCACCAATTTTATCTCATCAAAAGAACCTTACATTAAATCAACTTGTTAATTTTAATGCATCAATTTTTTTAGGTTTTTATCTCCTTTATAAATTTGTTTCATGCATTTATGAATGTTATAAGTACAAAAAAGTATATGCAACTTTGTTAATACATATTTAAGTAACATAATTAAATGGAATTATAATTTTTAATTATTTAATTAAAATTAAAACATAATTATTTAATTATTGCATAAGTAAAAGGAAACCATTTCAATTAAACAGTAAAAGGTCCACAGACAGCATTTACTTTAAAATAGGGTCTGCAAACTTTTTCTGTAAAGGCTCAGATAGTAAATATTAGGCTTTATGAGCCACACGTTCCCAGTTGAAATTATACAACTTTGCTGTTAGCTGCAGGAAAGATGCTAAAGATAATACCTAAGCAAATGAGCATGACCATGCCAGTAAAACCTCCTTTATTAAAGCAGGCATCAGGCTTATATGTGCTGCACAGGCTATAGTTTTTCAAGTCCTGCATTAAAAACTAGCCCAGTGCCTCTTCTTGGGGAAAAAAGTAAACCACTAGTAAAGAGATGTCAAAAAAAATGGAAGTTTCAGGTTCCTGACCGAGTTGGGGCCTTAGAAATATCAAAAAACAAGCAGAAACTATCAGAACCAACACTGTCAGAACTGTGGAGAACAGTCACATTTTATAGCCATCAGAGGATGCGGAATCAGGAAAAAGGCAAGTTGAAAGTCATAGGAAATCTTTATAGCATTTTCTCCCATCTTAGGCTTCCCCTAAATCACAGATGATTTTAAAGGTGACGATCTCTCTTCCCAACGTGGGTCCTGGGCTCTGGCTCCAGAAGGGATAGACCTGATCTTACAGATCTTCTATGTCTGCTCCAGGCTGCCCAAAGGACTGAAGCAAGGTACTCAACTGTTGTGTCTAATGTGGAAGCCATCTGGGATAGAAAAGTAGTGGAAAGTGATCAACAACACACAATGACCAGGGATAAAATGGTGAGGGCAAACAATGACTGCTTATGTCCTCAAGAAGAAAAGCTAGGAGAAGTATATTAAGGATTTAAGAAATTCAAAAGCACCGGTGTACTCAGAGGAATTTAGGAAGCTATGTGCATAGGCAAAACAAGGCACATGCTCGGGAAATACTGAGAGAACCCTGATTTTTAGCTCTCACAGATCTCTAAGCTCAGGGCAAAATTGGCCAGCATTTGAAGGAATAATTCAGCAAGGAACAATATTCCAAGACTGGAAGGGGTGTTATTGGTTTTAATCCTTGGCATCCAAAGAAACCTCTGTCAACATATTAGCTTAACACAACCCAAAGGAACAGACTTCAGTGACCACAAGCAAGGAATATATCTTTCCTAAACACTTTGGAAAAGTCACTAATGAATTATCCGGACAACTTTCAGCAATCACAAATGTGCAAACCCTGGGGAAGGAGAAGACCCACATTATAATACTCAAAATTCCAAATACCAACAAAAAATTCAAGGCATACAAAGAAACAGGAATGTACCACTCACACAAAATAACCTAATAAATGGACAGCAACCATCCCAGACAGATGGTAACTGCAGCCATGAAATTAAAAGATGCTTGCTCCTTGAAAGAAAAGCATTGACCAACCTAGACAATGCATTAAAAAGCAGAAACATTACTTTGCCAACAAAGTAGTCTAGTCAAAATCTAGTCAAAGCTATGCTTTTTCCAGTAGTCATGTATGAATATGAGAGTTGGACCATAAAGAAACCTGAGGACCCCAGAATTGATGCTTTAGAACTGTGTGTTGAAGACTCGAGAGTCCTTTGGACTATGAGGAGATCAAACCAGTCAATCCTAAAGGAAATCAGTCCTGAATATTCACTGGAAGGACTGATGCTGAAACTGAAGCTCCAATACTTTGGCCACCTGATGCAAAGAACTGAAAGACCCTGATGCTGGGAAAAATTGAAGGTAGGAGGAGAAGGGGATGACAGAGTATGGGATAGTTACTGACTCGATGGACATGAGTTTGACCAAGCTCAAGGAGTTGGTGATGGACAGGAAAGCCTGGCATGCTGCAGTCCATGGAGTCACAAAGAATTGGACATGACTGAGTGACTGAACTGAACTGAACCATCCTTGAGGAAGTCCTATCATTGAACTTACTAGACAAAGATTTTAAAAGAACTATCTTTAGCCCAAAGGTCTCCAGAAAACATGATCACATAAACACTTAGAAAATGGAAAGAAATCTATGAACAAAATGAAAATGTCAACAAAGAGAAACTATAGAGAAGAGCAAGCAAAAAATCTGGAGCTCAAAATATAATAACTGAAATTGAAAATTTACCAAAAAGGGCAAAAGATTGAAATAGACATTTTCCTAAATATATATAAATATCTTATAAGCACATGAAAAAAATACTCAGTATCTGTAGTCACTAAGTAAACACAAATCAAAATCACAGGATGTAAGATGCCACTTCATACCTCCTAGGATAGTTATAATCTTAAAAAATGGAAAGTGACAAGCATTGGCAAAGTTTGAAGAAATTGGAACCCTATAAATGATGGTGAAAATGTAAAACAGGGCAGCTGTTGTGGAAAACAGGTTGACAGTTCATCAAAGGGTTAAATAGAGAGTTACTACATGACCCAGAAGCTTCAGTCCTAGGTATGTATTTTAAAGAATTAAAAACAGGGAATGAAATACATATTTTACACCAATGTTTATAGCAGCATTATTCGCAATAGCTCAAATGTAAAAATATCCCAAATGTTCACTGACACGTGAAGCAAAACGTAGTTCATAAATACGATGGAATATTGTTTAGTCATAAAAGGAATGACTTTCTGACACGGCTGCAACATGAATAAACCTTGAAAATCTTATCTAAGTGAAACAAGACAGACACAAGGGACTAATTCTGTATATTCTACTTCTATGGAATATCTGCTGCTGCTGCTGCTAAGTCGCTTCAGTCATGTCTGACTCTGTGCGACCCCATAGACTGCAGCCCACCAGGCTCCCCTGTCCCTGGGATTCTCCAGGCAAGAACACTGGAGTGGGTTGCCATTTCCTTCTCCAATGCATGAAAGTGAAAAGTGAAAGTGAAGTCGCTCAGTTGTGTCCGACTCTTAGTGACCCCATGGACTACAGTTCACCAGGCCCTCCGTCCATAGGATTTTCCAGGCGAGAGTGCTGGAGTGGGGTGCCATTGCCTTCTAGAGCAGGCATATTCATAGAGGTTACAGATCACTAGGAACTGGTTGGAGGGAGGAATAGGGGGAGTTATTGCCCAATGATTTCTGAGTTTCCATTTGGGATTTTATAAATAGATGGTGATGGTGGTTGTACAAAATTGTGAATATAATTGATGCCTTTGAATTTTACACTTCAAAATGGTTAAAATGTTAGATTTTATGCAATGTTTTATAACAATAAAAAATTTATTAAAATTTTAAAAAGATTAAACATCACTCAAGTTTGAAAATGCTTATTCCATTTCATACTGAATATGGAGGGTGATTTCAAAGTCTACTTTTCTTTCTATATTTGACCTGTTCCAAAAGAGCACATCACTAACATCCATGTGTCTAGTTGGGTTAATACTACCCTACTATTAATAATAAAATAGCTTATTTAGGGGAAGAGAATTATATTCTTCAGGGCCTGGGAGAGATCATTGAATCTATAATTCAGCCTTAAATAGGATCTCATGTAGTTCTATGTTATATATTAATCTACAGAGAAAAGTAGTGAAAAACCTTGTTTTTTTATT
Source organism: Bison bison bison (assembly GCF_000754665.1). Taxonomy (NCBI): domain Eukaryota; kingdom Metazoa; phylum Chordata; class Mammalia; order Artiodactyla; family Bovidae; genus Bison; species Bison bison. The sequence goes on from NW_011495046.1 coordinate 6,405,467, forward strand.
TTTCATGAGGGAAAGTAACTTGGCACATTACACATGGATTAGTTATGTGTAACTTTTCTTTCTAATTTAACCTGTCTTACCCATAGACCCTGGAAAATCAGCCACATACATCACTTGGCCAAAACCAATTGTCTTCCTAGCTCTGCATGACTGATCCTATGGGTGGCCACATGGTTTAATGGACATAACCATTCTAATTTTAACTGAGATAGTATTTGATGCTGAAGGCCAGAATGACTGTGTCAGGCTGAGTTGACCCAAGATTGGGGGCTCCATACAAAACCTAGTGTAAATAAGTGAGACTTCATAGATGGTCCGGAGACAGCAATGGCACCCCACTCCAGTACTCTTGCCTGGAAAATCCCATGGCTGGAGGAGCCTAGTGGGCTACAGTCCATGGGGTCGCTAAGAGTCAGATATGACTGAGTGACTTCACTTTCACTTTTCACTTTCATGCATTGGAGAAGGAAATGGCAACCCACTCCAGTGTTCTTGCCTGGAGAACCCCAGGGACAGGGGAGCCTGGTGGGCTGCCATCTATGGGGTTGCACAGAGTCGGACACAACTGAAGTGACTTAGCAGCAGCAGCAGCATAGATGGTCCCCGTCACCTTCCTCCAGATGATTCTAGAATGAAGCCCCTCCACCTTCATCTCCTCTGGGAGACAAGTACCTTTATAATAAGATGCCTTCCTAGACTTAATTTTGTTCAAGTGCATTTCTGTTCCTTGCACCAGAGAAAACACTTCCCTGGTGGCTCAGTCGGTAAAGAACCCACCTGCAATGCGGGAGATCCAGGTTTGATCACTGGGTCAGGAAAATCCCCTGGAGAAGGAACTAGCAACCCACTCCAGTATTCTTGCCTGGAGGATTCTATGGACAGAGAAGCCTAGTAGGCTACAGTCCATGGGGTCACAAAGAGTCAGACATGACTGAACGAGAACTCTTGAGAGTCCCTTGGACAGCAAGGAGATCATCCAGACAATCATAAAGGAAATCAATGTTGAATACTTATTGGAAGGACTGGTGCTGAAGTTAAAGTTCCAGTACTTTGGCCACCTGATATGAAGAGCTGACTCACTGGAAAAGTCCCTGATGCTAGGAAAGATTAAGAGCAGAAGGAGAAGGGGACAACAGAGGATGAGATGGTAGGACAGCATCACAGACTCAATGGACACAAATTTGAGCAAATTCTGGGAGATAGTGAAGGACAGGGAAGCCTGGCATGCTGCAGTCCATGGGGTCTCAAAGAGTCAGACACGACTGAACAACAGTAAGCTCTAAAGCACCTTTGGAAAATTGCACAGGTTTAGACAGTGTGGTGTCAACACCATCAGAAAAAATTTCCATCAGATGAGCTTGGGCTTGTCCCCTTGTGCAAGTTACTGCCAGCTTGGGAGGGTATTCAGCAAACCATAAGAAGTTGCGTCCCACCAGATTTAAGCAAGGAGATCTGTCACTGTTGCTCTGAGGGCAGCCAGAACAGGAAGTGTAAATCATTATTAACTGAATGTGTGCATTCGGGGAAGTGGCTGTATTATACCACTTCTGTGTGAGCACTGCAAAGGGACAAAGCTCTGAGGCAGGAGCAGTGAGTAATTAGCCTGAAGTCTCTTCTCCTGAAGAGGAAATTCAATCTTTTATTTTTAAGCATCAGAGATGCTGCCACCTGGCACTCACATAGTTCATGGAGATACGTGTTTGCCCACATATTACAGTTATAACATTTCCAGGGGAGGGCTGCCATGCACAGCCATCTCACCAGGTTCTCATGGTCTTGCTGGTAGCCAAGAGCGCCCAAAGGCCACGGGCGGTCACCTTTGGGTAGCATGGCTGATAACAGCTGTGACCTGATCCCCCACAGCCTGAAGTCTGTGTGTGCTGAGGACCCAGTCCCCTCATGGCCAACAAGCTTGATGCTGGTTATCAGTCCCTCCAGAAGGCAAAGCAGATTCCTCTGAGGCATCAGCTCTCCTTGTGATGCGGCATCGCATCAGCCTCCTCTCATGGAGGCGTCTCTCTCAGGCAAAACACAGCCCCACGCTCTTCTCATAAAACTAGATTCAGGAAAGAAAAGGTCTCAGGATTTGAGAGGAAAATGAGCCTTTATTTTCCTTCATGAGAGACATAAAAATTCTTATCTTATTACTTCTGAATTGATTCTGAGAGTGAGGGAGCTGTCCAGTGGCTGGAAGATTGGCATCTCCCTGTGCTGTTGAGGGTGACAGAGGAGGTGCTCCTGCAAGACAGACGCCATCTGGCCTGGCTTCTGCTACTGAATCTCTATGTCTCTCTCATACACACAAACTCACTCCATTTCCCTTTTCAAGCCCTACTGACTGAAAAGATGTGCCAAGATGGAAAACTCAAATTGCTGTGAAATATATAAGGAAGCTTGGAAGGTGCTGTCTTCTTCCTGCTCTGTGTGGATAAGGATGGGTAAGCCTTTCTACGAAGACGTGGTCTCCAGGACTTCGAGTCTGATCACCACATAAGCTGAAAGATATGCACTTTCCTGCTGGTAATCTATCCTTGGGCTTCCCAGGTGGACCAGTGGTAAAGAACTCGCCTGCCAAGAGACACGGGTTTGATCCCTGGGTCAGGAAGATCCCCTGGAGAAGGAAATGGCAACCCACTCCAGTATTCTTGCCTGGAGAATCCCATGAACAGAGGAGCCTGGCGGGCTACAGTCCATGGGGTTGCAAAAAAGTAGGACACAGCTGAGAATGCACACTGAACACCTTGGGCCCCTCAAGTCCGTCCCCTTTAGAGAGAGTTCTACCTTTGCCAGAAAAGTTCCTTTGACCTTTTGTGCTAAAGAACTGAAAACACTATCAAGGAATCTGGTGACAAAGGATTCATATGGATGGATTTCTGAATAAAGGCAACAGAAACAGAGGAGCAGCAAGAAAGCAGGTGGTCAAGGAGTGATGTGTGAGGTGGGTGGGGAGGAGGAAAGGGAAGGAAGGGGATGTTCTTTGGGAAGGAAACTGAGAGGTCCTTCCCAGATGCAGAAAGGCTTAACAAGACACAAAGTCTTCTAAGAGCCATTACTGAAAACTAGGGCAATCCAACTGGTATGGATGGAGACTCCAATTAAATATAGGAGTGAACTTCTTGGATCACATGCCCATGGAGGGTATGCAAGACCACAAGAGAACATCAAAAATAGCAGTGGGAGCGGATGTGAAATGCAGGAGGCCGAGGGTGGTCTCAGCAGGGCATGTGTGATCCCAGGACAGGAGAGACAGCACAAATGCACCCCCTGAGGAGAAAGATTGGGAGAGACAGGGAAGCCAGCAGATGGCCAAAGAAAGACTCTTATATGTGATGCTGGACCAAGAATTCCTTAAAAGAAACTCCAGCTTTGTGAAGGTGATGTGTGAAGTCTTTATTTTTTTGGTACCAAAAAAAGACTAAAAGAGAGTGTCAATAGTTGAAAGATGTCAAGGGACTAAATGGTGCCCTTAAGAGCATCTCTCCTAGAGTACACGAAATATCTATTTCCACGTTGAAAACAGAAGGTGGAAGAAATGAGGAACATGATGGAAGGAGAGAGAGAGAGAAGCAAGGGACTAAATGGTGCCCTTAAGAGCATCTCTCCTAGAGTACACGGAATATCTATCTCCACGTTGAAAACAGAAGGTGGAAGAAATGAGGAACATGATGGAAGGAGAGAGAGAGAAGCAAGGGACTAAATGGTGCCCTTAAGAGCATCTCTCCTAGAGTACACGGAATATCTATCTCCACGTTGAAAACAGAAGGTGGAAGAAATGAGGAACATGATGGAAGGAGAGAGAGAGAAGCAAGGGACTAAATGGTGCCCTTAAGAGCATCTCTCCTAGAGTACACGGAATATCTATCTCCACGTTGAAAACAGAAGGTGGAAGAAATGAGGAACATGATGGAAGGAGAGAGAGAGAAGCAAGGGACTAAATGGTGCCCTTAAGAGCATCTCTCCTAGAGTACACGGAATATCTATCTCCACGTTGAAAACAGAAGGTGGAAGAAATGAGGAACATGATGGAAGGAGAGAGAGAGAGAGAAGCAAAATCCACAGATCAAAAAAACCCAAACACAGAACTTACAAACCTTAGGGCAGTCACTTGACCAGCAAAAATTCATCAGCTCCCTGGACGGTTAGAACCTTTTGTCAGATTTCTATCAGCCCAGTGCAAAGTTTTATGTAGTAAAATAAATCCATTCACTTGATCTCAGCACCAGTCAGCCTGAGATACAGCAGAACTTGTTCTTAAAAGAAAGCTAAGGATAATCAACTTCTGACATGATTTCTATTTATTCTCTCTCTTCCCCCCTCCTTTTGATTAAATACTTTCTGAATTTTGAAAACAGCTTCATGAATCATTCTGTGGCTGCTTAATATTAATAGTAATGGGATTTATTCTATTGAAATGGGTTCATTATCTTGCCAGCTGCCAAACTTCTGTCTCCTAATAGGCTTCTGGAAATAGAATCTTCTGAATACCTTTCTTGCAAGAGAACTGCAGACTCAAAGTGGGAAAGTATAAACACATGGCCCAGGTTCACACCAAGGTCAACAGAAACTGACAAACCAAGCTTCCCAACCCCTTCAGCTCCATCTGTGGATCTGTTCACCCCCTAAGCGCCCCAGAACCTTCTGTGTGTTGCTCAGCACAGAAGTGATCTGCTAACCACTCCATAAAACCTCGCTCATTGTCTCTCACCACAAACAGTTCTTTTCTGCTTTGTGTGTGTCAGGGATAAGGTTAGGGTGAGGGTCTTCTCTAGAACATGTTAAGCTCGTTGGAGTTAGAGCCTGTGTCTGTATGGCAGCACCCAGCTAGCACTCAGAGCAAAGGATCCCTCCCTGTACCTGTGATGTGTCCGCTTGACCGTCCACAGAGCTCCCCACCCTCAGGAGCCAACACGCAGCACGGCCAGGAACACAGAATCTAGACTGTGCCTTTCTAGGTCTATTCCCTCAAATGAAGCAAATGTGTTAGCTGCTCAGTTATGTCCGACTCTTTGTGACCCAATGGACTGTAGGCCTGCCAGGATCCTCTGTCCAAGGGATTCTCCAGTCAAGAATACTGGAGTGGGTTGCCAGGCCCTCCTCCAGGGGATCTTCCTGACCCAGGGATCAAACCCACATCTTCTGCACTGCAGGCAGATTCTTTACCATCTGAGCCACCAGGGAAGCTCCAAATGAAGCAAACCAACATTAATGAATTTCACAAACCAAACCCACAGAAAAGAGATAGACTGAGCTCATCAAGTAAGCTTAAGAAAACCTTCTAAAACAGAAAATCAAAAGAATGAGCTAATGTCTGAATTAGCTCACAAGGTAGAGGGCTTTTCCCCCTCCAACACTGGAAGGCTGACTGCCTCATCACTTGCTTGTCTGTCTCTAAGTTCAAGGCTTCCCAAGGCAGGGACCAGGCTTCTTCCTTTATTCTGTCACATAGCACCTCGAATAGTTTTGAACAAACAGGAGGATTCCCACTGGATGTATTTTCATAAATTCATAATGGCTAGAAAAGGAAGAAAAAGCAGAGAAGGCAGATAGGATGTGCACAGGCCCCACAAAGTCAGGTTCAAACGTAATCATCTCTCATCTAATGTTCCTTAAACAGCTGGCTTCCTGACAAGCGATGGACTAACTTTTGTGGGTGTGCATGTGTGTGACTGTGTATGCAAATTCAATCTCATTTAAAGGATATAAGAAGAACTGAGGCCTTCTCCAGTGGTTAAGAATCTGCCTGACAATGCAGGGCCCATGGGTTTGACCCTGCTCTGGGAAGAGTTCACCTGCCGCGTAGCAACTAGGCCCGTGTGCCACAACCATTGAGCCTGTGTTCTAGAGCTCTACAACGACTGAAGCCCAGGTGCCTAGAGGCTGTGCTCAACAAGAGAAGCCTTCACACTGCAACTAGAGAGTAGCCCACTCACCACAACTAGAGAAAAGCCCTAGTGCAGGAACGAAGACCCAGTGCAGCCCTAAATAATATAAAGCCAGAATCTTAAACAAAATTAAAAATAAATAAAATATATCTTTTTGAAAAAAGAAGAACTGAGTGTTTAAAGGGAATGTTTATCCTTTGTGCAAGTCTGAGAGTCCCCGTAGCGGGCTGACTTCCCATGACACAGTCCCATGTCCATGTCCATTCTTACTTTTCCAAGGGAGTGGAGAAAGCGCTTCTTTGCAAAGAAGCATTGGCCTCACTCAGCTGGACCCTTGTTCAGAGACCACACAACAGGTTGAGGCCAGAGGGCATCTGGGAGGGCAAACCTAGATCTCAGAGGGCCAGGGGGAGGGACACATCCTAATTCTGCTGCTAAAACAAGTGGGACAGATGCTGGCAGCTGGCCTGCCCCCAGCCACCGCCCAGCAGGCCAGTTTGACATCTGACATCCTCTCTCTCTAAGGAAACAAAACCCTGCTATCACCCACTGTCACAACTCTTCTCTGCTGTTTGTCTTGCTTTCTGGCAAGGAAAGCCCTCTTTTTTTAATTAATTTTTATTGGAGGATAGTTACTTTACAACCTTGTGTTAGTTTCTGTTGTACAACAAAGTGAATCAGCTATGTGTTTTTATATAACCCTTCTTTATCGGATTTCCTTCCCATTTAGGTCACCACAGAGCACTGAGTAGAGTTCCCTGTGATGTACAGTAAAAACCCTTTCTTTAAGCCATGTTATTAAAGCACCTGTGTGTGGGGGTGTCTCACTCATCAAAACTAGAGTAGTCCCTGCTTGCCGCAACTAGAGAAACTAGAGAAAAGCCCTCACATAGCAAAGAAGAAAAGCCCGGTATAGCCAAAAATAAATAAACAAAATTATTTTTTAATTTCTTATTAAAAAAATAATCTTTTTTGAAAATAATAATTATGTAAGATAAAGTTTATAGCTCTGAAACGGATCTAACAGAGAATCAGACTGCAGCTGCAAGTAAGGGGGTCACCGTGATGTCATTAACTGGTCTCAGCACCTCCCCCTCACACTCTCCATCCAGACATGGCTAAGCCCTTACTTTGCAGCACCTCTAAGCGAGTAGTTCAGGGAAAGCCGGTCAGGAAAATGTCCCCTTCTCACCAAAGACAAGCTTGTTTCATATTTCTTCCCTGTGAAATATGTCCATGGAATGTTTCGTGCCTTAGAGACCTCGAAAGCTCTGTCCGTTGCTTGTTCTAAATCAAGTTTCTCGGTGAATAACATTGATTGATTCTTGCAGTGCAACATCTATACCAATTCAAGATTAGGAGCTCCTAGGAACATGGATAAATCTCCTTGGATAGCAAGGCAGTCCTGTGGATGAGAAAGACTTTTAATTTTTAAAGCATCTTAAATTCCTTTAAATGTTTCATTCCTCCAGTAAGCTGGGTGGGTACTGAGCATTTCCTCCCTTGTGGGCCTGGACCACAGGTGCTGGGAGACCAGCCTCCTCAGCTCAGAGCTGAGGACACTTTAGTCGCTCAGACCTGGCATCACCCTGACGGGAATGAAGTCAGGGCCCTGTTCTCTCATCCTCACCTGGACCTTGGCTCTGTGAGGCATCTGTAGCTTTCCGATACCTTTAATTGAGAGTTTTACACATTTTGACCAATGTTTCTAAGTGCTCTCAGTTGGAATTTTGGTGCAAATCTCTTAATCTAAAATGTCCTATAATATCACTTAAATGTGAAATCATAAAAAGTGGTAAAAATGAACTTATTTACAAAACAGAAACAGACTCACAGACATGAAAAACAATCTTATGGTTACCAAAGGGGAAAAATAGAGGGGTGGGATAGCTTAGGAGTTTGGGATTGACATGCACACACTGCTACATATAAAACAGACAGCTAATGAGGACCTACTGTATAGCTCAGGAAACTCTACTCAGTACTCTGTAATAACCTAAATGGGCAGAGAATCTGAAAAAGAGAGGATACATGCATATGTATAACCAATTCACTTTGCTGTACACCTGAAACTAACACAACATTGTAAATCAACTAGACTCCACTATAAAATTAAATTTTTTAAAAAGAGGTCTATAAATCTTCATAGAGGAAATATGAAGAAAATTTGCAGACATTTACAGAAATGCACCCATGCTCATTTTGGGTGCACTGCTAAGGTGATGGTATCAACAGTCTGGTTCATCTTGTCTGATGTGGTGGAAAAGCTAGGCATTTCTGAAAATGGCTGTAAGTATCAAAAATTATCTCAGTATTATCAAAGGATGTACTGCAGTTGAACAAATTGCAGCATTTATTAAATTTGGTCTCAGGGCATTTGAATATAAAGTTCAACTTGAGATCTTTAGGAAGTTAATAAACCATTCTGAACATTGTCTGTAAACGGAGAAAAATACTACCTTTTTCAAGGTTATGTTGAGATTGTAAGTCTTGTGCAAAACCAACAATTATTTTTGGCTCCAGAAACATAAGGAAAGCCATGAAGCTTCTAAATCCACATCAAAAATATGAAATCACTGTTACTGTTCTTCACTTGAATGAATAAAACCACAAACATTTCTTTTTAGAGTTCAGGAGAATTCAATATCCGTTGGCCCATCTTTAGCATAGGCTGTCCTCAACCTCATGTCTGTTAAATGTAATGGCTTCAATTAGTGAGATGAACTCGAATGAGTTAAAATAAACCATCAGAATTTTTCAAAGAATAGCATGTCCAAACGCGTTTATCCTCAGCCTAAGGTATAAGGAGTAAGCAAGTAGACAAAAGCCGCAGCTGCTTCTGAAATTTCAAACTTACTCACTGATCTACCCAAAGTGATAAAAAATAAAGTTTTCCATGGAATAATTCATTCCACTGCCAGGAGAACTCTGGACTCAAAAAAAATGCCATAATAGGGACTTCCCTGGTGGTTCAGTAGTTAGAACTTTGCCTTCTGATGCAGGGCATGCAGGTTCAATCCCTGGTCAGGGAGCTAAGGTCCCACATACCTCAGGGCCAAAAATCCAAAACATATTACAGAAGCAATACTGTAACAGATTCAGTAAAGACTTTAAAAATGGTTCACACTAAAAAGAATCTTTTAAACATGATATAATAGGCCTACATTGTTTCAGCAGGTTGGCTAGCAAGGGGAAATTTTTCTAAAATAAGATAAAAAGTATGGACAACAATTAATTACTCTAATATCTTGAAAGTTATGGAATGAACTCTAGGTAATTCACAAGCACATCTCATTAAATATTGTTAAGCAATTTACTTTTTTTATTGCTTTGCCATCAGCCACAATGGTTTGATTAAGCAATAATTCAGCCTAAGTTGCTGCTATATAAATATATTTAACATTCACACATTTTAATGTGCATGAAGCATCACCTTTGTTTAATATACTTTCTTTCCTCTCTTTTCCAATTTAAAAATATATACACTTTTCAAATGGCATTTTAACTGTGCAAAAAATTTTCAATTTGTGATGCATAAGCCACATAGGAATCTGTGTTTTACACTTTGAAGGCTGTGCTATCACAGTGCAATTTATTCTCCAACATCCTTCCAGCCATCACCATCCAACAGTGATGAGACCATCCACCTTAGCATGCCTGAGCGCTGTTTACTTGGTCCTGGATTTCATAGTTGGCGAAACCATTCCTTATGTGCCTGAAATGTTTCAGCAGTTTCTCCATAGCCATAAGAAAGATGTGGAGAAGGGTTTACAGAAACCCTGCCATCTTTTCCCCTTGTGAGCTGCTCTTGAGTGATTCAAAAATCAAGAGAACAATTGGAGCCTTCACAAGCATACACATACATACAACAAAAAAGGTTCCTGACCCCACACCTTCCCCTGGGCTCCAACATCCTTTCCACTTCCTAGGATCAGATCTGAAATCTACACTGAGAGCTCACCATCTCTGGCACAGTATTTCAAGCAGCAGAAAGGTTGGATAAGGGCTGTGAGCAGAATTACAGCCCAGAGCAGCACTGGGAACATAGACTGAGCCTCTTCCACTGCTAAGAGTTGTGACAGATGATTCTTGGCTTGACTGTTTTTGAACACATGATGCTTGCCTCTCCTGCTTTACCATTTCACTGGATTTCTCTGATTGCTGAATTCTGAAATACCTGGAGATATTTAAACACATTGAAGTCATCCTATGCTTTACTTCAAGAAGTGGGGCAATCACTCAGAATCTAATACAGTTACTATAAATTGTACAAATTTGTACAGTGTACAAATAGCAGGTCACCCATCAGTGTTATCAAAGGTGGTTTTCCACACTTCCTGATGTATGTTCATTCCTTGAGATGGGCACTTGAAGCCAGACCCAGCTCAATCTAGGAGACACACATGTCTTATCAGTTTACATTTATGAAGTATCTATATTTGCCTCTAGGTCATTTTTTACTGTTCCTTCATACTGTATTTTCTAAATTTTCTAAGAGTATATTGCCTGGCTTGGAGAATTTTGAGTATTACTTTACTAGCGTGTGAGATGAGTGCAATTGTGCGGTAGTTTGAGCATTCTTTGGCATTGCCTTTCTTTGGGATTGGAATGAAAACTGACCTTTTCCAGTCCTGGGGCCACTGCTGAGTTTTCCAAATTTGCTGGCATATTGAGTGCAGCATTTTCACAGCATCATCTTTCAGGATTTGAAATAGCTCAACTGGAATTCCATCACCTCCACTAGCTTTGTTCGTGGTGATGCTTTCTAAGGCCCACTTAACTTCACATT
>NW_011495046.1:6416237-6432208 GCF_000754665.1 Bison bison bison
GGAATTCCATCACCTCCACTAGCTTTGTTCGTGGTGATGCTTTCTAAGGCCCACTTAACTTCACATTCCAGGATGTCTGGCTCTAGGTGAGTGATCATAGCATCATGATTATCTTGGTCATGAAGATCTTTTTTGTACAGTTCTTCTGTGTATTCATGCCACCTCTTCTTAATATCTTCTGCTTCTGTTAGATCCATACCATTTCTGTCCTTTATCGAGCCCATCTTTGCAAGAAATGTTCCCTTGGTATCTCTAATTTTCTTGAAGAGATCTCAAGTCTTTCCCATTCTGTTGTTTTCCTCTATTTCTTTGCATTGGTCACTGAGAAAGGCTTTCTTATCGCTTCTTGCTATTCTTTGGAACTCTGCATTCAGATGCTTATATCTTTCCTTTTCTCCTTTGCTTTTCACTTCTCTTCTTTTCACAGCTATTTGTAAGGCCTCCCCAGACAGCCATTTTGCTTTTTTGCATTTATTTTCCATTGGGATGGTCTTGATCCCTGTCTCCTGTACAATGTCACGAAGCTCAGTCCCTAGTTCATCAGGCACTCTATCTAACAGATCTAGGCCCTTAAATCTATTTCTCACTTCCACTGTAAAATCATAAGGGATTTGATTTAGGTCATACCTGAATGGTCTAGTGGTTTTCCCTACTTTCCTCAATTTAAGTCTGAATTTGGCAATAAGGAGCTCATGATCTGAGCCACAGTCAGCTCCCGGTCTTGTTTTTGCTGACTGTATAGAGCTTCTCCATCTTTGGCTGCAATGAATATAATCAATCTGATTTTGGTGTTGACCATCTGGTGATGTCCATGTGTAGAGTCTTCTCTTGTGTAAAGAAGATCAGTCCTGGGTGTTCTTTGGAAGGAATGATGCTAAAGCTGAAACTCCAGTATCATGTGAAGAGCTGACTCATTGGAAAAGACTCTGATTCTGGGAGGGATTGGGGGCAGGAGGAAAAGGGGACAACAGAGAATGAGATGGCTGGATGGCATCACAGGCTCGATGGACATGAGTCTGAGTGAACTCTGGGAGTTGGTGATGGACAGGGAGGCCTGGCGTGCTGCAGTTCATGGGGTCACAAAGAGTTGGACATGACTGAGTGACTGAACTGAACTGAACTGAAGCGTATATTGCTACTTATTTCATCAGAAAGATGGGTATAGTAAACGCCAGGTAAGTAAGAAAAAAGTAGGACAGTAAAAACCAAACTTTTCTTCAATAATGCATTAGAGAATTCCAACCTACGAATCTCTCAGGACCAACTCAAATCTGACCTCCTGCTTCAAGAAGCTTCTCCAGGTCCTAACCACACCTTTCACCTCCACCAACTCTCACCCCACCATCCATGGGTTTGGGATTTAACCCCACTTCCCTTACACCCCCCTAGCGTTTGATTTGCACATTTTGAATTATCTTTATTGGAGTTTAATTGATTTACAATGTTGTGTTAGTTTCAGGTGCACAGCAAGGTAAATCGGTCACAGATTTACTTTTTCAGATTCTTTTCCCGTATAGGTTACTGCAAGATATTGAGTATAGTTCCCTGTGCTATACGTTAGGTCCTCGTTAGTAATCTATTTATATATAGTAGTGTGTATATACCCCTCCCCCATACATTTCCCCTTTGGTATCCATAAGTTTGATTTCAAGTTCTCTGAGTCTGTTTTGTAAATAAGTTCATTTGTATCATTTTTATTAGATTCCACACATAAGTGATATCATATGATATTTGTATTTCTCTGTATGACTTACTTCACTTAGCATGATAATCTCCAGGTCCATCCATGTTGTTACAAATGGTATTATTTTGTTATTTTTAATGGCTGAGTAATATCCACTTTTATTCAACATAGTTTTGGAAGTCCTAGCCATAGCAATCACAAAAGAAAAAGAAATAAAAGGAATCCAAGTTGCAAAAGAAGTAGAACAGTCACTGTTTGCTGGTGACATGATACTATACATAGAACATTCTAAAGATACTACCAGAAAACCACTGGAGCTCATCAGTGTGTTTGGTCTGTGCTCTTAAAGGTCAGCCTGTAGACAGAGTTACTTGTGTGACCAAGTCTCTACTGGACTCAGGCCCTTCGAGGCAAAGACTGTCGCTGGCTCATTTCTGCATCACTCCACTCCCACTCCTATCCTAAGCCGGCCTTGGTGCCCCAGTAACCACTCACCTGTGGATAACAGAAGTAGGATACATGCATACTTGTGTTTACATACTATAAACAGCTGATATTCATATCCATGTTTTTAGGTTAAAATTGCAAACACTGTAAACCAGCCAACATCTGTTAACTGCAAGAAACTAGGGATATTGTATCTGCACTAACATTTCTCTTTTCTATTTAATGCTTTGTTTAGATCATTGCCCTTATTGGGGGACCTTAATTCATTAAACAGGTCCTTGTTTCTTCCTTTACAAATAGCTTTGGGAAAAAAATAGTAAGCCAAAGCAATTTATCACCCTGCCAAGCTAAGGAAACATTACAGATGGCCCAGTGAAGAAACGCTAATTAGACCTAATTGAGAGAAATTAACACGGAGCCCAGATTATCAAGTATTTTAAAAGAAATTGAATTTTATGGTTTTAAATGCAGAGGGGATACTGTGCTGACAAATGGCAGTTCTACTGGGTTTGTTTAATAAATAAATAAGATCACATACTACCAAGCATAGTATTTGTTTGGGTTCAGATTAAGGCTGTTAAAATACATGACATTCTCCAGGCTCCTGGCTTCCTGATTCTTGCTGGTGAAGATGTGCCATTCTCCACTGCAGCCCTTGGTCCCTCACCAAGGAGACTCCTCACCTCCACCTCACTGGGCCTTTTGCCCAGTCTCAGTCTCTTCAAACCCCACCTCCATTCATCTCATCGCCAGCCTTCCCAGCCTCCCTGGGGATGTTCCCACAATGATGAGCCTTCCCCACTTCCCACAATGGCACATACATATTACTGAGCCTCTCCCTGTGCCAAGAACACCTTAGATGCCATGTATTGTGTGATTTGTACATCAGGCCTGTTGAGTAGGTGTGATTCTTTATGTGGCAGAGAGGAAACTGAGACTCTGAGCCGTGGACAGCTTGACGAATTTCAGGGACAGCCCTGGGATACACTCCAGTCAGTCTGGCTCCAAATCCAGGCTCCACCCTCTGAGTGGTTCCCTGGAACTGCTCCTCCTGGGGCCAGTTCATAATCTTCTTCAAAATATGACACAAATGAACACATCTACAGGATAGAAACAGACTCACAGACATAGAAGACAGACCTATCGTTGTCAAGGAGGAGGGGAGGAGAGGGAGGGATGGGTTGAGAGTTTGGAATTAGCAAATGCAAGCTATTATCTATAGTATAGATAAACAACAAGGTCCTTCTGTATAGCACTGGGAGCTACTGTCAATATCCTGTGATAACCCATAAAGGAAAAGAGTATTTTTTAAACATGTACTAAAAAGCAAACCAAACCAAAAACCAACAACAACAAAAAAAACCTCCCCACTTACACATCTTCTGGGCTTTCCCCATCATTAACCACCCTGTTCTCCTCAGATAAGATGAAACTCTTGCTCCGGTGTAACCTGAAACACATCTGAATGAAACAAACCAGATGTGGACCACTCTCAGCAAGGATGATGCTCATCACACTGTTCTCACACTGGGTGGAACAATCAGGCCAGTGCAGAGAGATGGTGCAGATTTCTGCCTCCAACACCTGCCTGAACTCCTTAACTCGGGACTTATGAAAATAAAAACAGCCCACTCTGAGTCAGAAGTCGGTAAATGCTATTACTGATTGATGAATGAAGGACGAGGTTCAGCACATAAAATATGGTAAGTTAAAAGTAATTATGCATCAACCACAATGAGTGGTGACTGCTGGGGTTTGTGGTCAAGTTCTCAGCTCTTTCTCAGGCAGAGATGAGAGGAACAGGGATGTGCATCAATAATAATGATGGTAATGGCCTCAGGTCTGTTCCGTGTGTTCTGGAAGCAGCAGTATCTTTAGAGATATCTTACTCTCACATTCAGATTAACCTAGAAAATGCCAACTTCATGTCCATCCCCACACCTGAGGACTCATTCCTGTAAAAGTTCAAATACTCCAGGGAAATATTTTAAGCCACCCATCATTTGTGATTTGGTGCAAATGATCTGAGATAGAACAGTCAGACATGACTTACCAACTAAACAACAACAAGAAGACACAGTAGAGAAGAAGAGAGTTCACAGGACCACAAAACACTGCTAGAAAAATCAGGGAAATTGGTACAAATAGATAAGAAAGCAAAAAAAAGACCTCTTATTGCTTCATGATTTTTACAGACTCAACCCTTTACACAATCATGTTCAATTCAACTTAATTTGTACAGGAAATCTTCTGAACCCGTGCTGGACATCAGGGTGGATAAAACCTGTACCTCAAGGCGTTTAGAGGGAGGCAGGTATACCACGTCCACATGTGACCCACAAAAGAGTCGTGAACAAAGGAGAAAGAAAGAGAATGGTTCCACTGGGATGATTCAGAGAGTAATCAGTGGAGGTTATGGCCTGGGAACTGATCCTTCATGTTCTTTCTCACTATGAGAATCTAAGTGCAAGGCTCATGGAAGACAGTTGTGCAAAAGGAAGACACAGAAACTGAACAGAAAGTCTGGTTTTGGAATGCTGTAAGCAAAGCCCAGAAAGGAAAAAGGAAAAGGCAAGTCTAGTAAGCACAATACAAACACCAGTGGCACCCAAGTGTCATTCAATAGTGAAAGGACAAACACACTCTGCCCCTCTCTACGCAGCAGATAGTAAACAGGGACAAGCCAGTGACATGCTCAATAACATCAATGCTCCCAGAGAAACCAAGCAAAAAGGAGGAAGCCAGGCTTGAAAGATGACAGCCTGTGTAATTCTATGAATGTAACTTTCTGAAAGACAAAAGGATAAGACTGAAGGGATGGATGGAGCACAGATCAGTGGTTTCAGGAATGGGATAGAGAGTTCTGACTGCGGAATGTCAGCAAAAGGGAGCTGACTTGGGGATAAAATTGCAATGACACAATGCATTAAAACTCAAAGAGCTTCACACACACACAAAAGCCAATTTCACAGTATACAATTTTTTAAAAAATATATAAACTTAAATTTCCCCCACATTGCAAGAACAAAGAATAAGAGTGTGTGTATAAGAATAGATGATTTAGGCCAGATGGAAATGTACCTTAGATGGCAATGACCTAGGGACGGCATGGAGAACACGAGCTCTGCAGGCAACCCTCACCCACTCTCACGGACTCCCCCACCAAATACAGCAAGGAACTTGGAACTGAAACAAATTGCCCTGCCAAAGATGATCCTGTTATAATGTGCCAGAACTAGATTCTAAACCAGGCCTGTGTCT
This sequence comes from Bison bison bison, assembly GCF_000754665.1. Taxonomy (NCBI): domain Eukaryota; kingdom Metazoa; phylum Chordata; class Mammalia; order Artiodactyla; family Bovidae; genus Bison; species Bison bison. The sequence continues at coordinate 6,421,630 of NW_011495046.1, forward strand.
CCCTAAAGCCTGTGATCCTCACAGTCAAACATCTAAAAACAGAAGAATAATGGCTCATGACATCACTGGCCCAACAGACCGCATACAAACGGCCTGATGTTTATCATTTGCTGTTTTTTGGGTTGTTTGGTTTTTACAGTCACCCTTGGATAAAAGTCAAATCTTAAAATAGAGTAATTGCTAGATTTCCCTGGTGGTCCTGTGGTTAAGAATCCACCTGCCAATGCAGGAGACATGAGTTTGATCCTTGGTCCAGGAAGGTCCCACATGTCTCAGGGCAATTAAGCCCATGCAGTGCAACTACTGAAGCCCACGCACCTAGAGCCTGTGCTCCACCACACCATCCATGACAATAAGAAGCCCACGCACCACAATTATTGAAAGCCCAGGCTTAGCACCAAACACTCAATACAGCCAAAATTTAACTGCTTAATTTTTAAACAGCTATTGCTGTTTAAAATATGTATTCAGAAGAACATTTCAAAGACCAGCTGACAGTCAAGTAATTCCAAAGTTCAATGGAGAGCACCAGTGCAACCAGAAAATGAAGACAGTGCTTTCCTCTTGGAACAAGTAGGAAGTCAGAGCTACTACAGCTGACAGTGTGCATTCCCGGTGGTGCCAGTGGTAAAGAGCACACCTGCCAATGTAGGAGATGTAAGGCACATAGTTTTGATCCTTGGGTCAGGAAATCCCCTGGAGGAAGGCATGGCAATCCATTTCAGTATTCTTGCCTTGAGAATCCCAAGGACAGAGGAGCCTGGCAGGCTACATACACATAGGATCACAGAGTCGGACACAACTGAAGTGACGTCGCACTCACCTACCAGCTGACAGTACAGAAGGAGGTGATGGAAAGTCCTATAGGAAATTCCGTGAAATTCTCCAGTATGCACAGAATCTATGTGACAATTACAGCTTACTGGCCAGCCAGAAAACTAGACGTTTTCTTGATGATGTAGAAATGATCTTAATGTCCAACATACTAAGGCTCAACATTTCATAAAACTCATTTAATCATTCTCTGGAGGGAAAAATCAGATAGACTTTTCTGAAACAAAAATGGCTCCTTGACTTCAGCTAAAATAATTACACAAAAAGTCAAATATAGCTTCCGACCGCTTCTGGAATAAGAAACGTGAAAATCTGCAGATGGAAGGTACTAAAAGAGCAGCTTGCTCTCTCCCCCATAGCAGTTAAATCTTTCTGCTCATCACTGTACATGCCTGTATTTTGAGATCCAGGCATATCTCTTGCTGAGTCTTAATTCAAAATAGCATGTGGCAGGTGGATGTGGGAACCCCCTAGAGAAAGACTCAGCTCCTGACAGCAGGCTTAGCCGCCCCCTTCAAAGCCTCCAGCTCTGAGTACTCATAGGAGCCTTTCTTGTGGAAGGGGGACAATTTAATGAACTTTTAAATATTCTTTTCATTACCTGAAATCTACTACACTCTCTCTCTCTGAATCCTTTTTTGTTCCTTCTCTTCTTTAGCTTTAAGTTTTTCAGCCTTGGCTCATAAAAGTAAAAGAGTGCTTTAGTGCTATTCCATAATGAATTTACTTTCCACTCCTGGTGACTCAGTCGGCAAAGAATCCACCTGCAATGCAGGAGACACAAGTTTGATTCCTGGGTTGGGAAGATTCCCTGGAGGACGGCATGGCACCCCACTCCAGTATTTGTGCGTGGAGAATTCCATGGACAGAGGACCCTGGTGGGCTATAGTCCATGGGGTCGCAAAGAGTCAGACATGACTAAGCACACATGCATAGAGGGTCTCAGGTGCCTAACAGCCTCCCAAGGTCACTGGATCACCCACAGCCCACATCACATCTCCTGACCCTCATCCCCCACCTCCTCTGAGGAGGGATGTCAGATGACAGTGGAATCCCCAGATTTTATATACCCTGTTCTCCACTTCTGCAGAAAAAAAAAAAAACAAACCCAAATAGGGAGATGTAAAATTACAGGGATTCAAGTCTAAACACACTCATAAACCAGCATCACCTTGCCAGGAATTGACTTTCCATAGCATTTTTTTGGAGGAGAGAAGTAAGAATCAGGACAGCTAAGCAGAGAGGATGGATGACAAAGGCCCCCAGAGGTTCACCAAGCAGGAATTCCAGGCAGCTCCAGCAGTAGGGAGATGAACCACGGGCCTGGCCAGGGCTAGTTCTATTTCATCTACTTCGGGAAATATCCCCTAACGGACTTGTCAAGCAGTGTAGATCCCACTAGGCAGAGCTGAGCTAGGAAAAAGTTCATGAATTCTCCTTGGCTGTATACTTACCTGAGAGTTCAAAAATTGCAATAGTCTTTTTTAGAAAAGAGAAGAAAGAGGAAAGCAGAGGAAAAAATACCCCGGAACAGAAGAGGAAAGAGGAAAACAGAGGGGCAAAAGATCGAAAGACTCAGTTTTCATGACAGCTTTCCCCTTGCAACTTCACTTTGCCCAAAGTCCAGGAAAAAAATGCCTATTTCTTATCTCAGATCTGTTGAGATTATGATGTTTATTCTCTGAATGCCAAGTTTCATATCTTTTTTCTTTTAATATTGCTTTTTATCAAATATCTGTGGAGGGCAACTCCTTAGACTTGTTTCTGCCTTTATTCTTTTTTTTTTTCTTTTAATAACAGCTAAGGAATCCAGCCACTTTCTATTTTCCGAAATCCATCCATTTTTATTCAAAACCAAAACATTTCTGGGATAAAACTTGAATGAGCCAAACCTGAATAGCCTCAATTAACTCTGTCCTGACACTTCCCAAGCTGCGATAGAAATCTCGAAGTTCTGCTTAGACACTTTTCTTGGATTTTTTGAACAAGCTCCATGAGGAAACATATGACTTTCAGCTCACACTGTGCTGGCCTTTCAGAGGTTGCAAGTTCAAGTTCTAACTTGAAGAGCAAATCAGTTTGAAGGGATGAGATTTTGAGTTCACTTGTATTGACAATGCTCAGAACTCAGGGGCAGCAGAACCAGTCTGGGGGCCGAGTTCAGTACCCGCAGGGTCAGAGATCAACAGCACAGGAGAAATTTCTTCACCAGATCTTTGAGTAAAGAGATATTTTGCCCTTCTCATGGTTCTATTCTTTGCAATCATATTCAGTGACATATAACATTAGTACAGCTTTCCTGGTGCCTCACTGGTAAAGAATCTTCCTGCCCATGCAGGAGACATAGTTTTGATCCTTGGGTTGGGGAGATTCCCTGGAGGAGGAAGTGGCAACCCATTCCAGTATTCTTGTCTGGAGAATTCCATGGACAGAGGAACCTGGTGGGCTACAGTCCGAGGGCTTGCGAAGAGTTGGACATGACTTCGTGACTGAGCACGCACACACAAAGCTCGTGAGAACTTTTCCACTCTTCATTCTCTTCACATCTTTAAATCCTTAAATCTTCTTTATGTCTTTCACACATATCCAAAAATATTTTAAAATTTTTAAAAATTTTAAGTAAATGAGACACAGAATGAGAGGGGTGACCAAGTGAACAAAGCGTTTTTTGGTTTTTGTTTTGTTTTTTTTATCTATAACACCCTAGGGCAAAAGTGCGTTTAGAGAGTTGATCTCTCATATCCCCACATATTTCATGGTGTCTTCGTGCCTATAGTGGTGGATTTTAAAAACAACTTTTTGACCCATTTGAATCATTCTTGCAACCAAGTTCTATAGTTTGTGTCAGGTGTTATTCCAAGTTCTGGGGAAACAATAATAAAGAAAACAAAAGAAACAAAGTGCCCTAGTCTCACAGGGTTTATAATCCTAGTGAAGGCATACAGGCAGGGAAAATATAGTAGTTTGGAGATCAAGATCAGAAAGGAAAAGCAACCTGGGACTGGGCCAGGCATCCTAGGTTTGATAGAAAAATCTCCAGGAAGCCCCTCAGTCCTGAGCAAACCTGGAGGTGGATCCCTCAAAAGTGTCAAGAATGGCCTGCTGAGGAGATGAGCTGGATGACATGAAACTATGTTCCTTTATCTTAGAACAACTCATAAAACTTGGTTCTAGAGTGATGATTATTTTATAATCATAGGACTCTAAGGGTTATTATTTTTAAAATTTTGTGACCCACAAAAAGTATGAAAATATAAAATATGAAAGATTTAATTTTAGTTGCCAAACATAATATAAATAAGAAACTTTGGTAATGCAAAAGGAATATGAAGATGACAGAGTTGGAAGGAAAGTGGGTGAAGTGGAGGGCATGAAGGAGGAATTCTTCGTCGTTTCATGCTAGGGATGCAAAGAGATTGTCCATAAAGCATGTGGACTACCTTTGAGAAAATCCAGCACCTTTAAACTAGAAATCCTGCCAAATAGATATAAGATAAAATGACTGTACATAAATAAATATTTTACAGCAACACTTACACAAATCATCACACCTAACAAAGAAACTTTAGACACACATGTCTCTGTCTCTTAATATCCTTTAAGGTCAAATCTTATCTTACCATTACCATTAAGGTTTAAAATCAACAGACCTCACCAACAAAGTAAGGAAAGAAAAAGAAATGAGAAGGAAAAAGACAGGAACAGAAGAGGTAAAATTGTCACTTTCTGGAACAGATTGAAATTAAACTTCTAGAAATAAGAGATGTGAGCCAGTTGCCACATAAAATACTATGTTGTAAACTGCAATAGCATTGTTCTATAAGGGCAATGACCAAGTAGAAAACATAATTTAAAATAAAATCTTAGCAACAACAGCCATAAAACTATAAAACCCTTAGGTGTGAACTTTTTAAATGGTAACACCCAAGGCTTTATAGAGTAAAAGTTTAAACTCTATTAAGTGACATAAAGGAAAATCTATTCCATATTCTTAGGTGGGATGTCATGATGTCAGCATTCACCAAATTCATCTGGAAAATCCCTGCAATCTTAACAAAAATCCCACCTGAAATTCATATGCAAAATAGCTAATTCAATTTTGAAAAGGAAAATCAAATAAGTGAGCTCTGATTTTCTAGATATTAAGACAGTCTCTAAAACCATGGTAATAAAAGTTAGGATAACAGCACAGAGCTCATAGGAGAACAGGGAACAGAATAGACCCGTGGAACAGGTTAGTTCTGAGACAGACCATATGCGTGTGCCCATGTGAACCTACAAATACACGTGTGTGCTTGTCTAATAAATACATCACAAAGGGGGCAGTGCAAAGACGGACAGAGAAAGAAACCAATCTGTTGATGGTGGTGGGAAACACGGGGAAAAGAGCATCCAACCAGCACCTGCTCCACGACACTATGTTGATTCAGGTGAATGAGCATCTTAAGATGAAACACAGAATTGTAACTGGTAAAGACAATGCCACAAGATATTACTGTGAGTCAGAGGAGGAGGCAGACTTAAGGGACGTTCTTAAGAAGAAATCCTTTTTGTTGGTTTGTTTTTAATTTTGGCCACACCACGTGGCATGTGGGATGTTAGTTTCCTGACCAAGAATCAAACAAATAAGGATTTTTTTTTTCTTCTCACATAAAATACATCCAGAGCTGTCACATCAAGGCCAGTGAGCAGCTGCGTGACTCCCTCATTCTCCCAGGCTGCATCTGTCTTCCTTTTCTGCTTTCTCTAGCGCACTATACACAGCCTCAAGGTCACAAAGTACTTGCTAAGATCCAGGCATCACATACTCTTGCCTGACATCAGCAAGTACCAAGTGAGGGAAGGAAGCATAGGAAAAGGAGCCCTCCTTCCATCTGAATCACTTCTGTTGAGAAAGTTCCCAGAAAACTCTCAACACTCTACTCTCATCACCTTGCCCACACTTCCCTGAATTTCTATTAAAATCCTGGTTCTAGCAGATAAATTTCTGTTATCCTCTTGAAATTTTATCATCTTAAAGAGCAGTCTATATGTGTGAACTAAAGGTGTGATGTTGAGTTTTAGAGTTTCTGCATAATTGGTTAATCACAGAATATTCTTAGAATTAGCCCTAAATATTATTATGTCTACAGACTAAGCATCCACTTTAATGAATAACAGATCTGAAGAGAATTAATATCTAAGGCCTACAGCAGAGCACTTCAGCAGAGCAAATTCTCTCTGTTGTGACAATTATTTGTTATGCACACTGTACTGTCCAGAGACTTTAAAATCTTCCTTAAGTGATCAGTGCAAAGAAACAGGAAAACAGTAGAATGGGAAATACTAGAGACCTCCTCAAGAAAATCAGAGGAACAGTTAGTTCATCCAAAGATGGGTACAAAAGACAGAAATGGTACAGACCTAACAGAAGCAGAAGATTTTAAGAAGAGGTGGCAAGAATACACAGAAGAACTGTACAAAAAAGATCTTCATGACCCAGATAATCATGATGCTGTGATCACTCGCCTAGAGCCAGACATCCTGGAATGTAAAGTCAAGTGGGCCTCAGGAAGCATCACCACGAACAAAGCTAGTGGAGGTGATGGAATTCCAGTCGAGCTATTTCAAATCCTAAAAGATGATGCTGTGAAAGTGGTACACTCAATATGTCAGCAAGTTTGGAAAACTCAGCAGTGGCCACAGGACTGGAAAAGGTCAGTTTTCATTCCAATCCCAAAGAAAGACAATGCCAAACAATGCTCAAACCACCACACAATTGCACTCATCTCACACGCTAGTAAAGTAATGTTCAAAATTCTCCAAGCCAGGTTTCAACAATACATGAACCATGAACTTCCAGGTGTTCAAGCTGTTTTAGAAAAGGCAGAGGAACCAGAGATCAAATTGCCAACATCCACTGGATCATTGAAAAAGCAAGACAGTTCCATAAAAACATCTATTTCTGCTTTATTGACTATGCCAAAGCCTTTGACTGTGTGGATCACAATAAACTGTGGAAAATTCTGAAAGAGATGGGAATACCAGACCACCTGAACTTCCTCTTGAGAAACCTGTATGCAGGTCAGGAAGCAACAGTTAGAACTGGACATGGAAAAACAGACTGGTTCCAAATAGGGAAAGGAGTACGTCAAGGCTGTATATTGTCACCCTGCAGAGTACACCTTATATGCAGAGTACATCATGAGAAACACTGGGCTGGAGGAAGCACAAGCTGGAATCAAGATTGCTGGGAGAAATATCAATAGCCTCAGATATGCAGGTGATACCACTCTTGTGGCAGAAAGAGAATAACTATAGAGCCTCTTGATGAAAGTGAAAGAGAAGAGTGAGAAAACTGGCTTAGAGCTCAACATTCAGAAAACTAAGATCATGGCATCTGGTCCCATCACTTCATGGGAAATAGATGGGGAAACAGTGGAAACAGTGACAGACTTTATTTTTGGGGGCTCCAAAATCACTGCAGATGGTGACTGCAGCCATGAAATTAAAAGACACTTACTCCTTGGAAGAACAGTTATGACCAACCTATAGAGCATATTAAAAAACAAAGACATTACTTTGCCAACAAAGGTCCATCTAGTCAAAGCCACAGCTTTTCCAGTAGTCACGTATGGATGTGAGAATTGAACTATAAAGAAATCTGAGCACGGAAGAATGATGCTTTTGAAGTGTGGTGTTGGAGGAGATTCTTGAGAGTCCCTTGGACTGCAAGGAGATCCAACCAGTCCATCCTAAAGGAAATCAGTCCTGAATATTCATTGGAAGGACATGAGGCTGAAACTGAAACTCCAATCCTCTGGCCACCTGATGCAAAGAGCAGACTCATTTGAAAAGACCCTGATGCTGGGAAAGATTGAGTGCAGGAGGAGAAGGGGACGACAGAGGATAAAATGGTTGGATGGAATCACCGACTCAATGGACATGCTGCCGCTGCCTCTGCTAAGTCACTTCAGTCGTGTCCGACTCTGTGCAACCCCAGAGATGGCAGCCCACCAGGCTCCCCCGTCCCTGGGATTCTCCAGGCAAGAACATTGGAGTGGGTTGCAATTTCCTTCTCCAATGCATGAAAATGAAAAGTGAAAGTGAAATCGCTCAATCGTGTCTGACTCTTAGCGACCCCATGGACTGTAGCCCACCAGGCTCCTCCATCCATGGGATTTTCCAGGCAAGAGTACTGGAGTGGGGTGCCTTTGCCTTCTCCACAATGGACATGAGTTTGAGTAAATTCCTGGAGTTGGTGATAGACAGGGAGTCCTGGCATGCTACAGTCTATGGGGTCTCAAAGAGTTGGACACGACTGAGCAACTGAACTGAACTGAACTGAAAGGCAGCATTTGTGGATTTCAGGCTAGACTCATTCCAATTTACACAGTAGGCTTATCCAGCACAAACTACTCCTGGTTTTAGGAGAGAAGCTAGAGCTTCACTAGACACTCAGACAAGACTTCCAACCTCCAAACACAAATTCATTTTGAACTTGAGAACTGAGCACTGAACGACCACTGACTTGAATGAAAATGCCATCAGCATAGGTAATACCCAGACCTGGGGTTCATCAGTATAAACATCTTGCTAGTTGTGTCACACTTGGGTGGGTAAGTGCCCAATTCATGCAACTGACAGCAAATCACAGCTGACAAAACACACAATCTTGACAACCAGGAGTGACTTGTCTAGAGACCTCTCTGGGATAGATACACTTCTTGAGTTGATACTGCAAAAAGGTTGATTGAGGATGAAATTTTTCTTAAGCATTCCTGGGGTTAGAGGCAGGATTACAGCCCACCTCTTATATCTTTTATTATAAAAATAACTTGTATCTCAAAATATAAATTCTTGCACACAACTCTACCAGAAAATACAAAACAGATCCTGCTTCTATAGAAGGGGTGTGATATCATAAAATTGATTAACTAGCAGCAAGCCCTTCATAATCAAGAAGGAGGCTTCTACTTTATAAAAACTTCCAAGACTATGCATTTCTTCCTGAGTTTAGTTTTGACTATATTCTCTAAGGAGGGGCGGCAGTGAGGAGATACCCCTCGTCCAAGCCCCACGCTGAAGGTAAGAGAAACCCAAGTAAGATGGTAGGTGTTGCAAGAGGGCATCAGAGGGCAAACACACCGAAACCATACTCACGGAAAACTAGTCAATCTAATCATACTAGGATCACAGCCTTGTCTAACTCAATGAAACTAAGCCATGCCCGTGGGGCAACCCAAGACGGGCGGGTCATGGTGGAGAGATTTGACAGAATGTGGTCCGCTGGAGAAGGGAATGGCAAACCACTTCAATATTCTTGCCTTGAGAGCCCCATGAACAGTACAAAAAGGCAAAATGATAGGATACTGAAAGATGAACTCCCCAGGTCAGTAGATGCCCAATATGCTACTGGAGATCAGTGGAGAAATACCTCCAGAAAGAATGAAGGGATGGAGCCAAAGCAAAAAGAATACCCAGCTGTGGATGTGACTGGTGATAGAAGCAAGATCCGATGCTGTAAAGAGCAATATTGCATAGGAACCTGGAATGTCAGGTCCATGAATCAAGGCAAATTGGAAGTGGTCAAACAAGAGATGGCAAGAGTGAATGTCAACATTCTAGGAATCAGCAAACTCAAATGGACTGGAATGGGTGAATTTAACTCAGATGACCATTATATCTACTACTGCGGGCAGGAATCCCTCAGAAGAAATGGAGTGGCCATCATGGTCAACAAAAGAGTCCAAAATGCAGTACTTGGATACAATCTCAAAAATGACAGAATGATCTCTGTTCATTTCCAAGGCAAACCATTCAATATCACAGTAATCCAAGTCTATGCCCCAACCAGTAACGCTGAAGAAGCTGAAGTTGAACGATTCTCTGAAGACCTACAAGACCTTTTGGAACTAACACCCAAAAAAGATGTCCTTTTCATTATAGGGGACTGGAATGCAAAAGTAGGAAGTCAAGAAACACCTGGAGTAACAGGCAAATTTGGCCTTGGAATACGGAATGAAGCAGGGCAAAGACTAATAGAGTTTTGCCAAGAAAATGCACTGGTCATAACAAACACCCTCTTCCAACAACAAAAGAGAAGACTCTATACGTGGACATCACCAGATGGTCAACACAGAAATCAGATTGATTCTATTCTTTGCAGCCAAAGATGGAGAAGCTCTATACAGTCAGCAAAAACAAGACCAGGAGCTGACTGTGGCTCAGACCATGAACTTTTTATTGCCAAATTCAGACTTAAACTGAAGAAAGTAGGGAAAACCACTAGACCATTCAGGTATGAACTAAATCAAATCCCTTACAATTATACAGTGGAAGTGAGAAATAGATTTAAGGGTCTAGATCTGATAGATAGAGTGCCTGATGAACTATGGAATGAGGTTCATGACATTGCACAGGAGACAGGGATCAAAACCATTCCCATAGAAAAGAAATGCAAAAAAGCAAAATGGCTGTCTGGGGAGGCCTTACAAATAGCTGAGAAAAGAAGAGAAGTGAAAAGCAAAGGAGAAAAGGAAAGATATAAGCATCTGAATGCAGAGTTCCAAAGAATAGCAAGAAGAAATAAGAAAGCCTTTTTCAGCGATCAATGCAAAGAAATAGAGGAAAACAACAGAATGGGAAAGACTAGGGATCTCTTCAAGAAAATTAAAGGTACCAAGGGAACATTTCATGCAAAGATGAGCTCGATAAAGGACAGAAATGGTATGGACCTAACAGAAGCAGAAGATTTTAAGAAGAG
>NW_011495046.1:6432437-6432885 GCF_000754665.1 Bison bison bison
GATGGTGACTGCAGCCATGAAATTAAAAGACGCTTACTCCTTGGAAGGAAAGTTATGACCAACCTAGATAGCATGTTCAAAAGCAGAGACATCACATTGCCAACAAAGGTTCATCTAGCCAAGGCTATGGTTTTTCCTGTGGTCAGGTATGGATGTGAGAGTTGGACTGTGAAGAAGGCTGAGCGCTGAAGAATTGATGCTTTTGAACTGTGGTGTTGGAGAAGACTCTTGAGAGTCCCTTGGACTGCAAGGAGATCCAACCAGTCCATTCTGAAGGAGATCAGCCCTGGGATTTCTTTGGAAGGACTGATGCTAAAGCTGAAACTCCAGTACTTTGGCCACCTCATGGGAAGAGTTGACTCATTGGAAAAGACTCTGATGCTGGGAGGGATTGGGGGCAAGAGGAGAAGGGGACGACAGAGGATGAGATGGCTGGATGGCATCACTG
>NW_011495046.1:6433244-6438684 GCF_000754665.1 Bison bison bison
GGACGTGAGTTTGAGTGAACTCCGGGAGTTGGTAATGGACAGGGAGGCCTGGCGTGCTGCGATTCATGGGGTCGCAGAGAGTCGGACACGACTGAGCGACTGATCTGATCTGATATTCTCCAAGTGTTAAAACAATTTTTTTTAACCACACCACACAGCATGTGAGATCTTAGTTCCCTGACCAGGGATCCAACCCATGCTCCCTGCCCTGGACCACCAGGGAAGTCCCCTGAGTATGTGTATGAAGTAATTTCTTCTTTAGGTATTTTGACTGTTCAATTCTTATTACATCATTGACATAGGGGTTATTTGGAAGGATATTACTGAATTTCCAAGAAGTTAAGTTCTGTTATTATCATTGATTTTTTTTGGTTTGCTTTTGTTTTTAAGGAAGGTATTTTTAATATTTTTAACACAGGTGTACTGTTGATTTCAGTTTCTATGGCAAGAAAATATGTGCAAAATCTCAGCCTTTTGGAAATCATCAAATAGATACTTCCTGACATTTTTTATATACTATGGGTGCGATACATAGAAATGGTAACTATTGCACAGCGCACTGGATGAATGGATGAGACTGTCTGGTGGGTGGGTGGGTGGGGAACTGACTGCCCAGGCCCTGCCTGGTTTTCTGGAGAAATAAGAGGAACCGCATCTTAGCACATTTGTGGACCATTTGTGGTACACTGGTTGTTCTGCATTAAAGAGTCCTTGATGGTCCAGTATTTAACTAAGAAACCAAAGGTTATACCATTTTTATCCTACTTAGAATACAGCATGTTAAATGTTTGAGCAAAGTGTTGGTTTAATTTCCTGGATTCTTGTTTCTCTTAATCTGTCAAATTCTGAAAGAATTCTGATTACTCTTAATGTTGAACATCTTTTCACATTTTTGTCTTTCTAGATTTTTCTTCTGTGAATTTCCTGTTTATATCCTTGGACCATTTTTCTTCAATTTTCTATTTTTCCTATAACGATGTATCTATCAATAGCTGTATATGAATTATTTATAGTTCTAAATATAGATCAGTTCTTTGATACAGCTTTTTCCAGTCTATCTTTCAAATTTTACATGTGCTGCTTTTTGTTATATAGGTTTTCAAAAATTTATAGTCAAAGTATCAAATTTTACCTTTATAATTTGTATTGTGTGTCTCATTGAAGTATTTCCCTGTCTTTCATCTTACTAACTTTAAAGATTTTGAAAAATAATTAAAATCTTGATCCACCACGTGTCTATGGGTCTAGATTTTTTTCAATTTGGAAAACCAATTACTATATGGTTCATACTATTTCCAAAGATTTTAATATTTCCTCTATTAAATACCAAGGTCACTTTAAAATAAATTCATTAGGTGTAATTAAATGCTTAACATCTAAAAACAAAATATCTGTACACATATTGTTGAAACAATTACATCTCTACCATTGGTGTCTGGGTCAACTGTACCTTTATCAGTACCGTTAATGACTGTCTAATTGTGCTCATTTTATGATAGAAAAATAGTAACTTGTGGTTATACAAATTTGAATTCCTTTAATTATTTATGAAGATCTACTTTTGTGTTTATTAACCATTCCATATTGCTTTTCTTCTGTGAATTTTCAACTCATGTCACTTGAAAATTTTTCAATTGATGTCTTTTACGATTTTTCCTTTAACTGTCTTTGGGGTCTATTTTTAACCTTTGTTTCAAATATCTTGAGTCAGCAAGAATATTTTGATGATAATCTGCTTGAAAGGGTTGAATAAATGAATTTACGTAAGTCTCAGAAGAGTGTCTGGCACACAAACTGGTGGTGCTCAGTCGTTCGGTGGTGTCCGACTCTGCGACCCCATGGACTGTAGCCCACCAGACTCCTCTGCCCATGGGATTCTCCAGGGAGGAATACTAGAGTGGGTTACCATTTCCTTCTCCAGGGTATCTTCCCAACCCAGGGACTGAACCTGCATAGCGCCACCTGGAAAGCCCCTGAACATAATAAATCCTCACTAAAACCTGGGCATTATTGTTAACAATGGCAAGGTATTTCTTTTCCGATCCTGGAGATAAAATTTCAGTGTAGTCATGTGGATCAATCATGCTGATTAGACTCATGAGATGGGGAAGGCATACACACTAATGTGAATATTCACAGTAAAAATGCCAAGAGTCAAAATTTTGCATGAAAATTCCTGAGGAAATGTTGGAGAGCAACCTCCCAGAGTCTAAACAAGTCCAGCACTTCCAGGACTTCTGTAAACATTAGAGTGATTCACACTGATTTGCATTCAAGGGCCTTGTTAGAATCCAGAAAATGCAGATGTGAACGCTGGAAACACACTCACAGCAGAGAGAAGCCTTCTTTGAAAAGCCCCTGGGAATACAGACAAGATAACAATAGATCCAGCTCCTTCCTCGCGCTCACTTCACAAACTTGATGAAAAAAAGAAAGCATTTCTTTTCAAAGTTCTCCCTCGGAGTGCATACATTTGTATGCACAGAATTTATGGGCACATGGCATGTATGCAATAAATATTTCTTTTGTGAAAGGTAACTAAAGATACTCCTTTAAACAACTGTGGCACTGGTGGTAAAGATTCCTCCTGCCAATGCAGGAGACATAAGAGATGTAGATTCGATCCCTGGGTTGGAAAGATCTCCTAGAGGAAGAAATGGCAACCCACTCCAGTATTTGTGCCTGGAGAATCCCATGGACAGAGGAGCCTGGTGGGTTACTGTCCATAGAGTCGCAAAGAGTTGGAATTGACTGAAACAACTTAGCACTCAAATATGCACAGCACCATAAATTTATCTGCATTCACAATTTTCAGCGGTCCTGTCTTTCAAATATGTATGATGCATACCAAAATAACATGTCTTCTTCTCAAACACTAAAATTGTAATGAGACTTTCATCATTTACATATTTCTCATATGTGTGCCAGCAGTACAGAGAACACATGACATTAATGAGTGTTAACCTATTGACACATTTTTTTTGCCACATTACTGCATATCATGCAGGCTCTTAGTTCCTTGACCAGGGATCAAGCCCAAGTCCTCTGCATTGGAAGCTCAGAGTCTTAACAGCTGGACCACGAGGGAAGTCCTATTAATTTATTATCAAACTATACAACCAAATTTATTTCTTAAATTAAAAAATTTTTATTGTTCTTCTGCTGAGGTGAATATGATGCTTTTTCTTCTAATATTGCTCTTTTTCCACAAAGGAAAACTAATGCATGAAAACATAGCAAATTTTCAGGAAAAGGGGATAAATTCTGGTAACTGAAGCTTAGAGCTGTAATCACAAACACTCTTTTTAAACTTTAACCAATTTCATTCATATCATATTTGTTACATACATTCTTGTTTTACTAAGCTGATTTCACATGACCTTGGGTTTGCAGGGCCAATCTTATATTGCCTTGCTTATTTTATGCTTAACATGAGTGATCAAATTTAGGACACTTCCACCCACCGTATCATGATGCTTCTAGTAATGTCACACGGAATTTCAGGAATTCCACAGGTGTGAACAACTGGCACACCTTATACATTTGTCAAAAGGATAGAATTTGTATCAAGTAAGAAGATGAAACATTGCTATTAAGAAAGCAATGCTAGTATTCAAAAATAATACAGCCATCAAACTAGCAATTTAAGCAATATTAAGCAAATTTTTAAAGAACAAAACTACATAAATTAAAATCACTAAATGGATTTCTAACATTACTCATATAGATCTTAAATTTTAAAAAGTAGAATCCTCTAACTTGCATTTTCATTTAATAAAACATAATATTGGAAGTTCCAGCCACAATAATCAGGCAAGAAAAAGAAAGAAAAGGCATCTAAATTGGAAGGGAAGAAATAAAACTGTCACTAGCTGCAAAAGGAAAGATAATATATATAGAAAAGTCTAAACTCTCCATTATAAACCATTAGAACAAATAAATGAGTTCAGTAAAATTGCAGAATCCAAGGCTAATATACAGAAATATGTTGTTTTCTATATATTAATAGCAAACTATCGAAAGAGAAGGCAAGAGTGTCTTCAGCCCTCCCACTGTGAAAGTCAAGTTTAGAACAGTCTGCCTGGCTCCATATGCCCCGGCCCCAGTCCCTCACCTCTTCCATCCTAATGCTCATTTCCTCCAGCTCACACCTGGCAAGGCTTGAGTCCACTCAGGGTTCTTGTGTTTGCTGTTCCCTGGCCTGCATTCTCTATTTTTGTAAAATACAACTTCTCCAATGAGGACTTTGATGACTGCTGTATTTAAATAGCAGCCCCCACCCTCCCAATCCTCTTTTGCTGCTCTATGTTTCTTCCATAATACTTATCACCAAAGGATACTATTTCTCTTCAATTCTATGTTTAATATCCATCACCCCCCATTGCAATAATCATTTTTTTTCCTGTGTTATCTTTAGTATGTAGAAGAAAAGTCAGGCATACTCTAGGTGCCTAATAAATGTTGGTTGAATAAATACTGGGTATTTGTATTTAGAAACATGAGTGAGTAAGTGAGTGATAGTTTCTCAGTTGTGTCCGACTCTTTGTGACCCCATGGACTGTAGCCCACCAGACTCCTCTGTCCATGGAATTCTCCAGGCAAGAATACTGGAATGGATTGCCATTTCCTTCTCCAATTTAGAAACATACTATGGCTCTAAATTTAATCATCTTCAACACATTTTTTAAGCTTTTATATAGGTTTCCATGCTTCACTGTGGTAAAAATGTATTTTCTGTAATATTTTAAATTGAATATTAATAAGATATTAAAAAGCTACTGTTTTGTAGGTTGGCTTTTTTGATCAGTCATCTTGCTGAACGATATCACAATTTTCTTACCAATTTCTAGATAGATCATATCTTGTCTACAGATGATACCAGTTTTTCTTTTCCCCAACATTACTATTCCTTATTTCTCTTTTTTATGTACAAAGCATTAAAATGCTGAAGGTGGACTGCTTTTCTTATTCCAGGCTCTGGTAGGAATGACTCTTGTGTTTCACCACTAAATAGGGTTTAGTTTTAATAGTGCAGTTTTCTGATAGTTTTGTAAAAGTAAGGAAATTTCTTTCTTTCAAGCTTACTAAGCATTTTTATTAGAAATGGTAGACTTTGATAATTCCTATTTCAGCATCAATTGAGATAATTATTTTTACTGTTAAAATTTTTAATCTTTTTAATCCTTTACTAAGTAATATAGTGGTTTTTTGTATAAATGAATGTCTTAGAATTGAACCATTTATGCATTCCTCAGATAAATGACAATTGGTCATAAATTATTATTCCTTTCTGAAAAGTTTTAAGTAATAGTTAATACATGTTTCTGGAGAGAGAGTGGGAGAAGGAAAGAGAGATAGACTGTAAAATATTGCAATAAAATGAATAATTGAAAAACTTTGTCAGAATTCAGCTCAATATAGTGTGGCCTGGATGGGAAGG
>NW_011495046.1:6438784-6450696 GCF_000754665.1 Bison bison bison
GTAGTCTGGGGGAGAATGAATACTTGTATATGTATGGCTGAGTCTCTTTGCTGTCCACCTGAAGCTATTACAACATTGCTAATTGGCTATACTCCAATATAAAATAAAAAGTTGAAAAAAAAACTTTATCTTAAGAACCATTGCATCTAATTTTGTACTGTTCTCTATCAAATCTCTGACTCCCCGTTGTCCTGAATTTTGTAATTATCACTTCTTTTCTTGTTTTTTTAAAGTCTCTCTCTATATATAACTATATACACACACACTAATGTATATAAGTATATTGTACATACAAGGTTTGTGTGTGTGTATATGCACATATACACATACAGATGGATCTTAAGATTTTCAATTTTTCCAAAAATTTTTAAAGGACCCAGTTCAACATGGATGAGGGTCTTTGAGAATCATAAAGTTAGAATAACACCTAAGACCAAGGGAAAACCATACTGTGCAGTAATCCATAGTGCCTACTTAGTTTTAATTATCCCTTTTAAATCTTTTCATGGAAAGCCAGTGGTTTCCAAGGGAAGAAGCTGGTGTATTCAGAGGTGGGTAGTTCTAAGCAGAACCTCAGCCAGTTTTCTTTCTTCATCCTCTCTTTGATCTGAGAATTTGCTTAAATCTTGCTTGTCTCGAGACAAAACTTTGGCTCCCTGACAATTCTTTTATCTGTATAACTGGGCAAAGGTCTTAAAAATGAACCCTGGGATGTTTTATAGGCATTGCATGAGCTCTGCCTATGTCAGCTTATGGAGAGTAGTGTCCCAGGATCATTAAAAACACCACAGATGCTTCTTTCAGAGGCAGACTCTTCTGGAGAAAAATATCTAAACATATTTATAAGAAATAGACACCCACAGAATAACTAACTAATCTGCAAGTGCTCTAGAAGACAAGTAAAGACAAGTCCTTGCAAAATATTATATAATAAAGTCATTTGATCTTTAGATGAGAATTTAATTGAAGAAGAGAGTTTTAAATAACTTAATGTGTTTCAATGTTTGTGTCTGTTCCCATTAGTCCGAAGGAACAAACTTTCCTTTGAATGTCAAGGATCAAATCCGTTGGCAGGAACTGAAAAACATTATTTGTACTTTGCTTGTTTATTGTGATTGTAGCTCATGCCATGATCAGCACACACAGAAGACCACAGAACCTAACTCAGAAGACTCTGTCAGAGTTGAAAGGCTTCCAATATAAGCCACGGCCCTCTACAACTTTTCTGACAAGTGATGACTCTGGTATCTTTCAGGATTTATTCTGATTTGGGGAATCAGCCCTTTCAGCAGACAAAAGTGGGGAATCCCTGAGCTGTGCAGTGTGCAACATACACAACTGTACATGTGGCCCTCTCCTCTCTTGCATGACATTGTCAAGATGACCTTGCTTTATGGGAGGCATGTGACTCAAATTAGCACAGTCAGATGCTTCTGCTTAGAACTGGAATTTTGAAATGAGCCAAGTGATGCATTCAGTCCAAAGGTGGCACCTGGTAAGGTGGTCCATTAGTTCTTCTCCCCTGTCCCTGATCTGTCCTAGTTAGTGACATGACACCTAATTCTTCAGCTCTTCTGTCTATTCTGTGAGCTACTTGAACTCTGAGCAATCTATATATATTCATAGCTGGAGTTACATAGTTTTAAAATTATTCAGAGATTGCTTTGATTGCTGGCTAAGATCTTGATGCTGGGAAAGTTTAAAGGAAAACGGAGAAGGGGGCTGCAGAGATGAGATGTGTGGCATCACCAACTCAGTGGGCATGAGTATGAGCAAACTCTGGGAGACAGTGAAGGACAGGGGAGCCTGGTGCGCTGCAGTCCATGTGAGTTGGACATGACTTAGCATCTGAACAGCAACAAGGTCCATTGCTCACAGCACCTGTGCCCTGATAGGAACTGCATTTGCTGAGATTCCTGATTGCAGACTTTTTGAGCTGCCTTAAAAACAATGTTTTTTTACATCTCTTCAGGGCAGGATCAGTAAATATATTCACTCTCGGCTCTTAATCCCACACCCACTGTGCATACGCAGTGACTCAGCCTATGACTCAGGGACCTCTCCCTCAAAATCCCGCCCCCTCGGCCAGGAAGACTTCTTGAAATTCAGGGTGTAATGGGGACTCGCTTCAGAGGTGGGTCTCGCCCAGGCCATTCTGCCCATCCTGCTGTTTTACAGTCTATGAATTTCAGTTAATGTTTTAGGTATGTGCTGACAGTGCTGAGGAAGGAAGTAACAAAAGACTGTACTTGGAAAAAGTCAACTTGATAATCATGGTAAATACCAATAAAACCAAAATGTCACATTGTAACAAGCTGATCAGCACTTAGTCTGCAGAGAGTCTCCTTGAGAATTGAAATAAGAAAACCTCTCCATGTTAACTATTGGTAGAACATTCATTCAAGGCATCTGTTAGAATACAAACAGGAAGGGGGAGTGTTGGTTTGCCAATAGCTGCTGCTGTGTTCCACTTCACATCTGTTAGGGGAAGCACACCAACTGAAAACGCCCATCCTGGCCAGGCACCATAATAACCATTTCATGAGTTGTTTTATGACAGGAGGTCCTGGTAAGGAACATGGAACTAATAAGCCACTGTGAACCAGAAGAGTTCTGGAAAGGTCAAAAGGTGACACCACGTGTCCAACCATCTCCCAGATGACATCCATCTTGGCTGAGCAATGTGTGTACCACTAGGAAGGACCCTGAGTCAGAGTGATTGGTCAGAGACAACCCAGAACTAATCCCATCACTGTAAAACCCGAGACAGCAAGCCACGTGGCAGAGCAGTTCTTCTAGATTCCCTTACCCTGCTGCTCTCAATTGGGTGCGCTTTCCCAATAAAATCTCTTGCTTTGTCAGCACATGTGTCTCCTCAGACAATTCATTTCCAAGTGCTAGACAAGAGCCTGCTTTCAGGACATGGAAGGGGTCCACTTCCTGCAACAACTACCTGAGTTAGCCCCCAGCAAGCCCACAGCCCTGCCCATCAGAACAAGACCCAGTACCCCCAGAGTCAGTCTCTCCCATCAGGAAGCTTACACAAGCCTCTTATTTTTATTCATCAGAGGGCAGACAGAGTGAAAAGCACAGTCACAGAAAACTAACCAAACTGATCACATGGATCACAGTCTTGTCTAACTCAATGAAACTACAAGCCATGCCATGTAGGGCCACTGAAGACTGATGGGTAACAGTGCAGAGTATGAAAAGGCAAAAAGATATGACACTGAAAGATGAACTCCCCAGGTTGGTAGATGCCCAATATGCTACTGGAGAAGAGTGGGAAAATAACTCCAGAAAGAATGAAGAGATGGAGCCAAAGCAAAAACGATGCCCAGCTGCGGATGTGACTGGTGATGGAAGTAAAGCCTGATGGCATAAAAAAGGATATTGCATAGGAACCTGGAATGTTAGGTCCATGAATCAAGGTAAATTGGAAGTGATCAAACAGGAGATGGCAAGAATGAACACTGATATTTTAGGAATCAGTGAACTAAAATGAAGTGAGATGGGCAAATTTAACTCAGATGACCATTATATCTACTGCTGTGGGCAAGAATCCCTTAGAAGAAATGGAGTAGCCCTCCTAGTCAATAAGAGAGTCCAAAATGCAGTACTTGGATGCAATGTAAAAAGTGACAGAATGATCGCTGTTCATTGCCAAGGCAAACCATTCAATATCACAGTAATCCAAGTCTATGCCCCAATGACTAATACTGAAGAAGCTGAAGTTGAATGGTTCTATGAAGACCTACAAGACCTTCTAGAACTAACACCCAAAAATGATGTCCTTTTCATCATAGGGTACTGGAATGCAAAAGTAGGAAGTCAAGAGACATCTGGAGTAAAGGCAAGTTTGGCCTTGGAGTACAAAATGAATCGGGGCAAAGACCAACAGAGTTTTGCCAAGAGAACACACTGGTCATAGCAAACACCCTCTTCCAAAAACATAAGAGATGATGCTACACATGGACATCATTGGATGGTCAATACCGAAATCAGACTGATTATATTCTTTGCAGCCAGAGATGGAGAAGCTCTATACAGTCAGCAAAATTAAGACCAGGGGCTGCCTGTGGCTCAGATCATGAACTCCTTATTGCCAAATTCAGATTTAAATTGAGGAAAGTAGGGAAAACCACTAGATCATTCAAGTATGACCTAAATCAAATCCCTTATGTTTATACAGTGGAAGTGACAAATAGATTTGAGGGATTAGATCCGATAGACAGAGTGCCTGATGAACTATGGACAGAGGTTCATGACATTGTACAGGAGGCAAAGATCAAGACCATCCCCAAGAAAAAGAAATGCAAAAAGGCAAAATGGTTGTCTGAGGAGGCCTTACAAATAGCTGAGAAAAGAAGAAAAGCTAAAGACAAAGGAGAAAAGGAAAGATACAACCATCTGAATGTAGAGTTCCAAAGAATAGCAAGAAGAGATAAGAAAGCCTTCCTCAGTGATCAATGCAAAGAAATAGAGGAAAACAGTAGAATGGGAAATACTAGAGCTCTCTCCAAGAAAATTAGAGATAGTAAGGGAACATTTCATGCAAAGATGGACTCAATAAGACAGAAATGGTTTGGACCTAACAGAGGCAGAAGATACTAAGAAGAGGTAGCAAGAATACATAGAAGAACTATACAAAAAAAAAAATCTTCATGACCCAAATAACCACGATGCTGTGATCGCTCATCTAGAGATAGACATCCAGGAGAGTGAAGTCAAGTGGGCCTTAGAAAGCATCACTACAAACAAAGCTAGTGGAGAAGATGAAATTCCAGTTGAGTTATTTCAAATCGTAAAACATGATGCTGTAAAACTGCTGCACTCAATATGCCAGCAAATTTTGAAAACTCATTAATGGCCACAGGACTGGAAAAGGTCAGTTTTCATTCCAATCCCAAAGAAAGGCAATGCCAAAGCATGTTCAAACTACCGCACAATAGCCCTCATCTCATACACTAGCAAAAAACAATGCTCAAAATTCTAGGCTTCAACAGTATGTGAACCAAGAACTTCCAGATGTACAAGCTGGATTTAGAAAAGGCAGAGGAACCAAATCAAATTGCCAACATCTGTTAGATTATAGAAAAAGCAAGAGAATTCCAGAAAAATTATACTTCTGCTTCACTGACTATGCCAAAGCCTTTGACTGTGTGGATCACAACAAACTGTGGAACATTCTTCAAGAGATGGAAATGCCAGACCACCTTGCTGCTGCTACTGCTAAGTCGCTTCAATCGTGTCGGACTCTGTGCGACCCCATAGATGGCAGCCCACCAGGCCCTGCGGTCCCTGGGATTCTCCAAGCAAGAACACTGGAGTGGGTTGCCATTTCCTCCTCCAACTCATGAAAGTGAAAAGTGAAAGTGAAGTCGCTCAGTCGTGTCCGACTCTTAGCGACCCCATGGACTGCAGCCTACCAGGGTCCTCCATCCATGGGATTTTCCAGGCAAGAGTACTGGAGTGGGGTGCCATTGCCTACTCCTGCCAGACCACCTTACCTGCCTCCTAACAAATTTGTATGCAAGTCAAGAAGAAACAGTTAGAACTTAACATTAAACAATGGACTGGTTCCAAACTGGTAAAGGAGTATATCAAGGCTCTATATTGTCACCTGGCTTACTTAACTTATATGCAGAGTATATTATGTGAAATGCCAGGCTGGATGAAGCACAAGCTGGAATCAAGATTTCTGGGAGAAACAGCAATAACCTCAGATATGCAGATGACACCACCCTTGTGGCAGAAAGCAAAGATGAACTAAAGAGCCTCTTGATGAAAGTAAAAGAGGAGAGTCAAAAGGTTGGCTTAAAACTCAACATTCAAAAAACGAGTTCATGGCATCCAGTCCCATCAATTCATGACAAATAGATGGGAAACAATGAATACAATGAGAGTTTATTTTCCTGGGCTCCAAAATCACTGAGGATGGTGACTCAGCCATGAAATTAAAGACGCTTGCTCCTTGGAAGTAAAGCTATGACAAATCTTGACAGCATATTAAAAAGCAGAGACATTACTTTGCCAACAAAGGTCCATCCAGTCAAAGCTATAGATTTTCCAGTAGTCTTGTATGGATGTGAGAGTTGGACTATAAAGAAAGCTGAGTGCCAAAGAATCGATCATTTGAACTGTGTTGTTGAAGATTCTTGAGAGTCCCTTGGACAGCAAGGAGATCAAATCAATCAATCCTAAAGGAAATCAGTCCTGAATATTCACTGGAAGGACTGATATTGAAGCTGAAGCTCCAACACCTTGGCCACCTGATGTGAAGAACTAACTCATTGGAAAAGACCCTGATGCTGGGAAAGATTGAAGGTGGGAGGAGAAGGGGACGACAGAGGATGAGATTGTTGGACGGCCTCACCAAGTCAATGGATATGAGTTTGAACAAGCTCTGGGAGTTGGTGATGGGCAAGGAAGCCTGGTATGCTGCAGTCCATGAGGTCTCAAAGATTCGGACAGGACTGAGAGACTGAAATTAACTGAAGCCCCACAGCTCTGTTCTAACTCAGGATTTGGGGTAAGACTGGGGGCCTGGCAGTCTGAGCAGCTCCATCCATGAGGGCACAGAGGTCCTCCGAGGGCAAGTTTTTTAGACAGAAGTTGCAGGAAACCTATGTAAGCAGCTCACATTTTGAATACACATCTGAATGAGATGTAGGAACAAAAGGCTGTGAGGAGCTCCAAGAGGAGGACTTCACTTGGTAAGAAGCATCCACAAAACTCCTAGGTAGCATCATAGCAGCAGTAATCATTGTTCACATGGACAATGACAACTTAGCTATTCCACAAGTGAGAACCTTGAATTTTATCTGAATGTTACAGAAAATCACTAAAGGGTTTTAAACAGGGGATCAAGAGTCTAACTTAAGTTTTAAAGCTCCTCTAGCTGCTGTACAAACACTCTCTGTCAGGGCACTCAGTGGAAGCCAGAAGAGCTATGAATGGTGACTAGACTCTGGCTTTAGTTATGAAGATGAGTTATAACTGGACCAGGGCACATCTTGAAGGTGCAGTAGACGAACTTAGAGATGTGAAGAGACGAACTCTAAGACTTAGAACTTAGTGATGCATGATAGAAAGAGAGAAGCCTGCTGACCGCAGTAAAACAATATTTTCAATAAAAATAAAAAAGTTTTTAAATTAAAAAAAAGACGATCACCAAGGTGAATATCCTTACACCACTCAGAATGGCCATCATCAAAAAATTTACAAACCTTAAATGCTGAAGAGGGTGTGGAGAAAAGGGAGCCCTCCTACACTGTTGGTAGGAACTGAAATTGATGCAGCCATTATGGAGAACAGTATGGAGTGTTCTTAAAAAACTAAAAATAGAGCTACCATATGACCCAGCAATCCCACTACTGGACATATACCAGAGAAAAACATGAATCAAAATGACACTTGCACCCTGATGTTCATTGCTGCTATTTGCATTGGCCAGAACATGGAAACAGCACAAATGTCCATCAACAGGGGAATGGATGAAGAAGATCCATATATACTGAAATATTACTCAGTCATAAAAAGGAGTAAAATTGGATCATTTATAGAGATGTGAACAGTCCTAGAAACTGTGACACAAAGTGAAATAAATCAGAAAAAGAAAAGCAAATATTGCATATTAGCACTGAAACTTCTAATGAGTGAGAAATAAACTCTGCAAGGCCGATCCATGAAGATCTAGGGATTTGTTGTCTTGCAGGAGCAGGCAGTGCTTACTTTATTATCTCATGTCTGGGATAAGGTCACAAACCTGTATTTGTAGGACTGTCAGTGCCCATGCACACACGTGCTGCTTCTGCCAGGTGAGTGGGGCCCCTGCTCAGGGTATGTGATTAACAAGTGGAAGAGTCGTGCTGTCTGATCCCAGAACCTGTGCTCTTCCCTTCTATCTTACACTGAATCTCCAACATCATTGATCCCTGGCATCCTGCAATAAGAGCATTGTTGTAAGTTCGGGCAACAGCACTGACCAAAACAAAATGAAACCTCTGGTGCACATTTCAGCAAACTAAGGACGAGGCTGAGAAGTGGCCTGGGTGAGCAGAGCAGCGAAGGAGAGGAGGAGACAGAGAGACACAGGACAGAACCGTCCCTCCCCACCCTAGAGCTGACGCACAGGGATTTCCTGCCACCAACCATAAACAGATCACCGTGCTCTAGTTGTCAGGCAGACACCACTCGACAAGAGATACAGAGCAAGCACCCAGCATTCACCCCAAGGGCCAATACAAGATGAAAATCCCTGCATAACTGAAGATGGGGAAGAAAATGTGACAAACCAGCTCCCAGACAAGCAGTCAAGCTTCTAAAAATGGAAAGAGATGCAAATCAAAATGTACTTCTCAGGAGCAATATATTAAAATGAACATAGATATACACACATCACCACAATTCCATGTTGATTAACTTGACCAAGATTTCACATCTCTGTATTTCA
Organism: Bison bison bison; assembly: GCF_000754665.1. NCBI lineage: Eukaryota > Metazoa > Chordata > Mammalia > Artiodactyla > Bovidae > Bison > Bison bison. The sequence continues at coordinate 6,447,240 of NW_011495046.1, forward strand.
AGCACAAAAAGCAAACGGGTTAAAGTGCCTCAAAATCAGCAAAACCTATCTCAAAAACCTGTTCTGTAAAAACCATGTTATTTATGTGTTGGTATATATATATATACTATGAGCCACCACATACTAACACAATCTATATATGTGTATAACATATGCTGTATGTTATATTAATAAATATATAATATTATAAATACGTATAGACTTCTCTGGTGGTTCAGATGGTAAAGAATCTGCCTGCAATGAAGGAGACCTGGTTTGATCTCTGGGTGGGAAAGATCCCCTGGAGAAAGAAACGGCTACCCACTCCAGTATTCTTGCCTGGAAAATTCCATGGACAGAGGAGCCTTGTGGGCTCCAGTTCATGGGGTCACACAGAGTCAGACACGACTGAGTGACTAAACCACCGCCACGCTTCTGACTCTCAACATGATTATACTGAACTTGGGATTTACTGTGGCTTCCCCTAACGTGATGCCACTTTAACGGTGTCTCTTTTGTGATGGGTACCAGGCCCCACACAGTGGAACAACTGGCCCTGCCCTGTCCCTCAACGGTCTAGTCAGCCCTCAGTGGAGCTGCCTCTCAGACTCACACCTCCCCTGCTCTACTCCCTGTGGTCCCCACACTGTGCCCAGGCTCTCCCTTCCACCCTATTCTCAGCACCACAAAGAATCCAGCCTCATCTGATCAGGTCCCTTCCCCACCAAAAATTCTATAATGCTCTGGCAAAAACCAAATGCTCTGGCCACCCACATAGCCCTGGGTGACCTGGACACAGCCTCCTGGCTCAACCCCACCCTCCTAGACCCAGGGCCCTGGGCCGAGACCCTTACATTGTCATCTCATTGAATTCTCAAAAGCTCCACCCACTCACGCGGGAGTATTACCCAGCCTGTACACAGAACCTCTCAGTACCATACTGTTTCTTATGTATTACAAGGAAAGCCAAATACATGTTTGAACTGATAGGGGTTTTTTTGGTCTCCATTTCCAAGCTTAATCTCTTATTATTGTAAAAGCATACGCTATTAAAACACTTAGTTTTCAATCAAAGTAGACTTGCTGAGCCTAGCTTGCCAATATGGAACGTAAGACTTTTGAAATCCAAACACATTAGCAGAACAACAAAAGTCCTTAATTACTAACGGTTATAAGAAAACAGATACTTGGCCACAAATTTTTCTAATTGAAACTTCAACTCATAAATCCTCAAACTGTTGTTTTTTTTAAGTAAAGACTCAAATCTGTGTTTGCTATTCATGGGTGACACATGTACACCCAGGCCCTGTATGTACACGCAGGCCCTGCAAATACAGCCCAGGACACTGAAGAACCATGGCACGACTTGGAAAAATGCCTGCTTCCCCCTCTTTCAGGAGGCAGGACAGGAAAACGACATCTGGTATACTTTTTATAGGACTTTCCAGTTTGGTATTCCAGAGTTTACATTTTATTGGGTAATTCAATCCGTGATAGTAAATGTTAGATTGCCGCTGCGCAGGGTAAGTCTTCGGTCAAAGTACTTACTTTGTCAACTGAAAAAATAACATTTTTAAGTTTCTGGGAGGTCTCAGAGGATGGGAAGGAGGAGGTGAAGACTCTGAATGGTGGGTGGTAGGCTTACAAAGATTTGTGTATTTTCCTTGATGGCACTAGGAGTGTGCGTGCTCCCTCGCTCAGTTGTGTGTGACCCCGTGGACTGTAGCCCACTAGGCTACTCTGTCCATGGGATTTCCCAGGCAAGAATACTGGAGGGGGTTACCATTTCCTCCTCTGATCTTCCCGACTCAGACCCAGGGATCAAACTCGCGTCTCTTGCAAGAGCCAGTGGATTCTTTACACTGCACTACCTGCAGAGCTGATGGTACTATAGGGAAACCATATTTATGTCAGTCTGCATTTTTGAAAGTATTTCTATAATGAACACCTGCTATTCCTTCTTCCTCTTTTATTGAGGCAAATTCCTTTCTACAAGGGATCAATGCATTTTTATCTTGTTTTCTTTGGTAGAGGATGAGTGTCAAGAGTCAACAGAGTGTTGCCTTGAATTTTGACGAAACCCACGTACTGCCTTGTCAGGTCACAGCATGGAGGCCTGCCCACCCTCTCTAGCTCTGATGGCACATAAATGTGATTTACACCAACCACCTGACAGTCACCCGGCAAAGGCACAGCAGACGCCCCATTGTCCTCGCCTCCTGTCCCGGCCCCACATGTGCGTCAATCATGGGGCTTCTGGCAGTTTGAAAGCATCTTTCCTGTGTGCTTCCACATATGGGAAGGAAATTGGGTCCAACAATAAAGTAACCAAAAACATGTGTCTTCTCCCCATCACTCCCAGGTTCTAATTAAGCTCCTTTCTATAATCCCTCCCAGCAGATAATGCAAACCCATCACTTCCTTTCTATCCTGTCATACACAGCTTGATTTATGGGCTGACTTCTGTGCAATGCAGACATGTAAGTGTGTCAAATCCAGTCAATGGCAATTATAATAATACAGAGGGTGATTACTGCTTAGTGCAGGAGCTGCTGGAAATGCACATTTGAAAAACCCTATCCTTGTCATTGGGCTTCCCAGGTGGCTCAGTGGTAAAAAATCTGCCTGCAATGCAGGAGACACGGGTTCGATCCCTGGGTTGGGAAGATCACCTGGAGGAGGAAATGGCCTGGAGAATCCCATGAACAGAGGAGCCTGGTGGGCTATAGTCCATGGGATCAAAAAGAGTCATACGTGACTGAACTACTAAACAGCAACAACAATCCATGCTGTTTGGGTCCATAGCAGGTCTGCACCTGGGCCTGTTCATGTTGTTGTTCAGTCACTCAGTCACATCAGACTCTTTGTGACCCCATGGACTGCAGTACACCAGGCTTCCCTGTCCTTCACTATCTTTTGGAGCTTGCTCAAACTCATGTCCTTTGAGTTGATGATGCCATTCAACCATCTCGTCCTCTGTTGTTCCCTTCTCCCCCTACCTTCAATCTTTCCCAGCATCAGGGTCTTTTCTAATGAGCCAGCTCTTAGCATCAGGTGGCCAAAGTATTGGAGCTTCAGCTTCAGCAATAGTCCTACCAATGAATATTCAGGATTGATTTCCTTTAGGATTGACTAGTTTGATCTCCTTGCTATCCAAGGGACTCTCAAGAGTCTTCCCCAACACCACAGTTTGAAAGCATCAATTTTTCAGTGCTCAGCCTCCTTTACGGTCCAACTCTCACATCCATACATGACTACTGGAAAAACCATAGCTTTGACTATACGGACCTTTGTCAGTGAAGTGATGTCTCTGCTTTTTAATACACTTGGAGAAGGTGATGGCACCCCACTCCAGTACTCTTGCCTGGCAAATCCCATGGACGGAGGAGCCTGGTAGGCTGCAGTCCAAGGGGACTTCACTTTCACTTTTCACTTTCATGCACTGGAGAAGGAAATGGCAACCCACTCCAGTGTTCTT
>NW_011495046.1:6450796-6462167 GCF_000754665.1 Bison bison bison
TTTGTCACAGTTTTTCTTCCAAGGAGCAAGTGTCTTTTTTATGGCTGCTGTCACCATATGCGTTGATTTTGGAGCCCAAGAAAGTAAAGTCTAGGTTGTAAATAATTTTTAGTAAATGGGTAGGGTGGGGGAGAGGGAGGGAGAAACACACAGAATTTTAAATTGAGAGACAGAGAGTAACCTAAACTCTACATTTATAAAATGACAATCCTAAAAGCACCAGCAGATTAGAGTTATGAAGTGTGATGAGAACTGACCCAGTTAGAGCAGGAAAGTTGTGTGGAAAGTTTATCTCCTTTTCCTTCTTAAGTGAGACCCCTGTGTAGCTCTGTGTGTGAGTGTGTGTGTGGGTGCTGATCTAGAACCCACAGAAAGGCCTTAAATAGGCTGAAACAATGGAGAAGACCTGCTCTCTTTCCCCTGGAATATTGCACACCACAGTTATTAAAGGATCTGAGGGTTTTTCCTGCCCTTTTAAATATCCTTCATCTTCCTTTTTCCAAGCAACGTCCAGTGATAGGTGTAAATCGAGGCAGTAGGCTGTCAGAGCCCAGGAGCCTGCCTAGCACACTTCAAGACTGGGTATGCAGTGGTTTTGTTAGTGTTGGGCTCTTGAAGTAGAGGGTGACCCTCAGGAGGCCTGTTGTACCCCTGGTGTCCCCCAGGGTGGATCTCCTCATCCCCCTGGGTAGACCTCTGACTCAACTCCGAGCGAAGAGTCTCTGAAGACAGAGCCCCTTCCAGATGCATTGAAGCTGCCGTCCTGAAACACAGGCCCCTAGGAGATTCAGCAGGAGGTTTCACACAGGCTTCCTCCAAGCTCCCAGGACGCTCTCTGCTCCCACCACCCCTACCTCCATCCTGTTGCACCTGTTCTCCTTACCCATTCCCACCCCTCCACAAGTGGTTCAAATTCCTCTCTCTGGCAGTTCTCCCAGAAGGCTGTGTAGATTTAAGAAATTAAATCTAAAAATCATGTTCACAGTGATAGTGACAATGTCAGAAACTGTATGCATCTGAAAAACGCCAAAACAAAGGTAGAAACAGTGGATGTGTGAGATTGGGAGGGCTTTTTTTCCATTTGAAAAGACTTTCTGTTGTTGTTAGGTGGCCTTCCCAGGGGGTGCAGTGGTAAAGAATCCACCTGCTAACGCAGGAAACATAGGTTCGATCCCTGGGTTGGGAGTATCCCCTGGAGAAGGAAATGGCAGCCCAGCCCAGTATTCTTGCATGGAAACTAGCATGGACAGAGGAGCCTGGTAGACTATGGTCCATGGGGTCACAAAGAGTCAGACACAACTGAGTGACTAATACTTTCACACTCATTTTCATATATATTTATCACTTCAGTGGACTATATATATATACGCTGCTTCTGCTGCTGCTAAGTCACTTCAGTCGTGTCCGACTCTGTGCGACCCCATAGACGGCAGGCCAACAGGCTCCCTCGTCCCTGGGATTCTCCAGGCAAGAACACTGGAGTGGGTTGCCATTTCCTTCTCCAATGCAGGAAAGTGAAAAGTGAAAGTGAAGTCTCTCAGTGGTGTCCGACTCTTCTCGACCCCATGGACTGCAGCCTACCAGACTCCTCCGTCCATGGGATTTTCCAGGCAAGAGTACTGGAGTGGGGTGCCATCGCCTTCTCCACTATATATATATATATTCTTTATTCTTTTCCATGATGATTTATCCTAGGATATATTGAATATAGCTTCCTCAAGCCTTAAACTTTTGAGATAATGAAATGTATTGACCCCTTAACTGTAAGCTGGGTTAATTTCCTCCTCTGTTCTTCAGTAGGATTTTTTAGATACAGGTAATTATAGGCTACTTTTGTAACATCATCTCAATCGTTAATAAAATCTTTCAAAGGCAGTCTTGCTGTAACTGTTTAATGTGGGGGAAAGTTATGGACATTCTGACCTTCATGGGTGGCTCTGATTTCTTCCTCTCAGAGCACAGGTATAAGATGCTCTGTGGACTATGGCTCTGGGAGCAGGTTGGTGACCTCACCTACACAGAACCAGCAAAGGGAAATGCAAGGTCAGGAGGCCGACTCACATGGCGTTAACGAGGGAGGACCTTCCAGTGGCAGATGGCGAGACAGGGCTGAGCCGCAGTGAACCACAGGCATGATGCCCCTGGTCCAGGGAGCAAGCACCTGCCACAGGTGAAGCTGCTTCAGCTCCACTGCCCTTTCCCTCCATTAAAATGAACCACAGTTTTGCTTGAGCATTTGAACAAATCCCTTGAGCCAAGTCTAGCTTGGCAGTAGGAGAGCAGGGGAGGTGAGAGAGGCATGGGATGGAGAGGCCAGGAGACGACATACAGACTGGTCTGCAATCCTGGCTCACACACACCTGGGGTGGTGGTGCTGGCATCAGGAGGGTCCACAGAGGCAGGTGACTGAGCTTCTGCCATCTGGCTCATCTCTTCACAGTAAGTGCTTTCAGATTTGGAGCAGGTTTCCAAAAATACTGTCCTATCTATCTCCAGGCTGGGGACTTGCCAAAAGCAGCAGCACATCTGGGCAGATGCTAAAGAGCTTAAACCAGCGACATTTCCCCATCCCAGCCTGACAGCCTAGTGCCTCTACTCCAGCCACTCCTGGCCCCACTTGAGCACTTCGTTAGTGGCATGGGTGGTGGGGAGCAGGGGTATAGGATGCCCGGGAATCATAGGTCCTGCTTCCCCTCACTTGACTTTTATGGTCAGACTCACAAAAAGGAGATGCTGACATTGGATCAATTATCTGCAGCCACCTGCTGGAGAAGGTTCTAGCAGCTGGGCTTTCAGGAAGATGGGGTGGAGTTTGGCTTATTTGTTTGTCTGTCTTGTGTGACTACCCCACCCCACACTAATCTCCACCTGACTGAGTGTATCAAAAAATTACAGGTCCATATAGTCAAGCCTATGGTTTTTCCAGTAGTCATGTATGGATGTGAGAGTTGGACCATAAAGGAGGCTGAACACTCAAGAATTGATGCTTTAGAATTGTGGTGCTAGAGAAGACTCTTGAGAGTCCCTTGAGCAGCAAGGAAATCAAACCAGTCAATCTTAAAGGAAATCAATCCTGATACTCACTGAAAGGACCGATGCTGAAGCTGAAGCTCCAATATTTTGGCCACCTGATGTGAAGAGCTGACTCATTGGAAAAGACCTTGATGCTGGGAAAGATTGAAGGCAAGAGGAGAAAGGGGTCTCAGGGGATGAGATGGTTGGATGGCATCACTGATTCAATGGACACGAGTTAGAGCAAATTCCAGGAAATAATTAAGGACAGGGAAGCCTGGCTTGCTGCAGTCCATGGGGTCACAGACTCAGACACGACTTAGCAACTGAACAACAAGAGAGAAATATAAAAGAACAAAGGCAAGGAGAGAAATTTATGTGAAACTGACTGCGACTTCTGACCAATGGTCAGCACAGGGCCACAGATACCCTCTGGACACACAGAATCCCTATAAGAAGGAATTAGAACTGAGAAGCCTAAAGTGACTTCACCAGCACTGTCTCCCTCTGGATCTGTGAAGCCACAAAGCCCCGAGCAAGGTGATCCATCTTTGCTCTGACTTCTGTCATCTAAGGCGCTGGCCCAGAAGACTTGAATTTCCTATAGATATTATGCATCCACAACTTCAGTGACAAATAAGCCAGTAATTTATTTTCAGAAATCTGATGTTCACACTGCCAGAAATAACTCTTTTTTTTTTCAAGGAGAAAATAAATTACAAACATGCTTTAGTCATTTCTCTCAACTCTATGGTGTCAAAAACGTGTGATTTATTACCCTGTTTTCTCCTAGCCTTCCCCCACGGCCTGCTTGAGGCTTGATTAGCCCATATGATCATTTCAGAATACATGGCACTGAAAGCAGTTGGAAAGCTTGAGGCTCACGGGGAGCTGGGGAGGGTTAGGGGAGAGAGGTTGCTGCATCTGACAAGTATCAGCAGCCATTCCTCCATCAGTAGCCCCCTTGGCTCCGGCTCTCGGATATAACCTTAAATCCTTTTCTCCTTCTGCCTGGGCACAAGCCCTACATTGTCTCGGTGCTGAAAGAGCTGGGGGGCTGGGGTAGGGGTTATAGTAGGGGAGGTAACCTGAGACATGGCTGGTCCTAGGATTCTTGGGCAGAGCTCCTTAATTTAATAAAAACAAACTTGTGTGAGCTCTTTCAGGTCCTAGGGTATTTTTAGAGCCCAGGCAAGGGTCTGGCTCATAGTAAATAAGAGCCTGTGGTGTCAGCCTATATCACGGATATCCACCATCACTTGCCACGCACCCGGCATCATAATCACCATGAAAATTGCAACTGCAAATGGTCTTTTATCCATTCATCTTCCTCATTCATTCAATAAATGTTTATTGAGCATCTTTTTTAATACCAGCTGATGTTAGTCTCAGGCCACTTCCACAATGGATAAGACCTGATCCCCAAGTTACTCACAGTTTAATGAGGGAGAGGGATGTAAACAAAAGTGAATCTTGTGTCCTGAACAGTGAGAGTCAGGGGATGTTACAGGAGGGGCTGGTGGAGGAGAACCAACTCGGAGCTGTAGAGACTTTACAAATAGGATAATATTTGAATTGGCCCATAGAACCAATAGGATGCATGTGTGTGTATATATATATAGACAGATTCATTTTAATGAATTGACTCATGTGATCATTGGGCTAGCAAGCCCACGATCTGCAGGGTGGGCCACCAGGTTGAAACCCAGGGAAGAGCTGCTATTCCATCCACATTGTCTGCTGGCATAGTTCCTTCTTGCTCAGGGACCTCAGTCTTTTTCTTGAGTCCATTAACTGATTGGATGAGGCCCATCCAGGTTTTGGAGTCACCTGCTTCACTCAAAGTCTCCTGAATTAAGTGTTGCTGTTGTTGTTGTTCAGTCACTAACTTGTGTCCAACTCTTTGTGACCCCATGAACTATAGCTTGCCAGGCTCCTCTGTCTATTGGATTTCCTAGGCAAGAATATTAGAGTGGGTTGCCATGCCCTCCTCCAGTGGATCTTCTGACCCAAGGATTGAACCCATGTCTTCTGCTTGGCAGGCAGATTTGTTACCACTGAGCCATCTGGGAAACCCACCCATCTCTAATACATACCAAAGACACCAGAATCATAGACAACACTATGAAACACACAAGACAAATACACAAGACAACACTAGAGCACACACAACACACAGAACAAGAGAACTGCAACACCAAGCTGCCATCTTGCCACCGGTGGCCTGACAGCTCTGTCACCCCTAAATCAGCCAAATGTTGGTGGACTCAGTGTGTCCCATTCTGAGCCTGTATATATTCCATCCGAGAACCACAAATACACCCACAGTTGTGGGTCCCACCTGGAGAGGGTAGAGAGGAGTGTTGTAATCATGGTTCAAAGAGGGCGTGGCCAGTTCTGGACATTCTTCTGACTGGCAGGTGGTAAGGTAAGTGAGAGTCAGCATCATCAACCTGCTTGTTCCAACAAGCCTGGGGTCTCTATGCTTGTGGGCAACAGAGTTAACTTCTCCCACCTGCTGGGGGATTCATGTCTGCACAGTAGCTCTAATGTATTGCTGTGTCTGTCCCTGGAGGGGAACCAGGATCTGTCCCAAGACTACACTATTGTTTCTTAACTGCTCCTCCCTTGTCTCTGCATCCCCTCCCTTTCCTGATTAGCAACTGTTTGAACCTGCCCTTTGGAACTCAGGGAAGGACCTAGAGGCTGAATGAAGACTATTTCCTATAATCAAGAAAATGGGGGACACTGAAAGACTTTGTGCCCAGGGTCCCACAGGTCCTGCATGGCTTCAGTATTGCTGTCACGAGTGGGTGAGTGAATGAATAATTACAGGCAGGGAAAGAACATTTCTTGAACTTGAACAGACTGGAAGCTCAGAGGTAAGTTTCTTACTTGTCTGGCTGCCTGAACTGCAGGTTTTCAGGGAGACATCATTTCAGGCTAGAAACGTAGGCAAGAATCAATTTCAGGACCTGGAATTCCACACTAAGGCCATGTCAGCGTTATCTTTTGGTCAAAAGGAATCATTAAAGATGTTTAAGGAAGTCAGATTTTTAACTTGGATCAGGTCAAACTTTCTGAAAAATCATGGTGACAGCAGAACGAAGATGAATCAGACAGGAAGAGAGCGTGGCAGAGACCAAGCAGGAGCATAATGAACTCAGAATGTTTCTGGGGAAATAAAAAGATAGTTAGCCAGGGAGAAAAGATGTAAAGGTCAAAATTAAGATCATAAATGTACACCACTTCAGTTCAGAAGAGAGAAAAGAAAATGAGCATTTATGAAAGCCTACCATGTGCCAATAAGCTATGGTTTTTCCAGCAGTCATGTATGAATGTGAGAGTTGGACCATAAAGAAGGATGAACACTGAAGAATTGATGCTTTCAAACTGTGGTGCTGGAGAAGACTCTTGAGAGTCCCTTGGACAGCAAGGAGATTGAACCAGTCAATCCTAAAGGAAATCAACTCTGAATATTCACTGGAAGGACTGATGCTAAAGCTGAAGCTCCAGTACTTTGGCCACCTGATATGAAGAGCTGACTCATTTGAAAAGATCCTGATGCCAGGAAAGACAGAAGCAGGAGGAGAAGGGAACAATAGAGGACAAGATGGTTGGATGGCATCACCAACTCAGTGGACATGAGTTGGAACAAGTTCTGGGAGATGGTCAAGGACAGGGAAGTCTGATATGCTGCCATCCAAGGGGTCACAAAGATTGAGACACAACTTAAAAACAACTGTGTGCCAGAAACCATCTGATTGTGGCACACAGAAGTCCTCTGAAGGTGCACAACTACCCACTTCTTAAAAAAATATGTTTTCTTGGCCTCACCACACAGTATGTGGGATCTTAGTACCCCAACCAGGAACAAAACCTGTGTTCCTTGCATTTGGAAGCACAGAGTCTTAACCACTGGACCACCAGGAAGGTCCCAAATTACCCACTTTTAAGCCTCAGAAACTATGTCCAGAGAATGTCCAAAGCCCCACCCTGGAGCAGACCTGGATTTCATGGGTTCTGAAGCATTTTACAGTCGGAGTCACTTCATAATTTAAAAACCACATATATGAAAGTGAGCATGAAAAAAGGCAAGTGAAAAAAAATACAGATTTAAAAGCAAACACCACAGTGACCATAAAATCCAGTAAAATAGTACATTTTCATGAATTCCCTCCCTAGCAACTTTTGTGATGCTTCTTTCCTCTATTTTTAATCTATATACTCTTCATCCTCCCATTGTAGGGCCATGACTTGGTATTTTCTACGGAATGAAGAGAAATATCACTCCCTATATATTTTTATAGCAACATTGATCTACTGTATTTTGAGCCTTTGATAGTTTAGAAAAGTTCCTTTCATCTTTCCAACTCAATATTGGTAATGTCAGATACCTTTTTAGTCCATTGTCAAATTTAGGAACAGCTTTGTCAAATTTCTTTTTAACCTGAGCCCTGCCTCCCTGGTGGCTCAGATGGTAAAGAATCCACCTGCAATGCAGGGAATTCAGGTTTGATCTCTAGGTCGGGAAGATGCCCTGGAGAAAGGAATGGCAACCCACACCAGTATTCTTGCCTTGAGAATCCCATGAGGACAGAGGAGCCTGGCAAGCTACAGTTCATGGGGTCACAAAGAGTGGACACGACTGAATGACTAATACTAAATTCTCAGGGTTTTTCAAGTTTTCTCCCTCAATGACTCATCTTAGATTCTTTTTGAGTTGGAAATGGTTGGTGTTTCTGACTCTGCCCTTCCTCGCTTTCCAGACCAGGTAGCCAAAGCAGGATCATTTTGCCCTGAAACCTCCAGCCCTAACCTCCTTTACTACACCTGGAGAAGTAAGTTGGCCCAGGTAACAGCCCTCAAAGCCAGTCTTACAATGAACAATTGGCAATCATGGAGCAATGCACAGAACTGCCTGAGAAACTCATAAATCAGATCAGATCAGTCGCTCAGTCATGTCTGACTCTTTGTGACCCCATGAATCGCAACACGCCAGGCCTCCCTGTCCATAACCAACTCCCGGAGTTCACTCAGACTCACGTCCAGTTCACTCAGACTCACTCACTCGAGTCAGTGATGCCATCCAGCCATCTCATCCTCTGTCGTCCCCTTCTCCTCTTGCCCTCAATCCCTCCTAGCATCAGAGTCTTTTCCAATGAGTCAACTCTTCGCATGAGGTGGCCAAAGTACTGGAGTTTCAGCTTTAGCATCATTCCTTCCAAAGAAATCCCAGGGCTGATCTCCTTCAGAATGGATTGGTTGGATCTCCTTGCAGTCCAAGGGACTCTCATAAATAGATCTCCATAAAACAAGATTAAACATCACCTAACTTCTCGTAACCTGCATTCCCAAAGTGCCTGCAAACCCTCCAGTGACCTTTGACATGAGAAAGGATGACCACAGGAAAAACAAAGTGGAGAGAGAAAACGGCCTTAATCAACTGAGATGAAAGGTTTATCTTTGCAAGTTTTAGAAAAGGTATAACTTGGTGAATATACAGCTAGGACCTTAACTTTTTATCTATTTATCTTATTCATTTGATTGGTCATACAATAAAACAAGGAAAATGAACTTTCATTTTGCTGGACAACAGTGGATTTTCCTGAGAGTGGGTGGCAATCAGCAAAGACAAGAGTCCTAACATTTACAGAGGCTTCCATGAATTTCTGGGCTACAGGCAATGACAACTCATGTGTAGAAAAAAAACAGTCACTGTGCTCATGGGCTTGTATTGACTGGGGGCATATTTATGATGGGCGGGGAACACTGAACCATCTCTAAGTTTTAACAGTCATTGTTTAAAGGATGCAGTCAATGGAATGTTTGTGTCCCCCCAAATCCACACAATATGGTGTTCGGAGATGGTGGTAATCAAGTCATGAGGGTGGAGCCTCATGAATGGGCTCAGTGCCCTTGTAAGAAGAAGCCAGAGAGCTCCCTCACCATCTGTCATGCCAGGACCCAGAGAGAAGGCAAAAGTCTGTGAACCAGGAAGACATCTCTCCACAGACACCAAATCTGATCTGGGAATTCCCAGGTTCCAGGACCATGAGCAGTGGACTTCTGCTCTTCCTAAACCACTCAGTACTTTTGCTCAAGGAACCTGAACAGACTAAGGGTCTCTCAGGATCTTGCCAGCTTCGTCTAGAATCTCTGTCTCCAGAGTTTCTAAACCCTCCCCAAAGTGTGTCCAGTGATACAGCATGCCACCACCCCCTTGGACAATAGGCGCCAGCATTTGACCATCCTCACTGTCAGGCAACATTGGACCCCAGGCATTCACAGAAAGCCTTCTCACAAACATGGATTGGCACCACAGGCAACTCACCATCCACAATGACACCTTTCAGTGGAAAACACACATTTATGGTCATGTTTTAGTAACCATCATCTGTGGATCCCCTCTGCTTCCATCATGTTCACAGAGTGAATCAGACTGCAGATGGAGACTGTCTGCACTGATGCAACCTGACCTCCTGGGCAACCACCCATTTGGCACAGGGGCCAGTGTCTGGGCTGATTTTGACTGAAATTGTCACCTGTGGGTGAATGCCAATGACCACCACCTCCCAAGTATCAACTGACCCACAAATCACATTAAACATCTCAAAGCTGGAAATTGCTTCTCTGTCGACAAGTTCAAATGACAAAACAGTTCAACTGAGTGTTGAATGTCTGGAGTGAGTGAATTAACACATCCACGGAATGAGATACCAAGTGCAACAGCTGACAATATGACCACCACCATAAATTTCCGACAACACTGCTGTCACTAGGAGAAGCGGAACAGTCAACTTCTGCCCAGGGCAGGGCTCGTCCTTAGCACAAAAGTAGCAAATTAAATGCTGAATTTGGGTTCAGGACTATGAGGCTGGCTAGAAAGATCAGAAATCTGTACCAAAATTTACTTATATGTTTATGAAACACTGGAGTCCACCATGGATTGTAGGTTCTTATTTGTGATCAGGCTGTTAAAACTGAGTTATTACAGTGCTTTTTCCAACCACTACTTTGCAATGATTTATACCTCAGTCAGTTTATGATACTCAGAACCAATTCTGTTCATGGCCTTAGCTGAAGAAGAATTTTATGTGTAATTTTTAAAATTGCCATTGTCAAGTGCTAAAAACGAGGCACATATAAAAAGCTAATTTTTAAATGATTTCAGAAGAACCGTCAAAAAAGTTTTCCTTAATATAACTTTTTATGCCTTAATTCCATGGTGGTTTTAAATACCTCTTTTAAATATTTAATACCATGACCATTTTGTTAAAGTCAGCAGTTGCACAAGTGTCAAATTGTGCCAAGGAAAATGAATATCGTTGTAATCAGAGATTATTATAAACTCAAAAAGTGCTGCTGGTGTTTATGACAGTTTTTGAGATTTATTTATGGATTTATAGCAAGAAAGAAATCATTTTTAGCTGAACATTTCATTTTAAGTGATTTTTTTCCATCTTTTAAAGATACTTATTACAAATTGACAAATAGCAAATTACTTTGTCATCTTGGTCTTCAGTTTTTGAACACTGAGGTACAAGTTAACCTACCTTCTAGTATTTTGTGGTAAATGAAAAAAAAACATGTTAATGGGGTTCATATTTCCTGCAGTAAAAATCCATTGAATTTTTAAAATTCAAAACATTGACACACAAAAAAGTGTATGCTTTCTCTGAATTTCTCAAGAATGCATGCAAAAATTCAAGAATATCGTGACCCTGCAAAACTGTGGACAGATCTGAATTCAAGGGAAAAAGGGTGCCTTAAGTCAATTTTGTCTTCCTCTCCCCAAACAGTAAATCAAAAACTGACCACTCTGTAGAGTTCAACTGAAAATAAACACTTCAATTCTCCCATTCTTGATTATTATAATGATAGCTCAGATCTCAGGGGTGAACATGACAAAACATGGAGGAAAACTGAAGTTGCAGAGGGAGGAAGGGGCCCCACCAGCAGTAGGGGAACGAGGCTTTGAGCCTTTGGCTCTTTTTTTTTTTAATTTTATTTTTAAACTTTACAATATTGTGTTAGTTTTGCCAAATATCAAAATGAATCCGCCACAGGTATACATGTGTTCCCCATCCTGAACCCTCCTCCCTCCTCCCTCCCCATACCATCCCTCTGGGTTTGGCTCTTGTACCTCCTCAATCTGCCCTTGATTTTGTGTTCTCTTTGGTGGAAGCCTGAATGGAAACGTACTCCCAGTGCAGAAGTTCCCAGCAAGATTCTTATGGTTTAAATGGGGGAGATGGAAAGATGAAAATGATGGGAAAACACATCAAAAGCATAAAGCTATTGCTCTCAATCCTTTACAAATGCACAAAAAAACTTCCTTTTGGATTAGAAGACATCT
>NW_011495046.1:6462267-6463757 GCF_000754665.1 Bison bison bison
GTCTTACTTTTTACTTTTTTAGTATTTTTTTTAATTGGAGTATAGTTGCTTTACAGTGTTGTGTTTCTGCTGTACAAAAATGTGAATCAGCTGTAAGTATATGTATGCCCCCTTGCTCTTGAACTTCCCTCCCATCTGTCCCCACCCCACCCCACCCCCCCACTTCTAGGTCGTCACAGAGCACGGAGCTGAGCTCCCTGTGCTGTACAGCAGCTTCCTGCTAGCTATCAGTTTTACACAGGGCAGTGTACATATGTAAAGGCTACTCTCTCAATTCGTCCCACCCTCCCCTTCCCCCACTGTGTCCACAAGTATGTTCTCTGTTCTCTACAGCTCTATTCCTGCCCTGCAAATAGGTTCGTCAATACCATTTTCCTAGATTCTACACACATACATTAATATCCGATATTTGTTTTTCTCTTTCTGACTTACTTCACTCTGTATGACAGACTCTAGGTTCATCCACCCCAGTATAAAAGTCCCAGTTTCATTCCTTTTTATGTCCGAGTAACATTCCACTGAGTATATGTACCACATCTTCTTTATCCATTTCTCTATTGACTCAGAAATCCCCTCCTTGACATATACTCAGAGAAAACCATAATACAAAAAGACACATGCATCCCTATGTTCATTGCAGTGCTATTTACAATAGCCAGGACATGGAAACACCCAAATCTTAGATCACAGGGTTTTAAAGTCTGCATATGTATTAACTGTATTTGTTGTCATGTTTTGTGACCCACTATGTGCACCAGGAACTCTGCTTCCATTACCTCACTTAATTTTTTCCACAACTTTATTAGAGAAAAATCATCTTTATTCTCATTTCACAAAAGAGGGATTATAACTGAGACGACAGAACCAACAACAAACCCAGTCTGTCCTCAGACCCCATCACTACCCTCTAACTATGCCACCAGAGCCTCCGAAGTTCCTCATAGAAGGACAAGAGGAAGGGAAAACCTTGGTTTCTGCTTCTTCTTTAGTACTGAACTCCCTCCTCCTTGATTTATTCCACCTGCTAAACAAGGTTGTTAGATTAGTTCTAAGAATGCATTCCAGAGCAGGGGGGGAAAAAATCTATGATTGGCTTTTGTTCTGCCTGGGTCTGCATTTCTATGTAAGGGAGAAAAATGGCATCTGGTCCCATCATTTCATGGCAAATAGATGGGGAAACAGTGGAAATGGTGACAGGCTTTATTTTGGGGGGCTCCAAAATCACTGCAGCCATGAAATTAAAAGACACGTATTGCTTAGAAGAAAAGCTATAACCAACCTAGACAGCGTAATAAAACGCAGAGACATTATTTTACCAACAAAAGTCCATGTAGTCAAAGCTATGATTTTTCCAGTAGTCATGTATGGATGTGAGAGTTGGACTATAAAGAAAGTTTAGTTCAGTCGCACAGTTGTGTCCAACTCTTTGCGACCCCATGAATCGCAGCATGCCAGGCCTCCCTGTCCATCACCAACTCCCGGAGTTCACT
>NW_011495046.1:6463857-6486046 GCF_000754665.1 Bison bison bison
CACTCAGACTCATGTCCATCGAGTCAGTGATGCCATCCAGCCATCTCATCCTCTGTCGTCCCCTTCTCCTCCTGCCCCCAATCCCTTCCAGCATCAGAGTCTTTTTCAATGAGTCAACTCTTCGCATGAGGTGGCCAAAGTACTGGAGTTTCAGCTTTAGCATCATTCCTTCCAAAGAAATCCCAGGGCTGATCTCCTTCAGAATGGACTGGTTGGATCTCCTTGCAGCCCAGGGACTCTCAAGAGTCTTCTCCAACACCACACTTCAAAAGCATCAATTCTTCGGTGCTCAGCCTTCTTCACAGTCCAACTCTCACATCCATACATGACCACAGGAAAAACCATAGCCTTGACTAGATGGACCTTTGTTGGCAAAGTAATGTCTCTGCTTTTGAATATACTGTCTAGGTTGGTCACCACTTTCCTTCCAAGGAGTAAGCATCTTTTAATTTCATGGCTGCAGTCACCATCTGCAGCGATTTTGGAGCTCAGAAAAAGAAAGTCTGACACTGTTTCCACTGTTTCCCCATCTATTTCCCATGAAGTGGTGGGACCGGATGCCATGATCTTCGTTTTCTGAATGTTGAGCTTTAAGCCAACTTTTTCACTCTCCACTTTCACTTTCATCAAGAGGCTTTTTGGTTCCTCTTCACTTTCTGCCATAAGGGTGGTGTCATCTGCATATCTGAGGTTATTGATATTTCTCCCGGCAATCTTGATTCCAGCTTGTGTTTCTTCCAGTCCAGCGTTTCTCATGATGTACTCTGCATAGAAGTTAAATAAGCAGGGTGACAATATACAGCCTTGACGTACTCCTTTTCCTATTTGGAAACAGTCTGTTGTTCCATGTCCAGTTCTAACTGTTACTTCCTGACCTACATACAAATTTCTCAAGAGGCAGATCAGGTGGTCTGGTATTCCCATCTCTTTCAGAATTTTACACAGTTTATTGTAACCCACACAGTCAAAGGCTTTGGCATAGTCAATAAAGCAGAAATAGATGTTTTTCTGGAACTCTCTTGATTTTCCATGATGCAGCAGATGTTGGCAATTTGATCTCTGGTTCCTCTGCCTTTTCTAAAACCAGCTTAAACATCAGGAAGTTCACGGTTTGCATATTGCTGAAGCCTGGCTTGGAGAATTTTGAGCATTACTTTACTAGCATGTGAGATGAGTGCAATTGTGCAGTAGTTTGAGCATTCTTTGGCATTGTCTTTCTTTGGGATTGGAATGAAAACTGACCTTTTCCAGTCCTGTGGCCACTGCTGAGTTTTCCAAACTTGCTGACATATTGAGTGCAGCACTTTCACAGCATCATCTTTCAGGATTTGAAATAGCTCAACTGGAATTCCATCACCTCCACTAGCTTTGTTCGTAGTGATGTTTTCTAAAGCCCACTTGACTTCACATTCCAGGATGTCTGGCTGTAGGACAGTGATCACACCATCGTGATTGTTTGGGTACTGAAGATCTTTTTTATACAGTTCTTCTGTGTATTCTTGCCACCTCTTCTTAATATCTTCTGCTTCTGTTAGGTCCATACCATTTCTGTCCTTTATCGAGCTCATCTTTGCATGAAATGTTCCCTTGGTACCTCTAATTTTCTTGAAGAGATCTCTAGTCTTTCCCATTCTGTTGTTTTCCTCTATTTCTTTGCATTGATCACTGAGGAAGGCTTTCTTATCTCTTCTTGCTATTCTTTGGAACTCTGCATTCAGATGCTTATATCTTTCCTTTTCTCCTTTGCTATTTGCTTCTCTTCTTTTCACAGCTATTTGTAAGGCCTCCCCAGACAGCCATTTTGCTTTTTTGCATTTCTTTTCTGTGGGGATGGTCTTGATCCTTGTCTCCTGTACAATGTCACAAACCTCATTCCATAGTTCATCAGGCACTCTGTCTATCAGATCTAGGCCCTTAAATCTATTTCTCACTTCTACTGTATAATCATAAGGGATTTGATTTAGATCATACCTGAATGGTCTAGTGGTTTTCCCTACTTTCTTCAATTTAAGTCTGAATTTGGCAATAAGGAGTTCATGGTCTGAGCCACAGTCAGCTCCTGGTCTTGTTTTTGTTGACTGTATAGAGCTTCTCCATCTTTGGCTGCAAAGAATATAATCAATTTGATTTTGGTGTTGACCATCTGGTGATGTCCATGTGTAGAGTCTTCTCTTGTGTTGTTGGAAAAGGGTGTTTGTTATGACCAGTGCATTTTCTTGGCAAAACTCTATTAGCCCTTGCCCTGCTTCATTCCATATTCCAAGGCCAAATTTGCCTGTTACTCCAGGTGTTTCTTGACTTCCTACTTTTGCATTCCAGTCCCCTATAATGAAAAGGACATCTTTTTTGGGTGTTAGTTCCAAAAGGTCTTGTAGGTCTTCATAGAACCGTTCAACTTCAGCTTCTTCAGCGTTACTGGTTGGGGCATAGACTTGGATTACTGTGATATTGAAAGGTTTGCCTTGGAAATGAACAGAGATCATTCTGTTGTTTTTGAGATTGCATCCAAGTACTGCATTTTGGACTCTTTTGTTGACCACGATGGCCACTCCATTTCTTCTGAGGGATTCCTGCCCGCAGTAGTAGATATAATGGTCATCTGAGTTAAATTCACCCATTCCAGTCCATTTGAGTTCCCTGATTCCTAGAATGTCGACATTCACTCTTGCCATCTCTTGTTTGACCACTTCCAATTTGCCTTGATTCATGGACCTGACATTCCAGGTTCCTATGCAATATTGCTCTTTACAGCATCGGACCTTGCTTCTATCACCAGTCACATCCACAGCTGGGTATTCTTTTTGCTTTGGCTCCATCCCTTCATTCTTTCTGGAGTTATTTCTCCACTGATCTCCAGTAGCATATTGGGCACCTACTGACCTGGGGAGTTCCTCTTTCAGTATCCCATTATTTTGCCTTTTCATACTGTTCATGGGGTTCTCAAGGCAAGAATACTGAAGTGGTTTGCCATTCCCTTCTCCAGTGGACCACATTCTGTCAGATCTTTCCACCATGATCCGCCCATCTTGGGTTGCCCCACGGGCATGACTTAGTTTCATTCAGTTAGACAAGGCTGTGATCCTAGTGTGATTAGATTGACTAGTTTTCTATGAGTATGGTTTCATTGTGTCTGCCCTCTGAAGCCCTCTTGCAACACCTACCATCTTACTTGGGTTTCTCTTACCTTGGGTGTGGGGTATCTCTTCACGGCTGTTCCAGCAAAGCACAGCCACTGCTCCTTACCTTGGAAGAGGGGTATCTCCTCACCGCCACCCTTTCTGACCTTCAATGAAAGCTGAGTGCCAAAGAATTAATGCTTTTGAAGTGTGGTGTTGGAGAAGACTCTTGAGAGTCCCTTGGACTCCAAGGAGATCCAACCAGTCCATCCTAAGGGAAATCAGTCCTAAATATTCATTGGAAAGACTGATGTTGAAGCTGAAACTCCAGTACTTTGGCCACGTGATGTGAAGAACTGACTCATTTGGAAAGACCCTGATGCTGGGAAAGATTGAAGGCGGGGGGAGAAAGGGATGACAGAGGATGAAATTGTTGGATGGCATCACTGCCTCAATGGATGTGAGTTTGAGTAGGCTCTGGGAGTTGGTGATGGACAGGAAAGCCTGGCGTACTGCAGTCCTTGGGATCGCAAATGGTCAGACACTGCTGAGTGACTGAACTGAACAATTGCTGCTATCTCCTTGAGCTTGCGTTTTCTCCTAAATGTAGTATTTGTCAGTTTTCCCAATTCTGTGAAGTTTACTTTACCTCCTGGCCCTGGGTTTTGTCAGGACTATCTCAGCATTCATTGTTCTCTTTCCATTCTGCTATGGAATGGGGTTTCCAACAGGCATCTGAGCCCAAAGGCATTCAGGGACTCCAAGCTGCATGTTTTCATCCTTGGGCTTGGAATGGCTACCTACTCCAGTATTCATGGGCTTCCCTGGTGGCTTAGACAGTAAAGAATCTGCCTGCACTGCAAGAGACCTGGGTTCAGTGCCTGGGTCAGAAAGATCCCCTGGAGAAGGGAATGGCAACCCACTCCAGTATTCTTGCCTTTAGAATTCCATGGACAGAGGAGCCTGGAAAGCTACAGTCTACAGGGTCACAAAGAGTTGGACACAGCTGACCAACTGAGCACTCATACATTGATTACCCTGTAAGCCAAAGCATAGACTTTTAAAAAGTTCGTCTGAACCATTTCTCCTCTTTTTTTTCTTTCTATTTTTTAAAATTTATTTCTTTTAATTGGAAGCTAATTATTTTACAATATTGTAGTGGTTTTGTCATACATTGACATGAATCAGCCATGGGTGTATGTGTTTCCCACCCTGAACCCTCCACCCACCTCCCTCCCCATCCCACCCCTCAGGGTCATCCCAGTGCACCAGCACTGAGCACCCTGTCTCATGCATCAAACTTGGACTCACGATCTATTTCACAAATGATAATATATGTTTCAATGCTATTCTCTCAAATCATTCCACCCTTGCCTTCTCCCATAGAGTCCAAAAGTCTGTTCTTTACATCTATGTCTCTTTTGCAATCTCCCATATAGGGTCATCGTTACCATCTTTCTAAATTCCATATATATGCATTAATATACTCTATTGGTGTTTTTCTTTCTGATTTACTTCACTCTGTATAATATGCTGCAGTTTCATCCACCTCATTAGAACTGATTCAAATGCATTCTTTTTAATAGCTGAGCAATATTCCATTGTGTATATGTAGCACAGCTTTCTTATCCATTCGTCTGCCAATGGACATCTAGGTTGCTTCCATGTCCTGGCTATTGTAAACAGTGCTGAAATGAACATTGGGGTATATGTGTCTCCTTCAGTTCTGGTTTCCTCAATGTGTAAACCCAGCAGTGGGATTGCTGGGTCTTACAGCAGTTCTAGTTCCAGTTTTTTAAGGAATCTCCATACTGTTCTCCATAGTGGCTGTACTAGTTTGCATTCCCACCAAAAATGTAAAAGGATTCCCTTTGCTCTGCACCCTCTCCAGCATTTATTGTTTGTAGACTTTTTGATAGCAGCTATTCTGACTGCTGTGAGATGGTACCTCATTGTGGTTTTGATTTGCAATTCTTTGATAATGATGTTGAGCATCTTTTCATGTGTTTGTTAGCCACCTGTGTGTCTTCTTTGGAGAAATGTCTGTTTAGTTTTTTGGCCCATTTTTTTATTGGGTCTTTTATTTTTCTGGAATTGAGCTTCAGGAGTTGCTTGTATATTTTTGAGATTAATTCTTTGTCAGTTGCTTCATTTGCTATTATTTTCTCCCATTCTGAAGGCTGTCTTTTCACCTTGCTTATAGTTTCCATCATTGTGCAAAAGCTTTTAAGTTTAATTAGGTCCTATTTGTTTATTTTTGCTTTTATTTCTATTACTCTGGGAGGTGGGTCATAGAGGATCCTGCTGTGATTTATGTCAGAGAGTGTTTTGCCTGTGTTTTCTTCTAGGAGTTTTATAGTTTCTGATTTTACATTTTAATTCATTTTTAGTTTATTTTTGTGTATAGTGTTAGAAAGTGTTCTAGTTTCATTCTTTTACAGGTGGTTGACCAGTTTTCCCAGCACCACTTGTTAAGGAGATTGTCTTTTTTCCATTGTATATTCTTGCCTCCTTTGTCAAAGATAAAGTGTCCATAGGTGTGTTAATTTATCTCTGGGCTTTCTATTTTGTTCCATTGATCTATTTTTCTGTCTTTGTGCCAGTACCATACTGTCTTGATGACTATAGTTTTGTGGTATAGTCTGAAGTCAGGCAGGTTGATTCCTCCAGTTTCATTCTTCTTTCTCAAGATTTCTTTGGCTATTTGAGGTTTTTTGTATTTCCATACAAATTGTGAAATTATTTGTTCTAGTTCTGTGAAAAATACCATTTGTAGCTTGATAGGGATTGCATTGAATCTATAGATTGCTTTGGGTAGTATACTCATTTTCACTATACAGATTCTGCTGATCCATGTACATTGTATATTTCTCCATCTGTTTGTGTCATCTTCGATTTCTTTTATCAGTGTTTCATAGTTTTCTGTATATAGGTCTTTTGTTTCTTTAGGTAGATTTATTCCTAAGTATTTTATTCTTTTCATTGCAATGGTGAATGGAATTGTTTCCTTAATTTCTCTTTCTATTTTCTCATTGTTAGTGTATAGGAATGCAAGGGATTTCTGTGTGTTGATTTTATATCCTGCAACTTTACTATATTCATTGATTAGCTTTAGTAATTTTCTGGTGGAGTCTTTAGGATTTTCTATGCAGAGGATCATATCATCTGCAAACAGTGAGAGTTTTACATCTTTTTCAATCTGGATTTCTTTTATTTCTTTTTCTTCTCTGATTTCTCTGGCCAAAACTTCCAAAACTATGTTGAATAGTACTGGTGAAAGTGGGCACCCTTGTCTTGTTCCTGACATTTAGAGGAAATGCTTTCAATTTTTCACCATTGAGGATAATGTTTGCTGTGGGTTTATCATATATGGCTTTTATTATGTTGAAGTATGTCCCTTCTATGCCTGCTTCCTGGAGGGTTTTTATCATAAATGGATGTTGAATTTTGTCAAAGGCTTTCTCTGCATCTATTGAGATGATCATATGGTTTTTATCATTCAATGTTTTAATGTGGTGTATCACATTGATTGATTTGCGAATGTTGAAGAATCCTTGCATGCCTGGGATAAAGCCCACTTGATCATGATGTATGATCTTTTTAATATGTTGTTGGATTCTGTTTGATAGAATTTTGTTAAGGATTTTTGCATTTATGTTCATCAGTGATATTGGCCTGTAGTTTTTGTGTGTGTGTGTGTGGGATCTTTGTCTGGTTTTGGTATTAGGGTGATGATGGCCTGATAGAATGAGTTTGGCAGTTTACCTTCTGCAATTTTCTGGAAGAGTTTGAGTGGGATAGGTATTAGGTCTTCTCAAAATTTTTGGTAGAATTCAGTTGTGAAGCCATCTGGTCCTGGGCTTTTGTTTCTTGGAAGATTTTGATTACAGTTTCAATTTCCATGCTTGTTAATATTTTCTATTTCTTCCTGGTTCATTTTTGGTAAGTTATACTTTTCTAAGAATTTGTCCATTTCTTCCAAGTTGTCCATTTTATTGGCATATAGTTGCTGATAGTAGTCTCTAATGATCCTTTGTATTTCTGTGTTGTCTGTTGTGATTTCTCCATTTTCATTTCTAATTTTGTTGATTTGATTCTTCTCCCTTTTTTCTTGATGAGTCTGGTTAATGGTTTGTCTATTTTATTTATCTTCTCAAAAAAAAAAAAAAAAACTTTTAGCTTTGTTGGTTTTTGCTCTGGTCACCTTTGTTTCTTTTTCATTTATTTCTGCCCTAATTTTTATGATTTCTTTCCTTCTACTACCTTGGAGTTCTTAATTTATTCTTTTTCTAGTTGCTTTAGGTGTAGAGTTAGGTTATTTATTTGATTTTTCTCTTGTTTCTTGAGGTAAGCTTGTATTGCTGTGAACCTTCCCCTTAGCACTGCTTGTACTGAATCCCGTACATTTTGGGTTGCTGTGTTTTCATTTTCCTTCATTTCTATGCATATTTTGATTTCTTTTTTGATTTCTTCTGTGATTTGTTGGTTATTCAGAAGTGTATTGTTTAACCTCCGTATGTTTGTTTGTTGTTTTTTTTTAAATTTGGTGGCACCATCTTAGTTGCAGCAGGCAAGATCTTTGGTAGGGGCATATGGGATCTAGTTCCCTGATTGGGGATTGAACCCAAGCCCCCTGCACTTGGAGGATGGAATCTTAGCCACTAGGCCACCAGGGAAGTCCCTGTTCATATTTTTAATAGTTTTTTCCCTGTAGTTGACATCTAATCTTACCGCATTGTGATCAGAAAAGATTATTTTGGAATTATTGAAATAATTATGGAATTATTTCAATTTTTTTAATTTACTAAGGCTAGATTTATGGCCCAGGATGTGATCTATCCTGGAGAAGGTTCCATGTGCACTTGAGAAAAAGGTGAAATTCATTGTTTTGGGGTGAAATCTCCTATAGATATCTATTAGGTCTAACTGGTCCATTGTATCATTTAAGGTTTGTGTTTCCTTGCTGATTTTCTGTTTAGTTGACCTATTCATAGGTGTGAGTGGGGTATTAAAGTCTCCCACTATTATTGTGTTACTGTTAATTTCCCCTTTCATACTTGTTAGCATTTGCTTTACATATTATGGTGCTCCTATGTTGGGTACATATATATTTATAATTGTTATATCTTCTTCTTGGATTGACCCTTTGATCATCATGTAGTGTCCTTCTTTGTCTCTTTTCACAGTCTTTATTTCAAAGTCTATTTTATCTGATATGAGTATTGCTACTCCTGCTTTCTTTTGTCTCCATTTGCATGAAATATCTTTTTCTAACCCTTCACTTTCAGTCTGTATGTGTCCCTTGTTTTGAGGTGGGTCTCTTGTAGACAGCATATATAGGGGTCTTGTTTTTGTATCCATTCAGCCAGTCTTAATCTTTTGGTTGGGGCATTCAACCCATTTACATTTAAGGTAATTATTGATAAGTATGATCCCGTTGCCATTTACTTTGTTGTTTTGGGTTCGAGTTTATACACACTTTCTGTGTTTCCTGTCTACAGAAGATCCTTTAGCATTTGTTGAAGAGCTGGTTTGGTGGTGCTGAATTCTCTCAGCTTTTGTTTGTCTGTAAAGCTTTTGATTTCTCCTTTATATTTGAATGAGATCCTTGCTGGGTATAGTAATCTGGGTTGTAGGTTTTTCTCTGTCATCACTTTAAGTATGTCCTGCCATTCCCTTCTGGCCTGAAGAGTTTTGATTGAAAGATCAGCTGTTATCCTTATGGGAATCCCCTTGTGTATTATTTGTTGTTTTCCCCTTGCTGCTTTTAATATTTATTCTTTGTGTCTGATCTTTGTTAATTTGATTAATATGTGTCTTGGGGTGTTGTGCCTTGGGTTTATCCTGTTTGGGACTCTCTGGGTTTCTTGGACTTGGGTGGCTATTTTAGGGAAGTTTTCAACTATTATCTCCTCAAGTATTTTCTCATGGCCTTTCTTTTTGTCTTCTTCTTCTGGAACTCCTATGATTTGAATGTTGGGGCATTTGACATTGTTCCAGAGGTCTCTAAGGTTGTCCTCATTTCTTTTAATTCTTTTTTCCCCTCTGCTTCACTTATTTCCACCATTCTATCTTCCACCTCACTTATCCTATCTTCTGCCTCTGTTATTCTACTGTTGGTTACCTCCAGAATGTTTTTTATCTCAGTTACTGCATTATTTATTATTGATTGACTCTTTTTTACTTCTTCTAGGTCCTTGTTAAGCATTTCTTGCATCTTCTCAATCCTTGTCTCCAGACTATTAATCTGTAACTCCATTTTGTTTTCAAGATTTTGGATCATTTTTACTGTCATTATTCTGAATTCTTTTTCAGGTAGACTCCCTATCTCCTCCTCTTTTGTTTGGTTTGGTGGGCATTTATCATGTTCCTTTACCTGCTGGATATTTCTTTGCCTTTTCATCTTGTTTAGATTGCTGTGTTTGGGGTGGCCTTCTATATGCTGGAAGTTTGTGGTTCCTCTTTACTGTGGAGGTTCCTCCCTGTGGGTGAGGTTGGACGAGTGGCTTGTCAAGGGTTCCTGGGTAGGGAAGCTTGCATCTATGTTCTGGTGGGTGGAGCTGGATCTCATCTCTCTGGAGTGCAATGACATGTTCAGTAGTGAGTTGTGAGGTGTCTATGGGTTTGGTGTGTCTTTTGGCCACCTGTATTTTAATGCTAATGGTTATGTTCCTGCATTGTTGGAGAATTAGCTTGGTATGTCTTGCTCTGAAACTTGTTGGCTCTTGGGTGGAGCTTGGTTTCAGTGTAGGTATGGAGGTTTTTAGATGAGCTCTTATGGATTAATGTTCCCTGGAGTCAGGAATTTTCTGGAGTTCTCAAGTTTTGGATTTAAGCCTCCTGCCTCTGGCTTTCAGTCTTATTCTTACAGTAGCCTCAAACCTTCTCCATCCACACAGCACTGATGATAAAACATCTAGGTTAATGGTGAAAAGATTCTGCACAGTGAGGGACACCCAGAGAGATTCACGGAGTTACATGGAGAAGAGTGAGGAGGAAGATAGAGGTGAACAGGAGGAGAAGAGGGGGAATCAAAAGGGGAGAGAGCAATCTAGCCAGTAATCAATTCCCTAAGTGCTCTCCACAGTCTGGAACACTCAGAGAGGTTCATGGAGTTACACAGAGAAGAGAAGAGGGAGAAAGGATATGGAAGTGACCAGGAGAAGAGGGGGAATCAAACAGGGAGAGACAGATCTAGCGGTAATCAGTTCCCCAAGTGTTCTTCACAGCCAAGAACACCCGAAAAAATTCACAGAGTTAGGTAGAAAAGAGAAGGGGGAGGGAGGAGACAGAGGTGACTTGGGGGAGAGAAAGGAGAGTCAAAAGGGGGAGAGAGGAATCAAGCCAGTAATCACACTCTTAAGTAAAAATGGGTACTGAAGATTGGATTTTTAAAGGTACAAAATTGATAACAAAAATCAAAAAGCAAAGATTAAAAATCTAGAGTAGAGGTTAGGCTCTCAAAAATATAATATTAAAAAAACAAAACAAAATCACAAAAATTATAAAAATATATATATATATATGAAATTTGCTTTAAAAATAGGGTCTTTTTTTGCAAGGTAAAGGTAGGTTATAAAAATTAAAATTAAAGAAGTAACAACTTAAAAATAAAAAACTGAAAAAATTCAAAAATTATAATACTAAAATATATCTAGGAATTTCTCTGGAGCTGTTGAGGCCAGGGTGGGGTCAGTTCAGTTTCAGATAGTTCCTTGTTCCAGCTTATAATTCTTCTCAAGGTCTATAGGCCCCTTCCAATGTAGTCAGTGCTAACGCCAGGGTTTTAATCTGTTGCACCTGTCACTTCCAGAGCAGTTCCCTCTTCTTTGCTTATTTTGGCTTCCTCTGTTTACAAGTCTCTTCAGTGTCTAATTTCCGCCGTGACACAAGGGGTCAAAGGTGGTCACTTATTTAGGCTAACTTGTTCAGTTGTGCTTTGGGGAGGGAGGAACACTGCAAACAAATATCACTGGCATATGTGGGGAGTGCTTGCAGTGTCTGCGCCATTCTGGGTTTGCCCCCATTCATGGTGTGTGTGCTTTCCCAGTCTACACTGCTCAGGCTCCAAGTTGCTCTGCAGGGGAACTGTCTAAAGCGGGCCCTGGTTGCATGCACTTCCCAGGTCTAAGCAGGTTCAGGTTCTCGGGTACTCCACAAAAGCACAGACCGGGTTGGGCCTGCGTTTTGTGCCCTTCCCAGGTCTGAACAGCTCAAGCAACCAGGTGCTTGGCGAGTGCACTCTCCCAGCTGGGTGGTGCATCTTATCACCTCTCTGGTCCCAGCCCCTCGGTTTCCTGGGTGCACCGAGAGAGCACCGTCTCAGGTGTGCCATGTGTCTCCTCTGGGGAGCTGATCTCTGACTGCAACCCTCCTGGCAGATGTCAACCATCTAGGATCCCAGGAAGACTTGGTTAGCAATCAGGAGCCTGTTCACAGTTTGGTAGAGGATGCTGTCTCTGGGGCCAAGCTTGCCCCTAGCCCTCTGGCTCTGGCTGTCACCCACTTGCCTCTCTGCTTCCGGTGGGGGGAGGGGCCGGTCCGCAGCCTCTGGTGTCTGCAGCTTTCCTCTGGTATTTGCTCAGTCCTTTGTTCTGTGAGCAAGCCAGGCTGTGCCTTAGGTTAGAGCTTTTCACGGGAAAGTTCTCTCTCTCTCTTTGTCTTTTTTCTCTTTCTCTCTGGCTATCCCACAGTTTGGGTTGCTGTCTCATGTTAGCTCCCTCAGATTGTCCTCAGGGCATTCAGGCCCAGTCCCCACTCTATGCATGCAGCCCACATCTTCCTGTTCAGCCCCAACTCACTGCTGGTGGATGCAAGCGACCGGGCTACCTCTCCACTGGGAGTCATGGCTAGGCCGTAATCTGTGGGCTCTATTATTTTTTTTCTCCCAGTTATGTTGCCCTCCAAGATTCCAAAACTCCCCCACAGACCCACCGGTGAGAGGGTTTCCTGGTGTTTGGAAACTTCTCCTCCTTCACGACTCCCTCCCCAGGATGGATCTCTGTCCCTAATTCTATTATCTCTCTTTTTATCTTGTATATTTTGCCCTACCTCCTTTTGAAGAGAATGGGCTGCCTTTCTGGGTGCCTGGTGTTCCACCAGCATTCAGAAATTGTTTTGTGGAATTTGCTCAGCATTAAAATGATCTTTTGATGAATTTGTTGGGGGAGAAAGTGGTCTCCCTGTCCTATTCCTCTGCCATCTTAGGACCACCTCTCCTCATTTTTATTACCTAAGAAAAAAAGAATTTGAACCAAAAATGGCATTAAAATAGCATTAAGATTCATAGGATGAAACAAATTCCAAGGCACTCTCCAAGTGTTGCTCTAAGTAGAACATCTATCAAGGATCCATCTTCCATCCAGTCTGCCAGTATTGCCAGATGTTCTGCATGAAGAACACGACCATTAACATAATCTCATGTATAATTTTTAAAGAGGCGATGAGAACGTCACTAAATACTTTTCAGACAGGAAATTGCACCCTACATTGAAAGGATCAATGGCTGTGTTAAACTGATAGCTCGCAGTTAAAGATGTCAGATTCATGATCTCTGAAGATTTAACTTCGGTACCAAGGACCAGGCTTGATCACTCAAGAGCTTTTGTGTGGCAGTTTTATTAAAGTAAGAAAAGGGACAGAGAAAGCTTCTGACATAGACATCAGAAGGGGGACATCAGAGAATGTCCCCCTAGCTAGTCTTATCAAGACCTTATATACTTTTTTCAGACCCATTTGCACAACATACACCCACTTCCACAACATACATCTTAAATTAACAAGATTAGAATGAGCAATAGAAAGATCTTACCAGACCCACTCTCATAATATACATTTTAAGATAGCAGGATTAGTCAGAAGGTTCTTATTAAGGAGAAACATGTCCTGCTGCTGCTGCTGCTAAGTCGCTTCAGTCGTGTACGACTCTGTGCAACCCCATAGACGGCCTCCCACCAGGCTCCCCCGTCCCTGGGATTCTCCAGGCAAGAACACTGGAGTGGGTTGCCATTTCCTTCTCCAGTGCATGAAACTGAAAAGTGAACGTGAAGTCTCCCAGTCGAGTCCAACTCTTAGTGAAACATATCCTATATGTTGTTATATTGACTAAGACAAAGCAATGTAGAAGAGAACATTTGTCCTTTTCTCCTTGAGAGTCCCAGACCCTTTTCTCCTTCTCAGGGGCTCCAGGCCCCTCTCTCCTCCTTGGAACCCTGGAATTATCAACCAACCTAGGAATTGATTCTCTCAAAACCAGCCGTGCTTTCTGGACGAAAAGAGCTGTTCTCTGGAGAGAAGGCATTCTCCAGTTGTATGTGTTTGGTCTCAAGTTGAACACCCACTGTTTTGGTTTGTTTTTATACAGAATTACAAATTTTTCCAGTCATGAGAACTTTTAAGATCTATTCTCTTAGCAACTTTCAAATATACAATACAACATGGTATTATTCACTATAGGTTTCCCAGGTGCTGCAGCGATAAAGAATCCACGTGCCAAAGCAGGAAATGCAGAAAACGCAGGTTCAGTCCCTGGGTCAGGAAGATCCTTTGGAGAAGAAAATGGCAACCCACTCCAGGATTCTTGCCTAAAGAATCCTATGGACAGAGGAGTTTGGTGGGCTACAGACCATGGGGTCACAATAGAGTTGGACATGACTGAGCAACTAAACAACAACAAGCCATACATGTTGATAGCATGATACATAACAGGGAAAATTGATAAACTGATAAACTGTGTTTAAATTTTTTTTAATTTTTATCTGTAAAGACCCTATAAAAGATAAAGAGACAGCCACAGCCTGAAAGGAAATATTTGAAAACTGCAAATAGGACCAGAGGATTCATGGCTAAAATATATAAAGAACTCTCAAAACTCATCAATTAAAAAATCAAATAATCTAATTAGAAAATGGGCAAAAGAAGACATGAAGAGATATGTCAGCAAAGAGGATGACATACAGACAGCAAATAAAGTGATGTTCAGGTCAACAGCCATTCAGTTCAGTTCAGTTCAGTTCAGTCGCTCAGTTGTGTCCGACCCTTTTCGACCCCATGAATCGCAGCACACCAGGCCTCCTTGTCCACCACCAACTCCCGGAGTCACTCAGACTCACATCCATCAAGTCAGTGATGCCATCCAACCATTTCATCCTCTGTCGTCCCCTTCTCCTCCTGCCCACAATCCCTCCCAGCATCAGAGTCTTTTCCAATGAGTCAACTCTTCCCATGAGGTGGCCAAAGTACTGGAGTTTCAGCTTTAGCATCATTCTTTCCAAAGAAATTCCAGGGCTGATCTCCTTCAGAATGGACTGGTTGGATCTCCTTGCAGTCCATGGGACTCTCAAGAGTCTTCTCCAACACCACAGTTATTAGAGATAAGCAAATTAAAACCACAATGCACTACCTCTACACAACTATTATTAATAAAACACTAAAGTAAGAAACAGGCTTCCTGGGTGGCGCTAGTGGTAAAGAACCCCCTGTCAATGAAGGAGACATAAGAGACACAGGTTCAATCCCTAGGTTGGGAAGATCCTCTGGAAAAGGAAATGGCAACCCACTCCAGTATTCATGCCTGGAGAATCCCATGGACAGAGGAGCCTGGCAGGCTACAGTCCATGGGGTCACACAGAGTCAGACACAACTGAAGCAATTGAGCACACAAAGTAGAAAATAGTAACACCACCAAATGCTAGCAAGAATATAGAGAAACTAAATCTTTCAGTGGAAACATAAAATAGTAAAGGCATTTTTGGGAAAAAGAAGGGCAATTTCTTATGAAATAAACGTGTGCTCACCATGTGACCCAGTGACTGATCTCTGAGGCAGTTAACCAAAACTTAGGTTCACCCACAAGTCCATCTGACACAGAGGAATAGAAAAGGTCTTCCACACAGTCATTCAGCAGGTCCATAGCAGGATGATAGAGACAATGGCACTAGGCTTCTTATATGGTAGAGCGTCCTTTGTCAAGTCTACAGTGTCCGCTACATATAATGCAACATGACAAAATAAATTAAATTTATAGCTGCTCCATTTTAGGACACTTTAATTATTGTTGTTTAGTCTCTAAATTGTGCCCAACTCTGCAACTCCGTGGTCGCAAAGACTCCCACCAGGCTAGCCCGCCTGGCTCCTCTGTCCATGGGATTTCCCAGGTAAGAATACTGGAGAAGGTTGCCATTTCCTTCTCCAGGGGGTCTTCCCAACCCAGGGATCTAATCCAAGTCTCCTGCATTGCAGGCAGATTCTTTACCACTGGACCACTAGGGAAGCCCTATCAGTTCAGTTCAGTCGCTCAGTTGTGTCCAACTCTTTGCGATCCCATTGACTGCAGCACGCCAGGCTTCCCTGTCCATCACCAACTCCCAGAGTTTACTCAAACTCATGTCCATTGAGTCAGTGGTGTCATCCAATCGTCTCATCCTCTGTCATCCCCTTCCCTCATCTTCAATCTTTCCCAGCATCAGGGTCTTTTCCAATGAGTCACTTCTTCACAACAGGTGGCCAAAGTATTGGCATTTCATCTTCAGCCTCATGTCCTTCCAATGAATATTCAGGGTTGATTTCCTTTAGGATGGACTGGTTAGATCTCCTTGAAGTCCAAGGGACTCTCAAGAGTCTTCTCCAACACCACATTTCAAAAGCATCAATTCTGCTGTACTCAGCTTTCTTTATAGTCTAACTCTCACATCCATACATGACTACTGGAAAAAATATAGCTTTGACTAGATGGACCTTTGTTGGTAAAGTAATGTCTCTGCTTTTTTAATACGCTGTCTAGGTTGGTCATAACTTTTCTTCCAAGGAGTAAGCATCTTTTAATTTCACAGTAGTCATCATCTGCAGTGATTCTGGAGCCCCAAAAATAAAGTCTGTCACTGTTTCCACTGTTTCCCCATCTATTTGCCATGAAGTGATTGGATGAGATGTCAAAATCGTAGTTTTCTGAATGTTGAATTTTAAGCCAACTTTTTCACTCTCCTCTTTCACTTTCATCAAGTGGCTCTTTAGTTCTTCACTTTCTGCCATAAGTGTGATATCATCTGCATATCTGAGGTTATTGATATTTCTCCCGGCAACCTTGATTCCAGCTTGTGCTTTATCCAGTCCAGCATTTCTCACATGATGTACTCTGCCTATATCCCCTCCCTCTTGGATTTCACCACCCCCAATTCCCATCCCTTTAAGTCATCACAGAGCACTGAGCTGAGCTCCTTGGGCTATGGCAGCTTCTCACTAGCTATCTATTTTACACATGATAGTATATATATATATGAATGCTACTCTCCCAATTTTTCCCACCCTCTCCTACCCCTTCAGTGTCCACAAGTCCATTCTCCATGTCTGTATCTGTATTACTGCCCTGCAAACAGGTTCATCTGTACCATTTTCCTAGATTTCACATACACGTGTTAATATACAATATTTGTTGTTCTCTTTCTGACTTACTTGACTCTGTATGACAGACTCTAGGTTCATCCACCTGTCTACAAATGATCCAATTTCATTCCTTTTTATGACAGTATTTGTCTTTCTGTGAGTGTCTTATTTCATTTAGTAAAACGTCTTCAAGGGTAATTCACATTGTAGCATGTGTCGAAATTTCCTTGTCCTTTTAGACAAAGTCTAGGAGTTACTTGAGCTTCCCAAGTGGTTCAGTGGTAAAGAATCTACCTGCCATGCAGGAGATGCAAGTTTGATCCCTGGACTGGGAAGATCCCCTGGAGGAGGAAATGGCAACCCACTCCAGTATGTTTGCCTGGGAAATCCCATGGACAGAGGAGCCTGGAGGGCTACAGTCCATGGGGTCTGAAAGAGTCAGACATGACTAAGTGACTCACAACAACAACAAGGAGTTTCTTCCTTATGAAGCCTGCTGAGCAACCCCTGACAGAGGCAAAGCTATTTCTAGTCTCCCAGTGTCTTTGTCTATATTTTTATTATAACAAAACACTGCATCATAGTCATATGCTTGCCTGTCTTTCTCCTCTCTCCATCCTCCTAAAATATCCTAACAAAAGTACAAAACTCCTCTGAGGCCAAGAATGTTATCTTATAATCACATTTGGAGGCAGATAGATTAAAGGATAAAGAACAGGGAGAAATTTGTTGTAAAGAACTCGGCATGGATACACCTAATTATTTCCATACACACACACACACACACACACACACATTCTTTATGGACTTGCTAAGCCTCAGCACGCTTTTATGTGGTTAAGATGTTATCATATGATTATGACTATTATGTTCACCATTCACAGCCCTTCTTTAATACAGACGTATGAGAGCACAGGGAGGTTTTCCAAATTCTCACTAATCACTACAAAATAAAAGAAGGAAGGTAATTGTGTGGTTTTAGTTAAAAGTCTTTTCTGTTTCAAGATTGAGCCTGTGATGTCTGGTTTAAAATGGCTTCTGAGAAGTCTTCCTAGGTTCAGCCAGTCCCTTCTCTCCATGGAAATGCTGACGAATACACAGAAAGGGCATGAAGTGTGTGCTTCTCTCCCGATTTAGGACTGGCTATCCTCTTGGAGAACTCTGAAGTCAAGGAGTGACTAAGTGCCCTCGAGTCCATTCCCTGCTTCTATTTATTACTATAGCACCCATTGTGACTTCATCCATATCCATAAGCATCTCAGTCTATTTAACCTGTTATCACTAAGTAAGGATATCCTTGCCCCTTTGCTTCAGCTGTGTCATGGCCTTGGGATGAAAGTGCTTTTAGCAAATGGAAAATGGATTCATCTTAGGATTTATGAGGGCCAGTACTCTTGCCTGGAAAATCCCATGGATGGGGGAGCCTGGTAGGCTGCAGTCCATGGGGTCGCTAAGAGTCGGACATGACTGAGAGACTTCACTTTCACTTTTCACTTTCATGCCTTGGAGAAGGAAATGGCAACCCACTCCAGTGTTCTTGCCTGGAGAATCCCAGGGACGGGGGAGCCTGGTGGGCTGCCGTCTATGGGGTTGCGCAGAGTCGGACACGACTGAAGCGACTTGGCAGCAGCAGCAGAAGTAGAAATAATCTAGATGGATTACTATCACTTATAAACTATAGTTTTCTATATGTATCTTGCAATTCCTCACTTGGAGATCCTCCATGTTAGAAGTAGTCTATCCTTCACGTGGAAAGAGAAAGAACAGTAGCTATTGAAGTAGGTGTAGATGTTGTTCAGTCACTAAGTATATCAGACTCTTTGTGACCTGATGGACTGCAGCACACCAGGCTTCTCTGTCCTTTACCATCTCCCAGAGTTTCCTCAAACTCACATCCATTGAGTCAGCAATGATATCGGGTGATGATGTCTAGCCTCCGTCTAGTTTCCTAATAATCCAGGTCTTGTTGATTCCTCATTGTTAGAGAAGAAGAATAAACTCTGCCATAGGCTCAGGAATTGACAGGTGGTTCTGACCTTCCCATTTTTGGAGAAAGTTCTTCAGGTATAAGGAAGATGGTTTAGAGAATGGCACATGCGAGACGATTCTCACAAGGCTTGTCACTTAAGAAACTTCAGCTCTTCCCCATTATGAAATCTTTTCCCTGATTCCTTTTCTCATTTAATCCCTAATGTAATGCTTTAGTAGTGAAGTCGCTCAGTCTTGTCTGACTATTTGCAACCCCATGGACAGTAACCCACCAGGTTCCTCCATCCATGGGATTTTCCAGGCAAGAGTACTGGAGTGGGTTGCCGTTTTCTTCTCCAGGTACAGACAACACTGCCAGAGGCAAGTTGAGCTGTATATATGTTCAGCTGCCTCCAGGAAGATCCCCAGGAATGTGCAACCCACACATACTCTTCCTCTATGATTCCTATAGCACCCAGAGCTCATAGCACTCTTTCAGACACTGAATTGTATAAAACTTGGCTTCAAGCACAGCTACCTTGGGCCCAACCCACCTGTTTATTTCTTAAACAGGTGGGTTGGGCCCACCTGAATCCCAGCTTTGGGATTTCCACTTCAGGGCAATTTAAATGATTGAAAATAAATTTCTGATCATTCACAAATGTATCAAGGATGACAAATCCATCCACAATGCTATCAGCTTTTTTTATGAATAATAAATGTAAAATTCCTGTCATAATGGATATGAATTCTCTCAGTACTGATCCAAAATGAATTGTCATCCTATCTAAAACCATTCTTTTAGTGTGATTTAGAAAGATACAGTTGAGGTCCTATCTACATCTACTATGGCTTAATTTATATATATATATATATAGTATCCTGGTAACTTAGGCTAGAGATAGACTACTAATTAGGTTCTGAGTTTGACAGCCTTCTGAGAAGTGGTAACTAATTTATATCGCATTCTGGAAAGATGTCTTCCCTAATTTAAAAGTTATTAAGTTATTAAAATATTATATTTGTAAACCAGTGTATGAAAAAATAATAAAATGATTATTTTTATTTTAAAATATAATCTACAGAGATGAGCCAAAGATTTATGTATAAGAATATTTGTTGTCAGATTATATATAAAATTAAGTAATAGAAAACTTCATAAATTTTCAAGAAATTGTGTTAGTACAATGCAGTATTATACATTCATTAAAAGAGTGTTTCAAGAGAATTTTTAATATCAAGGTAAAGTGTTCAAAACTATATTCAGTTTTTAAAAGTAAGTTATATTGCGAATTCCCTTGCAGTTCAGTGGTTGGGACGCCTCTCTTCCACTACATGACAGGTGAGGTTCAATTACCAGTCAGAAAACTAAGATCCTGCATGCTGCACAGCACAGCCTTTAAAAAAAAAAAAAAAATGTAGGTTAAGGCATTATATATGGTATGGCTTCTTATTTATTTCAATGTATAAAAACCCAAAAGAAAAAATGTTTAAATATTAACTGTGATTAGCACTAGAATGAGAATTTGTACCTTTCTCTATTTAAAAATTTCCCCCACTGCACATATACTACTTTTGGAATCAGAAAAGAAATAATAAGCATTTTTCAAATATTTTAATATTCTGTATTAGAAATACAGTTTTTAAATAAATTATTATTCTAAACCACAATTTTTATTAACAGCAAGAAAAATATGAACTAATAAAAATTTCTCTGATATTTAAAATAAATAAAGTAAAATTCACCTAGCACTCTAATTTTGTTTTCCAAGTACTATTCTCCAATGACAGAAACCAGATTTTTTAATGGACTGAATTCCAGGGCCTGAGGCAGGGAAAGTTCAAGAAGAACTCTGAATATCTTTTAACTTTTTTCATTTTTACTTTGCACATAATTATTTTTATTCTTAATTTTATAAGCAGTACATGAAGAAGGAAAATATCTTTGAATGAAACATATCTGAGAGTCCATATAGTCAGTCCACACTGACATTAAGATAAATGAAATAGTGAAATTGAAAAAGTGAAAAAAATAAAATAGAAGACATAAAGATAGATGAAATAGATAAATAAATAGACAGATAAATAGATATATATAGATGATGGGGAAGGAAAGTGCTCCTTACTGTAGGATACCAGTTAATAAGTGAGATTTTAGTAATTGCACTGTGGTTACAGAAAAAGTTAACATTTGAAGCGGTCTGATGAAGTTAAGAACTTTTTGTTCTAATTTGGCAACTTTCTTGTAAAGTTAAAATTATTACAACATGAATTTTAAAATTAGGGCTATTTGAATAGTAGGTATAATTCTTTGCCTCTGTGTACTGAACTGAAGTGAAGGTATAATTATTTATGTTATTAAATTAATGCATCAGTGGTTGTAGAAAAATGGAATAGGAGATAAAAATATCACAACTCATAGATTCTTTAGACAAACATACATTTCTGTTGTCTGTACTCTTTAATGGATACTTTTGAAGGCACTTAAATAGATCTAAAGAGAAACTTACAGTGCCTCCTGGGCTCGCTCCAGTATCTGACCCTGAGCTCTCTCACTGGGCCCTAGACAGCCATCATTGCAGTGTGGTGACTCAGAATTACATCCACATGTGGCAGCCCAGCAGGACAGTGGGCCCATATCAGACACGCCAAGCACAGCCTCTTCCCAACCGCTCAGAGCAAGCTTCCGGTCTGGAAACCGCTGTCAGCCCAGCCCATCTGGAGAACATTAGCAGGAACTTCCACTGGTAGCATCACAACCTCCTCCAGGCATGAAGGGGCCTGATGACAACCAGAACATGCTAACAAGATCTCCTGCTGCAGAGAAAAGACAAAACTACATTTAAGTTATATAAAACTGTTTTTCTTAATACAGAATCTTGATCAAAAACCAAGGCATCTGGAGTAATTACAAGACATCCATCTGCTAAGACATCATTACAAATTTGGAAGCAAATAGACAAAGAGGCAGCGACAAGGACGTACCCCACATTCTAGCTGCCAGAATTGAGCCTCTTGGTATCATGCTCTGCCCTGACCAGAAATGATGGTTTATAGCTGGAGGAGGAGGGGGATGTGAACTCAGAGGTCCATTGAGCTGGCACAAAAAATCTGGTTTCTCCCGCTGAAACTAGGCTGTTGCTATAGCAACCACCAGATGATGGACAGGTTTTTGAATGTGCAGTGGTCTACCATGATAGAGCTCACAAGCTGTCCACTAAGCGTTTTCAGATCTGCTAATACATGCACATGTGGAATGATACTAAATGCTGTTTCAAGATTGATTTTAAATGCCTTTTTTCTACATAATTGAAAGGATCAACAATCTGAACTATTTTTAGTTTTAAATAACCATTTACACTAATGTCAGTTTTATTCACGTGCCAAGTCAAAACTCCCTGGAGAAGGAAACGGCTACCCACTCCATTATTCTTGCATGGAGAATCCCATGGACAGAGGAGTCTGGTGGGCTAGTCTATGGAGGTCACAAAGAATTGGACACGACTGAGCAACTAACAGTCTGACTTTCAAGTCAAAGCTCCCATTCTTCGCCAGCTCTGCTTATTTGCTTTCAGGAAAGTTGGACAGAATTCATGAAAAAGTACAGTGTCCCTGGATGACAGGAAGTTCTCTCCAAGGTGAATCCAATGCCAGGAGCTGGAAGGTTTCTGGAAACCAGTGAAAGCACAATGAAATGCCTTTGACCTTCATTTGCTGTTTTATAT
>NW_011495046.1:6486146-6491389 GCF_000754665.1 Bison bison bison
ATATATTCCCTTAAGGAAACACTATCACCACAAAGCAATTTCACTTTGGTTGAAGCAGGAATGAATAAAACCCATACACAGTAGCATTTCCAGGCAACCTACAGTGAGTTCTCCTAGTTTTATGCAAAATACTCTTGATTTTAATACATCTAAAATACTTTTGACACCCAACATTTTAAAACTGCAGTGAGATGCTTAGAATTACTGGAATTTGGAGCAAGTGGCTTCCTCAAATCCCTGCCTAGTGAAGACGCTGGTAATCAATTAACCCACAGTGAATGTCTGAAAGAACATCTCAAAATTCAGGCAAACCTTTTAGTGGGTTTATAGTTACAACTTAAATTTCTTTGATCAAATGTGGATTGTCTTTACTAAGAAATTTAGGCTAAAAGTCATCTATCTTGAGGAAAAAACATCAGACTAATTATATTCAGTAACCTTTTTATTGAAGTATATTGGTGACTGTAGCCATGAAATTAGAAGACAGTTGGTTCTTGGAAGGAAAGCTATGACAAACCTAGACAGCATATTAAAAAGTAAAGACATCAGTCACTTTGCTGACAAAGGTCCATGTAGTCAAAGCTGTGGTCTTTCCAGTAGTCATGTATGGATATGAGAGTTGGACCATAAAAAAGGCCGGGTGCCAAAGAACTGAGCTTTCGAATTGTGGCGTTGGAGAAGACTCTTGCGAGTCCTTTGGACAGCAAGGAAATCAATTCAGTCAATCCTGAAAGAAATCAACCCTGAATATTCACTGGAAAGTCTGATGCTCAAACTGAAGCTCCAATACTTTGGCCACCTGATGCAAAGAGCCGACTCATTGGAAAAGACTGATTCTGGGAAAGATTGAACACAAAAGAAGAGAGCAGCAGAGGATGAGGTGGTTAGACAGCATGACTGATTCAATGGACATGAACTTGGGCAAACTCCGGGAGATAGTGAAGGACAGGGAAGCCTGGCCTGCTGCAGTCCATGGGGTTGCAAAGTATTGGACACAACTTAGCGACTGAACAACAACAACAAAATACTCAGAGATGTATGCATATCTGAAGTGTAATCAACTCAATTAACTCTCACTGAAATGATGCACCTCTATAACCAGCACCTAGAAGAAGAAACAGGATATAAGACCAAACAAGAACGCAGAGCGACCTCTGTGCTCCTCCCTGTCACCGCCCTCTGATGGCAACCAGACCCCAACCCCGTAAATTAGCTCTGCCTGTTGCTGAGTTTTACATAAATGGACGCACACTGTGTTATGTCTGTCACATTTAACTTAGCTGTTCCTTGATGAGGCTTATCCATGATGTTGCTTGTAACGATATTAATAGTTTGTTCATTCTCACCCTGGTATATAGTATTTGATCCATGGATTTCATTAAAAAGATAGTCTGGATCTACTTTAAGGCAGTCCATTCTAGGAAATAGTTACAATTTTCAAAGTAACTTCTTCTCAAAGCTGAAAATCAAAAGGACTAACAGAGTTGAGAGGCCCAAATGTGTTTTTCCTTGAAATCTGAGTGATGATCCTCCTATTGTGTTGCTTTGATTCGATTAGAATAAACATCAAACAGTTGCCTCTGAGCAATGAAAAGCACTGAGAAATAGTATTTTCAAAAGTCGCTGTCCCTTTTTTCGTATTCAACACTTTCAAATCCCACATGTTTTTCTTCCATTTCTGAAATATATCCTGAAATTTGGTTGAATCATTTCAGGGAGGTACTAATTTATTTTGTCTTTTTTTTTCAGTCTAAAATTTCTAAAATGATTTTTGAAAGGAAAAATTAACACATTGCCAGCATGTGTATTTTCAAATATAAGGCCAGTTGGAAGAGGCACAAATTCCATGCCTCTGCACTAGTAGCGTGTTTTCAGAAATTCCCCTATTTTTACTATTATGGTCAGGGTTGTACCGGGATCAGTTTGCCCAGGCTTTGGAATAAGCACATTCTATTGAGAACCTGCCACATCTGACCCCAAGCACAGCTCTGCATTCAGTTTATTTTCTTGGACATATTTTCACACTTTTCTCCATGTCTTTCAGACAAGAACTTAACATCGTCCCCAAGTCATTCAAGTGCACCATCTTCTCAAGCTCACTTCCATGGAGAAAAACACAACTTCTATTTCTAAAGGCAGATATCTATCAAGGCTTAAAGTGCAAATTTCTTAGTCACGTCTGACTCGTTGTGACCCCATGGACTATACAGGCCATGGAATTCTCCATGGAATTCTCCAGGCCAGAATAATGGAGTGGGTAGCCATTCCTTTCTCCAGAGGATCTTCTCAACCTAGGGATTGAACCCAGGTCTCACACATTTCAGGTGGATTCTTTACCAGCTGAGCCACCAGGGAAGATCACCAAGGAACCCAGCATCAAGGTTTAAAAGTCAGAATGAATTCTACTTTTTACAATCTGCTACATAAACTAACAAATCCAGCACAAACCGTCATTTCTTTGGAATGGAGTTTTAGGAGCTTTGGTGGCCAAGAAGATAGAAACCAGGTAACAATTTCGCCTTAAGTTTACTCCGAAAGACTTGGGAAAAAAAATAGTTTAGAATGTTCAAAAACCAGAGGTGTGCCTTTTCAGCCAATAGATGTTTGTCCACTCCTGGTCAAATTTTCCTGTTTAATATCTTCAGAGAAAACATTGTGTACAAGAGACAGGCAAGATCTACATTGATTTCGGACTCAACCTTCACATGAACACACACACACTTGTAGTTTTGTGTGTGTGCACAACACACATAACATGAAATCTAAAAGAGAGCTGCTTTCAGGAGAGTCTAGTCGGTTGAGAAGGGCCTAGACCAGGCTTGACATCCAGGTCTGCTGGGTGTGGGCCCGGGCGCAGTCTCTCCCTGAGGTCAAGATGAGCAGAGAGCTCTCGCTTTCCCTGAGTCCATTTCATTTTTTTGTAACTCAAAAGGATTTGACTATAGGGTATAAGTTTCCTTCCAGAACTAACAGGCTCTGATGCTTCTTCAGAAATAAATCAAATGATGAGAGGCAGGAAGGAGGTCAAAGCAGAGGTCAGGAGCTGGGCAATCAAGTTGAGAAGAGCCTAGAGGCCTGGCGGGCTGGCAGCCAGTGAGGAGTAAAGGATTAGATGCCCAGAGGTTTCCGGAAAGGCCTCAGGAACAGCAATAATGCACAGAAATGACCTAATCCTCTCGCCTCTGTATTTCCTGCTGACCAAGGGCGGGTGGGGGAGACAATACAGGAGTCAGCATCCGGCCTGAGGGAGAGTGAGGTTAGGGGATGGGCACCCCCAGATCACGGGGCTCCCCACCCACTTCAGAGAAAGCAGCAGTTTCAGGGGAGAATATGGGATTTGGAATTTTTTTATAAACTCTAAAAAAATTTAGAATTGTTTCAGATTTACCTAAAAATTGCAAATTGTCCACTCAGCTTAACAACTAGCAAATAACATGAATGAATCATAAACCTTTGTTCCATTAAATTAAACTAAGCCCCTGTGATTTTAAGGTTGCTTTTATTCTACTTCTGTTGTAGGATTTACCTTCATTCCCCGCGCCCGCCCCGCCCCCACGATGCCTTCCCAGTAGTATCACCTCAAATTGTTAAGTATTTTGTCTTTCTTCATTTATCATGCACAAAATTTGAATTAGGGTCAGTTTCTGGACATTTTTCTGATTGGCTTTGTTATCTATTGGTCTGTCTAGTTAAACTGCAATACCAAGCTGTTTAAAGATGAATAAATACATAAAATTGATCCTTTGACTCCAGTTATGAGAAATAAAACATATTTTTCTCGATTTGTTTCCCCTTCTCTCTTTTAATTTTATCCGTTGCCTCATAGACACATTACTAGGTATTTGGCACTGACACTTGTGTTAGGCTTGGTTTCACGCTTTTATATTTGATGCTTACTGATATCTTTCACTGTGGTTTCTCTTAGCATCTCTGGGTCAGCTAAGAGTGCCTTCCAATTCCAATAACTCCCTTAGGTGAACTCAGGAACAATGTTTCTCTGAGTTTGCACAAGTTCAAAACCGTTTGCCTGTAGCCCTTACACCTGAAGGACATTTAAATGAGTATAAAACCTTTAGCTCACTCTTCATTTCTTTGGATGTCTTTGTCCTGCCGTGAAAGTTGCTGCAGAAAAGAACACAATAAGCTTCATTTTACCCCGTCTTAGTTTTTCCTGCTGCATTGCAAGTGCTTTCTTTAACCCCAAGGCCATGTTTTTAAATACATTTTTCAATTCTGTTATTTTGGTTTCCTTTTCAGCAACTCATACATTGGCTCTCTTTTACTTATCATCTATATTTATTTTTCTCTCTATAATTTTTTTTAATTTTATTTTATTTTTAACTTTACAATATTGTATTGGTTTTGCCATATATCAAAATGAATCTGCCACAGGTATACATGTGTTCCCCATCCTGAACCCTCCTCCCTCCTCCCTCCCCATACCATCCCTCTGGGTTGTCCCAGTGCACCAGCCCCAAACATCCAGTATCGTGCATCGAACCTGGACTGGTGACTCATTTCATATATGATATTATACATATTTCAATGCCATTCTCCCAAATCATCCCACCCTCTCCCTCTCCCACAGAGTCCAAAAGACTATTCTATACATCAGTGTCTCTTTTGCTGTCTTGTATACAGGGTTATTGTTACCATCTTTCTAAATTCCATATATATGTGTTAGTGACTGAGCGACTGATCTGATCTGATACTGTATTGGTGTTTTTCTTTCTGGCTTACTTCACTCTGTATAATAGGTTCCAGTTTCATCCATCTCATTAGAACTGATTCAAATGTATTCTTTTTAATGGCTGAGTAATACTTCATTGTGTATATGTACCACAGCTTTCTTATCCATCCATCTGCTGATGGACATCTAGGTTGCTTCTATGTCCTGGCTATTATAAACAGTGCTGCAATGAACATTGGGGTACACGTGTCTCTTTCAATTCTGGTTTCCTCAGTGTGTATGCCCAGCAGTGAGACTGCTGGATCATAAGGCAGTTCTATTTCCATTTTTTTAAGGAATCTCCACACTGTTCTCCGTAGTGACTGTACTAGTTTTCATTCCCACCAACAGTGTAAGAGGGTTCCCTTTTCTCCACACCCTCTCCAGCATTTATTGTTTGTAGACTTTTGGATCACAGCCATTCTGACTGGCGTGAAATGGTACCTCATAGTGGTTTTGATTTGCATTTCTCTGATAATGAGTGATGTTGAGCATCTTTTCATGTGTTTGTTAG
>NW_011495046.1:6491489-6496296 GCF_000754665.1 Bison bison bison
GAGATTAGTTGTTTGTCAGTTGCTTCATTTGCTATTATTTTCTCCCATTCTGAAGGCTGTCTTTTCACCTTGCTTATAATTTCCTTTGTTGTGCAGAAGCTAAACCCTAAAGACTCCACCAGAAAATTACTAGAACTAATCAATGAATATAGTAAAGTTGCAGGATATAAAATCAACACACGGAAATCCCTTGCATTCCTATACACTAATAATGAGAAAATAGAAAGAGAAATTAAGGAAACAATTCCATTCACCATTGCAACGAAAAGAATAAAATACTTAGGAATATATCTACCTAAAGAAACTAAAGACCTACATATAGAAAACTATAAAACACTGGTGAAAGAAATCAAAGAGGGCACTAATAGATGGAGAAATATACCATGTTCATGGATTGGAAGAATCAATATAGTGAAAATGAGTATACTACCCAAAGTAATTTATAGATTCAATGCAATCCCTATCAAGCTATCAATGGTATTCTTCACAGAGCTAGAACAAATAATTTCACAATTTGTATGGAAATACAAAAAACCTCAAATAGCCAAAGCTATCTTGAGAAAGAAGAATGGAACTGGAGGAATCAACCTGCCTGACTTCAGGCTCTACTACAAAGCCACAGTCATCAAGACAGTATGGTACTGGCACAAAGACAGAAATATAGATCAATGGAACAAAATAGAAAGCCCAGAGATAAATCCACGCACATATGGACACCTTATCTTTGACAAAGGAGGCAAGAATACACAATGGATTAAAGACAATCTCTTTAACAAGTGGTGCTGGGAAAACTGGTCAACCACATGTAAAAGAATGAAACTAGAGCACTTTCTAACACCATACACAAAAATAAACTCAAAATGGATTAAAGATCTAAATGTAAGACTAGAAACTATAAAACTCCTAGAGGAGAACATAGGCAAAACACTCTCCGACATACATCACAGCAG
Source organism: Bison bison bison (assembly GCF_000754665.1). Classification (NCBI taxonomy): domain Eukaryota; kingdom Metazoa; phylum Chordata; class Mammalia; order Artiodactyla; family Bovidae; genus Bison; species Bison bison. The sequence goes on from NW_011495046.1 coordinate 6,492,440, forward strand.
GATCCTCTATGACCCACCTCCCAGAATATTGGAAATAAAAGCAAAAATAAACAAATGGGACCTAATTAAACTTAAAAGCTTCTATAATTTTTTAATTCTGGTAAAATTTCAAGCAAAAATACTCAGCAGTATTCTCATTTTCCTTTTACCCTGATTCACCAATGTTTTATATTTTCCCCATTTGCCTTATGATTTGTGCATTCTCTCACTCTTCCTCTCTCTCTTTCTCTCTCTGTCTCATATATTTTTATTTACACCCTTTTACCCTAATGGACACAACTTAGTGGCCGAACAACAGTAACAATCATAAATATATCAGTATATTGCCTAACAACAAGGCTATTCTTCTTTTTATTTTAAGATTTTTTGATGTGGACCATATTTAAAGTCTTTATTGATTTTGTTGCAACATTGCTCCTGTTTTATGTTTTGGGTTTTTGTCCACGAGGCATGTGGAATCCCAGCTCTCCAAACAGGGATCGAACCTGCACCCCCTGCATAGGAAGGAAAAGTCTTAACCCCTGGACTGCCAGAGAAGTCCCAAGACCACGATGCTTACACGTCAGAGTGGACAGGCCAGCCCTGAAGACAGCCGCACGTGGGTGGGGAGGAGTCACCATCTTTGAGCAGGCTTAGCTCAGATGTACCTCTTGGTGCCCCAGATGCTGCCCCAGTTTGAGTCTCTGGTCAAAGTGTACTTATTAAAAAGCACCTCTTTTCACTGAAAAAATATTTGGGGGTGGATGACAAATGACATGGTTGCATGACTGGCCCAGGAGCAACAAAGCAGGCCCAGCTCCCTGGAGACAGGTGAATCTGGCAGGTCTGGGCTGTGTTTCTGTACATCTCCTACCTTCAGGTTGAGCTGTCTGGTCAGTCATGCACCCCACAAGGATGAGGATGGCTTCCTCCTTTGCACAGAGGTGTTCTTGATGTTCTGGGAGACTGACTCTCGCCTGCATCTATCTGCTGATATTCAGATATAGGTCAAAGGGCAAATGCATAGTATGGTATCTACATGACATCCCCAAACAAGGTGACGGGTTTATGTAAATGAGAGATCCAAGACTACCTGAAGAATTAATGGGGAATGTGACATTCAGCCTGACACTTGCCACCAGTCAGTATCATTGCAGCAGTGACACATTGATGTGGTTTCATTAACTGGTCAATAATGTCTCTGCTCCATGCAAACTAGTATATATCTGTTGTTATTGCTGTTCAGTCCATAAGTTGTGTCCCCATGGACTGTAGCACTCCAGGCTCCTTTGTCCATGGGATTGCCCAGGCAAGAATACTGTAGTGGGTTGCCATTTCCTCATACAGAGGATCTTCTTGGACCAGGGATGGAACCCATGTCTCCTATGTTGGCAGGAGGAGATGGATAAACAACAAGCTCTTACTATATAGCACAGGGAACCATATTCAATAATCTGGGATAACATTATGAGAAAGAATGTATATGTGTGTATGTGTGTAATTGAATCACTTTGCTGTACAGCAGAAACTAACACAACATTGTAAATCATCTATACTCCTATAAAATAAACATTTTAAAAGCCTCTGTTAAAAAATACTACAAGAATATGCATGTAAGTTAGACATTGTTCAGTTCAGTTCAGTTCAGTCACCTAGTCGTGTCCGACTCTTTGAAACCCCATAGATGGCAGTAATACCAGGCTTCCCTGTCCATCACCAACTCCCAGAATTTGCTCAAACTCATGTCCATCGAGTCAATGATGCCATCCAATCTCATCCTCCTTCGTCCCCTTCTCCTCCTGCCGTCTATATCCCAGCATCAGGGTCTTTTCCAATGAGTCCATTCATTCCATCAGGTGACCAAAGTATTGGAGCTTCAGCTTCAGCATCAGTCCTTCCAATGAATATTCAGGACTGATTTCCTTTAGGATTGACTGGTTTGATCTCCTTGCAGTCCAAGGGACTCTCAAGAGTCTTCTCCAACACCATAGTTCAAAAGCACCAATTCTTTGGCAATCAGGTTTGTTTATGGTCCGACTTTCACATCCATACATGACTACTGGAAAAAACCATAGCTTTGAATAGATGTACCTTTGTTGGTAAAGTAATGTTTCTACTTTTTAATATGCTATCTGGTTTGTGATAGCTTTTCTTCCAAGGAACAAATGTCTTTTAATTTCATGGTTGCTGTGATTTTGGAGCCCAAGAAAATAAAATCTGTCACTGTTTCCACTGCTTCCCCATCTATTTGCCATGAAATGATGGGACCAGATGCCATGATTTTAGTTTTTTGAATCTTGAGTTTTAAGCCAGCTTTTTCACTCTCCTCTTTCACTTTCATCAAGAGGATCTTTAAGTTCCTCTTTGCTTTCTGCCATAAGAGTGGTACCTCTTCATATCTGAGGTAATTGATATTTCTCCCTGCAATCTTGATTTCAGCTTGTGCTTCTTCCAGCCCAGCGTTTCTCATGACGTACTCTGCATATAAGTTAAATAAGCAGGGGGACAATATACAGCCTTGACGTACTCCTTTCCCAATTTGAAACCAGTCTGTTGTTCCGTGTCTGGTTCTAACTGTTGCTTCTTGACTTGCATACAGAATTCTCAGGAGGCAGGTTATGTGGTCTGGTATTCCCATCTCTTTAAAAATTTTCCCCAGTTTGTTGTGATCCACACAGTCAAAGGCTTCAGCATAGTCAATGAAGCAGAAGTAGATGTTTTTCTGGAATTCTCTTGCTTTTTCTATGATCCAGTGGATGTTGGCAATTTGATCTCTGGTTCCTCTGCCTTTTCTAAATCCAGCTTGAACATCTGGAAGTTCTTGGTTCACCATACTGCTGAAGCCTGGCTTGGAGAATTTTGAGCATTACTTTGCTTTGCTAGACATTGTTACAGAGTACTAACTTCAGCAAAATCTAGAAACAGCATTATTACACAAAAACTTATCTTCCTTGATAATCTCTAAATATTTTCAAACAAAGCAGACCTAGTATGCCGTGTACTGTTTTGCCTCTTGCAATTTTGGCTTTCACAGTAAAAGTTAATTGGATGTATTGAAAGTCTCCGTGACACCCCAGAGGTAAAAGTCATCCATTTTAATTATGAAATCCTTGGAGCACATCATAAGACCTGTGGTCATCCAGCATCCAAAATTCAGATCACGAGTCATTCCAATATGCAAAATCATAAAGTGAAGGGCTAGATTTTTCCAAATGTTTTCTCTCCCACAGAATTGAATTTGTATCTAAACCACAAAACTACATTTCTGAAAGATGTAGTCACAATACCAGTGAGAGAAGCATAAGCTGTTAATTGCCAAAATGCTCTCTGCTAACCCACCAAAGGAAGCCCCTCAGTCAGTGATATCAACAGGTCAGTAAACAGGGATCTGAGGTCAGAAGAATAGGATTATAGATGAAATAGTGGAAAATAAAGACAATGGCAAGAGTCTGCTCTTCCTTCCTTTAATACAGACATTTGCCACTTTCTTGATCTGCTGACATCCTCAGACAGAAGCTGCATCATCAATTTAATGGCAGACTTTTGGAGGAAAAAATGTATATATGTTTGGGTTTTGTGTTTATTTTTAGCTAAACAGAAATAGCATACGTGCCACATGCTAATTAGTTATTCTTTCCGTTATTGAAAAAGTCTTAATTTCAGAAGTTGAAGATTATTCTAGAAGACTTTTGCCCATCATTCAGTTCAGTTTAGTTCAGTCATGTCCGACTCTTTGCAACCCCCTGGACTGCAGCACGCCAGGCTTCCCTATCCATCACCAACTTCCAGAGCTTGCTCAAACTCATGTACATTGAGTTGGTGATGCCATCCAACCATCTCATCCTCTGTTGTCCCCTTCTCCTCTTGCCTTCAATCTT
>NW_011495046.1:6496396-6501414 GCF_000754665.1 Bison bison bison
CAGCTTCAGCATCAGTCCTTCCAATGAATATTCAGAACAGATTTCCTTTAGGATTGACTGGTTTGATCTTCTTGCATTCCAAGGGACTCTCAAGAGTCTTCTCCAACACCACAGTTCAAAAGCATCAGTTCTTTAGTGCTCATCTTTCTTTATGGTCCAATTCTCACATCCATACATGACTACTGGAAAAACCAAAGCTTTGACTAGATGAATCTAGTCTGCAATCACTAGCCATAGATAAGACGATGGTGGCACACTGCCTTACAAAACCCATACTTGTTTGTGCATTTGACACCATAGCAGTTTTAGAATCAACTGCATAATTTTGAAACACATCCAATAATCTTATGGTTTTGTCTGAATTTCATATGATTAAATGTACAGCTTAATTTTCATCTAACTTGAATCATATTTTGCTTAAAGTTAAGCAGTTCTTCTTGCCACACATTTGGACATATAAATATTCACTGTCTGAGGGACAGAAATATGAATTAATTATGCCAACCTTACCAACTTCCCGCTAAGAGACTTCCAGCAATTTTTACAACCTTTGATTACATTGCTATCCTGAAAAGAAGGAGCATCAGAAAGGGATAATACAGATTTTATAACTAAGTGTCCACACTTATGTACCCATGAGCACAATTTGAGTTTCTTCTTAACCATGGTTGTATGTTTTATTAATATTCATGTTTTGATTTATACTTGCATTTTCAACTTTATTCAACATAAAATTTAATTTTTAAAGAAATTATCACATTCATATATAAAATTGCATGCTTTTGGTTATCATTAGTGGGTTTTTCCAATCTTTTCTATGACCACATCTTTTATTCTCAGTATTTTATTTAAAAGTATCCATTTTGGGAAAAACCTGGGCTAATCCATTAACAGGGATGTTTCAGGAAGGCTAAATGTGTCCCTGTGTAATGTTCTGCACTGCTGCTAAGTCTCGTCAGTCGTGTCCAACTCTGTGCGACCCTATAGATGGCAGCCCACCAGACTTCTCCGTCCCTGGGATTCTCCAGGCAAGAATACTGGAGTGGGTTGCCATTTCCTTCTCCAGTGCATGAAAGTGAAAAGTGAAAGTGAAGTCAGTCAGTCATGTCCAACTCTTAGCAACCCCATGGACAGCAGGCTACCAGGCTCCTCCGTCCATGGGATTTTCCAGGCAAGAGTACTGGAGTTGGGTGCCATTGCCTTCTCTGGTGTAATGTTCTACATTTCCTCAAACTCAAGCAAGTTGCTAGAAATGGATTTTGTGGATGAAAAAGGCAAAGTATTGGGTTCATTAAACAATAGAACTGAACTCCATCTGATCTATTATTTTTTTTAATGATTTGTAAGTTGCAAAGTCCCTTGGTCCATACCTAAGATCTAAGGTCTGCTCTGTAGATAAACACAAGCTCCAAATCAATAAAAATGACTCATACAGAATCATAAAGTTATAAACTCTTTTTCACTAACTCGACATGTATTTGACATCTGCTCTACTTTGGGGTTGTTGGGGTTGTTCAGTCATGTCCGACTCTTTGCAACCCCATGGACTGCAGCACTCCAGGCTTCCCTGTCCTCCACTATCTCCCGGAGTTTGCTCAAACTTGTGTCCATTGAATCAGTGATGCTACAGGGGCAAATCAAAATCTTTGACCTCATTCCCTTGCAGTATTATAAAGAAATCAGATAATAATATATATTTTTGTATAAAATATACAATATAAAATGTCAAAGATCCTAGGAAATCATATAGCCTCAAAAGCTTGAGTTTTCCTCCACTTTGCCAGCACTGTCCCCTTCATTCTTCTGTTGAGTCTCTGGCTCGTCCTTCCACCAACAGCTTGTCTTTCCCCTCTTCCACCCAAACACCTTCTCTCCCCCACTACTCTGGTGAGTCATAGTTTTTGTTGTTCATAATGTCACCTTCCTCCAGGCTCACATTCTCTCATGGCCTTTCTTGAAACATCCTATTAGTTTCATAGCCTGATTCCAATTACCTATATTTCTCCATATTTCCCAAGACACAAATTCGGATTGGTCCAGGGTGCTTTGGCATAAGCATGCAGACCAAGCAAATTTGGAGGCTGTACCTCCCCTCCCATTCACTGAGGGCCTGAGACACATGGATGAGGGATGCTTCCTAACAAGCATTGGGAGTGCAGGTATTTCTGTGAAGAAGCAGGAAGCACAGCTCATGGTTATTTTGCTATTTACAAGTGTTAAAGGAAAATACATACACACTCTATTTATCCCACAAGTTCTTAGCTATTAAATCCAAAATAAGGATGAGGAGTCACTATAAACTCCTTATGTTACAAAGACAAACTGAACTAATGTAAATTAAACAACACTTAACTAACAGAAATTAAACTAAAATTAAATTAAAGTCAACACAGCAAATGTTGCTGAGGATATGAAGAAAAGGGAACCCTTGTGCACTCCTGGTGTGAATGTAAATTGGTGCAGCCACTATGGAAAACAGTACGTGCATGCTTGCGTGCTTAGTCACTTTAGTCGTGTCTGACTGTTTGCGACCCCATCAACTGTAGCCCACCAGGCTCCTCTGTCCATGGGATTCTCCAGACAAGAATACTGGAGTGTGTTGCCATTTCCTTCTCCAGGGGATCTTCCTGACCCAGGGATCAAGTCTTGTTTCCTGGATTGCAGATGGATTCTTTACTGACTAAGCCACCAGGGAAGCCCAGAAAACAGTATAGAGGTTCATAAAAAAATTAAAAATAGAATTCCCATATGATCCAGCAATCCAAAAACTGGGTATATGTTCAAAGGAAATGAAATCATTAACTTGAGGAGGTAACTGTATCCCCAAGTCCACTGCAGCATTACTTAAAGTAGCCACTCTCTAACATGGAAAGTGTTACTGGGGGATGAACTGATAAAGGAAATGTCATCTATGTATGGCCAGCAGCCTCTCTCAGGGCACCTGAGCTCTGCATTTTATTCCACCATAAATCTTCTCCACTCTTCTCTCTGCCTTTGAGTCTTGAGTCTCTGCCAAGATACAAGTGATGGTGCCTAAGTCCCAGCTATAAATAAAAAGCCTCTTTGTTTTCATTTGGTGACCTTTGTTTATTACCACAGAGAGTAAAAAAAAAATTTAGGAGTTAAGATGACAAATACCTATAAAATCAGATGGGATATGTGTAGAGCAAGCAGAGAATCAGCATGTTTCTGTCCTTTGAGAAGGACATTATAAGTTACTCAGTGTCCTTGACACTTAAAGTCAAGGTCAGGAAATGTCCCCTACGGAGACAATCTAACAGAATAGACATCAGGTAACCACAGAGGAACCCATCTTAGGAAATCATTTGCAAAGTTGGTATTGCTATGTACAGTGTTGCCTTTGTTTCTTCCAAGCTGCAATGATCAAAAAATTTAACCAAGTAATATAAATGTAATAAGCCCACAATAAGATGCAGAAACATATTTGAGCATCTAGTCTAATTCACATTCTCCCTCCTTTTTGAAGCTGATCCAGATCTTTTGTAGTAAAGAACCCGGATGCCAATGCAGGAGACACAGGTTCTATCCCTGGGTCAGGAAGATCCCATGGAGGAGGAAATGGCAACCCCACTCCAGTATTCTTGCCTGGAGAATCCCATGGACAGAGGAGCCTGGCAGGCTACAGTCCATGGGGTCACCAAGAGGCAGGCAACTTAATGACTAAACAAAAACAATGTAGCCCAGTAGCTGGTTCTAGAAGGGCTTGATGTTGGTGTTTGCTAGGCTGTGGACTCCCATCTGAGAAAGAGCTACATGAGTCAGCAGGGACCTGGCCGACAACCATACCAGGGGTCACATAGCTTTCCTTAAAGAGGCAGACGGTCAGTTTTACACTTGCAGGACATAGGGTTTCTGGGGCAGCTACTCAACTCTGCCCTTTTCAGCCAAAGCAGCCCTAGGCAACAGAAAACAAATGAGCATGGCTGCATTAATACCACTTTCTTCCCCCCAACAGACAGAGGGCTGGATTTTGAGACAAACCATAGACCTACCTTTGACATAAAATGTCAACACCTCAAAGGGAGATGGGTGTTAGAAACAGCGAACAAATCCAACAATATTTCCTATCAGCCCAAGGCTCGTCTCTGGACCAGTCTCAAAAGCAGTGTGATTTGTTCCTTGCATTCTCTACAGAAGGAAGCGCTGACCTTCACATTGGTGAGAGAAGAAGAAGGTGGAGTATGGGTGAAGAGCTTGCCCAGGGAGGAGCGGAAGGTCCCTTGGCCCTCAGTCTCTGTGACGACACTGTTCTCAAAGGGATCACTCACCCCAACAACCTTACTCAGTGCTCAAAGAACGTTACAAAGCAGGAATTACCACTTCTATTTTACACTTAAGGCAACAGTGATGCAAGATAGCTTCTTGTTTGAGAACACAAGGCTCCTGGCAGGAAAAGACAAAGTCAAATCCAAGTCTACCCACCTACAGAAGCCCTGTGCTCAGTTCGCAGGACTGGAGTCAGCACCTCAGGAGGGTCCTGTGGGTATCTACCACAATGCCGCCAGAGACCAAACAACCTGAGCCTCTATTCATGACATGAGGTTTGACATTCTCTGAATTCTTGAAATCTGCCACCCAAAGATGAGAAGCAATCTAGTATGATGGAATTGAATAGCTTGGATCAATAACTGCACTGAAATCATATTCATGATCTAAGCAAAATGCAACCAAGTGCATTTTTATAAAGAAAGAAGTCTTATCTATTTCTAGGTTCTAGCTATTTATATATCAAAAATAGAGAATATAGTTTTTCTATAATTAAAACAGACTATTTTTTATTTAAACACATTTTAAAGGTGTATAGAAGTTCTGGTTTTCAAGTTCTCACTAGGATGAGATTGAACTTTTAAAATGGAATGTTGATCTACAGCATTCATACGACTTGCTGTGTTCTTTGTTTCTGTCAGACTTTCTCACCTCTTCTTCATAAAGGCTTCCTTTATGTGGGTTTCATTAAAACGAAATATGAGCCGGGGGAGGGAGGGTGCGGGGGGTGG
>NW_011495046.1:6501557-6508979 GCF_000754665.1 Bison bison bison
TACAGGGGGTGAGGGTTCCATCCCTGGTCAGGGAACTAAGGCCCCAAATGCCATGTGTTGTGGCCAAAAAAGCGGGGGAGGAATAAAGATTTCATTCTTCAGGGAAAAAAAGAAGAAACACAAGGATTTGGGGAAACAAAACCACACACACACACACACACACACAAGACTTATAACTGGCTCCAACCATGCACTTAAAAGTTCACTTATTCTCCAGTGGATTTTGACCTAAACTCATTAGCTGTCTCCTGTCAAAAGATGCAAGCTTTATAGAGTCATTGCAGAAACCATAGCTAGATTCCCAAGAGTGTCAATGAAGATTTTCCTTTTGAGATGCAAATAAAGAGATTGTTTTGTTTTATTTGTTTGTTTCTTAAGTTTCAAACACACACACACCAATGACTTGAATTAACTTCTGTTAGAGTTCAAAGGCAGAGAAGGCAATGGCACCCCACTCCAGTACTCTTGCCTGGAAAATCCCATGGACGGAGGAGCCTGGTAGGCTGCAGTCCGTGGGGTCGTGAAGAGTTGGACATGACTGAGCGACTTCCCTTTCACTTTTCACTTTCATGCATTGGAGAAGGAAATGGCAACTCACTCCAGTGTTCTTGCCTGGAGAATCCCAGGGATGGAGGAGCCTGGCAGGCTGCCATCTATGGAGTAGCACAGAGTCAGACACGACTGAAGTGACGCAGCAGCAGCAGCAGCAGCAGCAGAGTTCACAGGCACCATAGCTTCAGCTCAGAAAGTACTTCACGGATTCTCTGCCTGCCCTGCCACAAGGATGCCCTTCTGTGCTGGGATATCTCAGAATTTCCCCCCACCAGCTCCCTAGCAGTCTCCTGGCCCCATTAGCCTATCTTGGAAACTTAAAGAAATTCTTGGCTATGGTGTTTTTCCTCTCCTCTTACAAAGGTTTTAAAAAGTCATTTTTTAAAAATGGTAATTTAACATTCAGGTTATTTTGAAAGCCTTTGCAAACCAAAGATTGCACAAGCAAAGTTCTTATAGCGCCCTCACCCACATGTCCATATGTTATATTTTGGATAGGCAAGATGTTAAATATAAGCTTTAATAAATGCAGCGAGGCTAAATGAAGTCAGCAAGCGTGACATTTGCATTCACTGTTTAACCATGATTTTGCCTCCCTGTTCCAAATGAAGATAGACAGCTTGAGCATGAGGGGGAAAAAATGTCTCTCTGTTTTTTTTACCTTTTGTGTACATTTATTCTGTTTCAAGTCTACCACTCATTTCTAATCTATAATTTTTTTTTCATTTTTATTCTTCACAATCTCATATCATGGCTCAAATGGACAAAGACAAAGTAGGGAAAGAATATGACAAATAATAGCTCTCAAGTATCTTTGAGATAAGGTGATAAGGCAGAGGCTCAAACTTGCCTGGGACTTGTGATGTAAGTTACCATCCGGATGTGTTTTGTAAAACACAAACTCCTCAAGAATACTCATATGATTGTGTATCGAGTGGAAGAGCTACAGAATAATACATCTTTGTTACTTGATTTCAAGTATATTCTCAAATAGCTTTCAACACTGACAAGGGAACAACATTCAGGCACTCTCTCTGTGGAGCGGAGCCAAACACCTGGGTGGAAACTGAAAAAGAAGAATCAAGCAAATTACCTTCATTGAACTGTCATGAAGTGAAACACTCAGGTCTTTAGGAACATCAAACACAACCTCTTGATGAGTGGATCCTTCTTCATAGCTAAAATTCTAGGAAAACTGCCTTGTGTTGCTTACATAAAAGAGTGTCTTCAAATGAACTTATCTATGAAATAGAAAGAGACTTACAGACACAGAGAGCAGACTTGTGGTTGCCAAGGAGGACTGGCTTGGGAAGAGATGGAGTGGGAGGTTGGGATTAGCAGGTGCAAACTGTTATATTAAGATGGATAAACAACAAGGCCCTACTGTACAATGCAAGGAACTATATTCAATATCCTGTGATAAACCATAATGGAAAAGATTATTAGAAAGAATGCATCTATATGTATAAATTGAACTTTTTGCTCTATACCTGAAATTAACATAACACTGTAAATCAACTAGTCTTGCTGTTGTTAGTTGCTAAGTTGTGTTCAATGAGTCTTGTGCAACTCACAAGGGACTGCAGCCCACCAGGCTCCTCTGTCTATGGGATTCTCCAGGCAAGAATGCTGGAGTGGGTTGCCATTTCCTTCGCCAGGGGAAGCCAACCCAGAGATCAAACTCACGTCTCCTGTTTGGCAGGCGGATTCTTTACCACTGAGCCACCAGGAAAGCCCATATACTTCAGCAAAATTTTAAAAAGCAATCAGAGTGTCTTATGTGACAGAATGATGCAGAGTTAGAGAGAAACAGAACAGCAGTGGAGTGGGCACTCTGGGGGCTGGCCTGCCCTCTAGCAGGAAGATGGGACATGGACTGGGACGCACCTCTGAGACAGACTGACAGCCAACACTCCTGAGGATTCACTCCACCAGGTGTTGGGCCAAGTAATTCATGTGCATCATCTCATTTAAGCCTCAAAACAGCCCCAGCTTGTAATCCACAATGCTACTATGATATTACTCAGGCTGACACTGAGAGCAGACGTGACCTACCAAGTGACTGTTGTGTATCAAGAGCTGTTCTTCCTTTACATCTATGCATTTAGTCCTATGACAACCTGTGAAATCAGTCCCACTCACTAGATGAGGTCACTGAGACCCACAGACATCCTCTTAACCAAGGGCATACTATGGAAAGCCAGAGTCCACGTGGAAGGGGGTGATCCTGGAGAGGAGGACAACATGGAGCACATCCACCCAGTCTCTGAAAATCAGGGACATCTCAGTCTGGAGCATTTTGTCCAGGGATTGCATCCATCCACTAGTGCATTGTGTGCTAAGTCACTTCAATTGTGTCTCTTTTCAACTCTATGGACTATAGTCCTGTGAACTATAGACCCTATGAACTCTACAGCCCACCAGGCTTTTCTGTCCATGGTATTTCCCAGGCAAGAATACTGGAGTGGGATGCCATGCCTACCTGCAGGGGATCTTCTCAACCCAAGGATTGAACCCATGTCTCACATTTCCTGAATTGGCAGGCGGGTTCTTTACCACTAGTGTCACTTGGGAAGCCCCCATCCATCCACTAAACATGTGACTGTTATGAATGACTACCTTCTATAGGATGCTCACTGCTCTCAGACAGCGTCTCGTGCGTGCCCTTCAGGTCTTGGTTTTCTCGTGGCTCTTGTTTATAAACATGGATGCAAACCATCTGATGAGCATGAACACTTTCAGCTGTTCTTTGCCTCTGTTCCCTGTCTTCATGTATCTCAGAAGTGATAGTCCCACTGCTCAGTTATTAGTTATTAGCAATAGAGAATAAACTGAGGACACAGGAAAAATGCAGCAAAGAGAGAGACTCTACTACTTCCTTTATTCACCGTGATCCTGGCAACTAAAACATTTTTTTAATTTTTATTTTTTATTGGAGTACAGTTGATCTCTGGAGAAGAGAAATGGCAATCCACTCCAGTACTATTGCCTGGAAAATCCCATGGACAGAGGAGCCTGGCGGGCTACAGTCCATGGGGTCGCAAAGAGCTGGACCTGACTGAATGACTTCACTTTCACTTTCACAGTTGATCTCTAGTATAGATCTGATTCATTGGAAAACACTCTGATGCTGGGAAAGATTGAGGGCAGGAAGAGAAGGGGATAATAGAGGATGAGATGGTTGGAAAGCATCACCAACTCAATAGACATGAATTTGACCAATGAAGGACAGGGAAGCCTGGCATGCTGTAGTCAGTGGGGTCCTAAAGAGTCAGACATGACTGAGTGACGGAACAACAACAGGATAGTTGATCTACAATGTTGTGTTAGTGTCAGGTGTACATCAAGGCAAATCAGTTATACATATACATGTATCTATTCTTTTTTAGACTCTTTTCCCAGATAGGTCATTACAGAGTAACGGAATTCCCTGTGCTGTACAGTAAATGGTCCCACTGAAACATCTTTATTTAAATGGTAGCATGTAGTGCTCTAGAATTTAGCATTTGTATCATGTAATACTTTAATACAAGTTTCTTCATTCTAAGGATGAGACTGTCTGGTTTGACCTTTTAGAGAAAACCACATTTCATTATAATGCTATAACTATCTATCTTTCCTGCAAATGCCTTTCAAGCATTTATATCAACCTCAGATTTTCACAAGTACTATAAAGCTTGGAAACAGGAGCTCATTGACCTGAAGAAGGTAGAGTTCCAGCTCAGCAGAACCAATTAGACAACAAAAGCAATGAGAATAAAGAGTTATGTTTAAGGCTGGCATACGCCCTCCCTGTTTATAAAGCCTGGGACAGAATCATCCTTTCAGCTGGAGAAGGGACTGGAAGCAAACCCCAGGCAAGCAGCTACCCTGACGGTGCGGTGCACAGCTCTGAACATGCTAGTTCAGGTATGACATATGATGACGATGTTTTTCTAACTTAATTGTTAAAATCAAGACAGCAAGGACTTCTGTGGTGGGCCACTGCTTAAGAATCCACCCTGCAATGCAGGGGACTCGGGCTTGGTCCCTGGTCCTGTAACTAAAGATCCCCATGGAGTAACTGAGCCTGTGGACTACAAGGAAAATGCCCCACAGAATGCAACAAAGATCCTACAAGCTGCAACCGAGACCCAATGCATCCAAATAGATAAATAAATAGATATTTTTAAAAACCAAGGCACTCAAGCCATTGTTTCAAAAATGGTTCCAATCAGAATGTTTTGAACTGTTTTTGTTTAACAATAAGTGAATATACTTTTGTTGTTGTTCAGTGGCTCAGTCATGTTGGACTCTTGGTGACCCCACAGACTGAAGGCTTCCTTGTCCTTCACCATCTCCCAGAGCTTGTGCAAACTCATGTCCATTGAGTCAATGATGCCATGCAACCATCTCATTCTCTGTCACCCCCTCTCTTCCCATGATGCCACACAGTGAGAAATCAGGTGCTAGGTAGTCTGACAACTGGAAAACTGAGTCACAACAAGGTCCCCAGAGACCCCTGTTCTTTCCACCTTCTGTTTGCCATTCAGTTGCCTTTACTCTCACATTTGTCTCCTTGTGGCTGCAGGAAGGCTGAGCAGATCTGAGCAACCTGTCTTCACAGAGCAACATCCAATACCTGGGGAGAGAACAGTCCCCCTCTGCACCACTTTCTAATAAAGAAGAAAACCTTTTTACAGATCCTCTGCCACCACCACCACCACCACCAATGGTGAATTTTGCTCAAAACTTTGGCCCATTTTTAACTGGATTCTTTCTTTTTTTATCATTATATTTTAAAAGGTCATTGAATATTCACAATGCCAGGTCTTTATCAGATATTTGTTTTGCAGAGATTTTCCACCAAGTGTTTTTTCTACTAAGCTTTACAAAATACTGATGCCAGAGCGTCGTCCCCTGAGATTTTTATTTTGCTGGTCTAACGTGTGCTCTCAGTATCCAGATGTTTAAAAGCCCCCCAAGTGATAAGAAGCTCCAGATTAGAGCAATTAAGACATGCATCCTTGGGGCTGGAGAAGAGCCCTGGAGACACAGGACATCCTGATGCCAGAACAAAATTGGAGTCAGCAAGATTCCAGTTGAATATGAGGTGGCCCTAATGGTAAAGAATCCACCTGCCAATGCAGGAGATGCCAGAGACACAGGGTCTATCTCTGGTTCTATCCTTGGGTCAGAAAGATCCCCTGGAGAAGGAAATGGCAACCCATTCCAGTATTCTTGCCTGGAGAATCCCACAGACAGATAAGCCTGACAGGCTACAGTCCATGAGGTCGTAAAGAGTCAGACACAACTGGGCACATACACACATACTTTTAAAAAATAATAAAATTTGTAAGCATCAGTAACAGGGGTAATGGGGTAAAGAGATGTCTTTTAAGGTGTTTGTCTGCCCCATTATAAATGACCCCTCTCTGCTGTCACCAGGGGCAGGAGTTGATCCAAAGGAGCCGTGTCTGTGGAGTGTGACAGGACCAAGAAGACTCTAATTAAATGACTCCCCAGGAATTGTAAATGGAAGTGAGAAGCCTGAATCCTGAAAATCTGACTTGAACTGGGGACATTGGTTCCCCCGTAGAAAGTGCACAAGACAAAGAAGACTGTAGCTGGAAGGCCAGCCCTCACCTTCACAGCTACACAGACCAGAAAACTGTCAGCCCTACTGCTGAGTTCCCTCTCCAGGGCCCAGTAGCATGGGAAGCCCAGTCATGAGATTCTGTTTTGCACGTGGCATCAGCATTATTCCTTGGAGACTGAAGTGGTGGCCTGGGGTGTCTACAGCCCCAGAAGGGAAGTACTATCAGGCTGTGTGGACATGCCAAGGAAACAGGGTCTGGACACCTGGGAAACAAGAGTAGATCAACTTTGGGAGTTTGGCTTTGGGTCCACTTGAAAAAGATTCTTCTCCTTTACTCTTCCTCTGGTAACTGACCTTTCCCTTCCCCTGGACCCCCTACCTGAGAACTGTGATCAGAAACTGGGGACACCCATCTTCTCCTTGCTCAGCATCCCAACTTGCTCCACTGGGTCCTCAGAGCTTGTGGGATGGTCATGTGACACCGGGCAGCCAATCAGCATTGAGGGGAGTTAGCCGAAGCCTCACCCTCCAGGTCCTGACTCAGCACTGAGACCTTGCTCCCACCTCCTGGAAGATGTTTCCTGCACTAGCTGAGAACAGCAGACGTTTGGAAACCTTGAGAAGGGTTCCTGGTTTAGTTCCTAAGTCCTGTCTGATGCTTTTGGGACCCCATGGACTGTAGCCTGCCAGGCTCCTCTGTCCATGGGATTTTCCAGGCAAGAATACTGGAGTATGTTGCCATTTCCTTTTCCAGGGCATTTTCCTGACCCAGGGATCAAACCCAGGCCTCCTACACTGCAGGCAGATTCTTTACCATCTGAATCACCAGGGAAGCCCCAGTAGATTGAACGGTGGTCCTTCAAAAGTTATGTCCAAGTCCTAATACCTGAAATCTATGAATGT
The DNA here is from genome assembly GCF_000754665.1 of Bison bison bison. NCBI lineage: Eukaryota > Metazoa > Chordata > Mammalia > Artiodactyla > Bovidae > Bison > Bison bison. Next base: position 6,508,591 of record NW_011495046.1, read on the forward strand.
GGGCTTGTTTGGGAAGAGGGTCTTTGCATATATAATTAAGCTAAAGATCTCAAGGTCATCCTGAATGATCTGGGTGGGCCCTACATTCAATTCAGTTCAGTTCAGTCGCTCAGTCGTGTCTGACTCTTTGCGACCCCATGAATCGCAGCACGCCAGGCCTCCCTGTCCATCACCAACTCCTGAAGATCACCCAGACTCATGTCCATCGAGTCAGTGATGCAATCCAGCCATCTCATCCTCTGTCGTCCCCTTCTCCTCTTGCCCCCAATCCCTCCCAGCATCAGAGTCTTTTCCAATGAGTCAATTCTTCACATGAGGTGGCCAAAGTACTGGAGTTTCAGCTTTAGCATCATTCCTTCCAAAGAAATCCCAGGGCTGATCTCCTTCAG
>NW_011495046.1:6509544-6518342 GCF_000754665.1 Bison bison bison
AACTGTTGCTTCCTGATCTGCATACAAATTTCTCAAGAGGCAGATCAGGTGGTCTGGTATTCCCATCTCTTTCAGAATTTTCCACAGTTGATTGTGATCCACACAGTCAAAGGCTTTGGCATAGCCAATTAAGCAGAAATAGATGTTTTTCTGGAACTCTCTTGCTTTTTCCATGATCCAGCAGATGTTGGCAATTTGATCTCTGGTTCCTCTGCCTTTTCTGAAACCAGTTTGAACATCAGAAAGTTCACGGTTCACATATTGCTGAAGCCTGGCTTGGAGAATTTTGAGCATTACTTTACTAGCGTGTGAGATGGCCAGTGTCAAAAAGGAGAAGTGCAGAGATCAGAGTGACGCAGCCACAGAAAAGACTACCTGCAGTTTGCGAGAGAGGTGAGGAGCGACCCTCCACCAGAGCCTTCAGAAAGAGGGAAGCCCTGCTCAATCTTGATCCCAGACTTCTGCTTCCAGAACTGGCAAAGAATAAATTTCTATTGTGAAAGTCACAATGTTTGTGGTCATTTCTTACAGCAGCTCTGGGAAACTACTATAAAAGCTAAATAAAAAACATAGTTTGCAGAATCATTCAAAATTTGGGCTATAGGAGGTATATATTAATACCTAAACCCAATTTCTTGTTTGTATTAATGCTTGGTCTGACATTAAAAGAATATTCAGCAAAAGGCTTGGTGCTCATCCAAAAATATTTTCTTTCAAGCGAAGCCAGATTTGGGGAAAGAATTGGCCCGGTTTCCCAAACTAGCTTCGAGTCCTATTTTTTAAGTCGAAAGCGATGTCATTTTTGACTGCCACTAGAAGGGGTAGAGGAAGATCATTTCAAAAGGAACTTTTATCTTCAAATGGATTTCAGATTTCTTATGTAGGGTTTCCAACCATGTGAGTATTTTGACAGATGAACTTAAGGCATTTAACAGTATTTTCATTGTTTGGTTTTCATATTCTTACCTTACAGGCCAAGATAAAACATGGAGAAAGGGTGAAATTGCTATTATCTTTCAGGAAACAGGGGACAGAGTCTCCTCCACACGTTTAAATTCGCTTCATATGTTTGCATTTTTCTAAGGCTTCCAGCAACCACAGAGCAGAAGTGACACTTCCCTCTTATAAAGCATCATGTGCTTCCCAGCTCAGACAGCATCCTATGTGATTATAGGGAAAATTAAACAATTATATTTTCAGCTGATTCGTACAATGCCAAAGTGTGGCAGTCAATGTCATTCCCCCAAAACATTCAGCGGCTCAGAAAAGGACGGACTAGGGTTCTGCATTCGAACACCAGGTCCTGCACTTCCCTGGTGGTTGAGTGGAAAAGAATCTGCCTGCCAATGCAGAGGACACGGGTTTGATTCCTAGTCCCAGAAGATCCCACATGCAGCAGAGCAACTAAGATGGTGCGCCACAACTGAGTCTGCGCTCGAGAGCCCACACACTGCAACTACTGAAGCCAGCAAACCCTAGAGCCCGTGCTCCCCAGCAAAAGAAGCCATCACAACGAGAAGCCCAAGCACAAGTAGAGAGTAGCACCTGCTCACCGCAACTACAGAAAAGCCTGAGCAGCAACAAAGACCCCATACAACCGAAAGTAAATAAATTAATTAAATTCAAAGCATTTGTTACAAAATAAAAAAGAACACCAGGTCCAGGTGTGAATTTACTCATCCGCATGGCTCCCTCGTCAGGTCAAATCCTCTCCCTTGTCAAGTTAAATCTTCAGAGGGGCTCTGCTTGTCCTTCAGCCGAAGCCAGGAGACCAGTTCAAGAACAGTCGTAGGAGGGGATGGACCCCTCATCGTAGAGGAGGACCTCTGTGATGACTAGAGACCCCAACCCCACCTGGCAGTAGCTCCAGTGCCTGGCATCACCCTCAGACACTGGCTCTGTCCCCTCTCAGCATGGAGTGCTAACACCCCATCATGGCTTTGTCTGAAGGTGCCTCGGAGAGAGGAGACCTGAGTCACTCGAGAGCATGGGGGCCTGTCCTTGAAGAAGATGGGAACAGGGAGCATTCTCACCAAGGGCAGTGGAGGTGCTAAAATGAGACCTAAGGGAGATAAGAACCCTCCTGTTGTATTTCTTCTTGCAACAAATACAGGGTCATGGAGGGAGGGCTCCAGTTAAAAGGGGCAGTTTTCTCATTGGGTATTTCAGGTTATGCCTAAATGTGCCCAGGTGCTTTTCTGTGCCTGCTGGGCTGGTGGTGCTGATGCTATCATGATGGTGCTCTGCCCATCCCCCATCAGCCCTGGCCATGCAGCGCGCCAGGCTGACCTCCAGCTGCTGCCACTCCATCTCTGCCTGGGGGCTTCCTCTGGCAGCTGGAGTCCTTCTGGGCAGCATCAAGGAACTAACACTGCCCCCAACCCACACCCACCCCCCAACGTAGTCCTTGAAGGGAGACTGGCACATCTGATACCCCAGCTCCATCACACTCTGAGCTCAGTGTGCTCTGCTGTTGCCAGGGACCCCACAAGATGGATCGTGGGGACCCACTCTGGTTATCTGCTTCACAATGCTCTTTTTATCAGCTGTCTATGGTTACGGGCCTTCCTTCCCCAGGCTCCCTCTGCACTGATGTTTCCTGGGGTCACCTCCACTTGCACTTGTCTCAAAGTCTGCTTCTGGGGAACCAAACTACAACAGCTGGCAGAGTTCTCTTCAAGCAGAACCTCTCCTCTGTCTAATGGCTGCTGGCTCTGCATCCACAAAGGCTGTCTCCGTTCATAGCACTATTTTATTCTCGAAGGAAAAGAATCGGCCAGAATAGCTATTTGGTCTAAATACATCATTCCCCTCCCAGCTTGTGAGTTTATTGGTGACAGAGAAATCCTTTTAGATCTATTATTTTTAATACACTAAGAAAAAACAATATAACAGGTGCCAAGGTGGTGCCAGCGGAGTGCCAGGGAGTTACCTAAATCTCCACCTCCACCTAGAAATCCAAGGAGTCCCAGAGTGCCCCCAAGGAGGTCACATGGAGACTCTAGACTCTAGACCACCACCTGAGAGTCACAAGGGGCCATCCCCTTTCTCCCACTGGTGTGGGGTCAGAGGAGCCTACTAAGACATTTAAATAAGACCCTGAATCATATACTGTCCCAAATATCCAGGTTTTAATTTTAAAAATCACTTGTCATACAAAACATCAGGAATATCTCCAACTAAATGAGAAAAGACAGCCAGTAGACATCAACCAACACCAAGAGGACGTTCAGATGTTAGAATTCTCTGACACGAGTTTAAAGCAGCCATCACAGACATGCTTCACTGGCCAAATATGGAAGACAAATTTTAAAAATAGAAAATCTCAGAAAAGATGGAGAAGATACAAATAAGAACCAAGTAAAAAGTTTAAAACTGAAAAGTAGACTAGCCAAAATAAAATGCTCATCAGTGATGAGATCAACAAGAGAATGGAGATGAAAAGAGAAAGTCAGTGAACTTGAAGTTAGAAGAATAAAAATGATCAAATCTAAATGATACAGAAAATAGATGGAAAAATAACTGAATAGAGTCTCGGGGACAAGTGGGGTTATACCAAAATGTTTAACTTTCATGTTGTCAGAATCCCAGGAGATCAAAAAAGAGGATGGAAATTAAAGATACCTAAAAAAAGACTGGGGACTTCCCTGCTGGGCCAGTGTTTAAGACCTGGTGCTCCTGACTCAGGGGGCATGGGTTCCATCCCTGGTCAGGGAAGCATGCCCCAAAACATGACCAAAAATAAAAAATAAGCAAATAATATTTAAAAATTAAGACTGAACACTTCTTAAACTTGCCAAAAAGTGTAAACCTACAGAGCAAGCAATGAACAATCTTCAAACAGAATAAAAAACAAAGAAACACACGCTAAGACATATTATGGGCAAACTACAAACACACGTGTGAGACACTGTTTCCTTCAGGCATGTCCCGATGCACTCGGTTGTGATTCAGTGTTAATGGGTCGACAGTACATATTAAACCAGATGTCTTTAAAGAGAAACACATTTAAAAGGTTATCAATCACCTCATGAAAAAGCTACAATCAAGAGCCTACAGGAACTAATCCTGTACTTCACCTGGAGCTGTGATTCAGCATTGCTAATCCACGGTTCCTGAGAACACTCCAAGACATTACGACTGCAAATAATGAAAACTGACTGTAGCTATAAAACAATACTTATGAATCGGAGAGAAAAACTCTTTTACTTGGTTCCTAAATGTCCATAAAGCTATGACAAAACTAAAAGGTATGGTTTTGCCTATAGTCATGTGTGGATGTGAATGTTGAACCATAAAGAAGGCTGAGCCCTGAAAAATTGATGCTTTCGAATTGGGGTGCTGGAGAAGACTCTTGAGAGTCCCTTGGACAGCAAGGAGAACAAACCTTGCAAACCTAAAGGAACTCAGTCCTTAATACTCACTGGAAGGACTGATGCTGAAGCTGAAGCTCCAATATTTTGGACACCTGATTCTAAGAGCTGACTCATTACAAAAGACCCAGATGCTGGGAAATATTGAGGGCAGGAGGAGATGGGAGTGACAGAGGATGAGATGGTTGTATGACATCACTGACTCAATGGACATGAATTTGAGCAAACTCTGGGAAGAGAAAGAAGCCTGGTGTGCTGCAGTCCATGGGGTGGGAAAGAGTCAGACACCACTTAGTGACAGAACAACAACAAAATTGGAATTTAGTTAGTGGATTTACAACGTTGTGTTAATTTCTGCTGTAAAGCAAAGTGATTCAGTCCTAACCTACGCATTCTTTTTCATATTGTTTTCCATACTCCCAAAGACAGTCTATGAAACCAACATCATTCTGATACTAAAACCAAAGACACCACCGAAAAAGGAAATTACAGACAAATACCAGTGACGAATATAAATGTAAGTATTGATCTTAAACTGTGTTAAAGGAGACCTAGAAATATGTTGGAAAGAATAGCTTTAATTGGACAAGAGAAGTATCAGACAAGTTAGTACTTCTTTAAAAAAGTACGGTTGGATTGAAAAAAAATGGTCCAAAGTTTCTACTTCATATTCATGCTTCTTCTGTCTCCTGAAAACCTGAAAGTAAGTTGTTCAGTCGTGTCTGGCTCTTTGTGACCCCATGGACTGTAGCCCACCAGGCTCCTCTGTCCATGGGATTCTCCATGAAAGAATACTGGAGTGGGTTACTATGCCCTCCTCCAGGGGATCTTCCCTGGAGGGATCAAACCCAGGTCTCCAGCGTCTCAGGCAGATTCTTAACCATCTGAGCCACATCTTTCAGCATCTGCTGTCTGTTAAATTCATGCAATTATTACCCATTAGTTTCTATAACTAAAGCTATTTTGTACCATTTCTATCACTGACTGAAAAAATGTTAAAAATGAATGTAGGATTTTGACTTCTGAAATAGAATGCTGTTTTTAACTCAGTGGTAATTGTGTTTGGTGCAGCCTGCTTCAACCTAAAATGATGAGTCTTTTGTGAAAGACAGATAACAAGTTGCAGAGCTAATCAATGGGAAAATTAGCCAGCAGCAGAAGTAGGTTTTAATTAATGATACTGCTCACTTGTTTGGAAAGGTCTCTGAAAAGGTAATCAAAGAAACATCACATATGGGCCATTTGTTCTCTGAGGACTATTTTTTTAAAGGAAATTTCCTGACTAAGTTTTCAGTCCTTTGTCAAATACTTCTAAGGATCAGGGATGGAATTACATGTCCTTGGCAACTTTCTGATGGGTCTCCCCTCTCCCTATGTGGAAACAGATGAAGACCGCCCAAATGAGGACCAGCTAAGGCTATTTCTTCTGAGCTGGTGATAGCAAGGGAGTCAGCCACCATCAGGCTGCCCTGATGGCTCAGTAGTAAAGAAACTGCCTGCCAACGCAGGAGATACAAGAGACATGGGATGGATCCATGGGTTGGGATGATCCCCCAGAAAAGGAAATGGCAAACCCCTCCAATATTCTTGCCTGGGAAATTTCACGGATAGAGGAGCTTGGCAGGCTACAGTCCGTGGGGTCGCAAAGTGTTGGACACTACTGAGCGACTGAGCCCATTTATCTTGCAGCCCTGGGCTAACTAGTAATCAGGCATCTTATGTGGCTGATTGAAAGTGAAATTGAAGTCGCTCAGTCGTGCCTGACTCTTTGCGACCCCATGGACGGTAGCCTACCAGGCTCTGCGGTCCATGGGATTTTCCAGGCAAGAAATACTGAAGTGGGCTACCATTTCCTTCTCCAGGGGATCTTCCCAACCCAGGGATTGAACTCAGGTCTCCTGCATTGCAGACAGACGCTTTACCGTCTGAGCCACAAGGGAAGCCCATGTGGCTGATTAGGGGACCGTATTTGGCTTCCTAAGGACAGTGTGTGTCAGAAGTGGGGCAAACACTTGAGAAGCCAGTGGTTATGAACACTGACTGTGGGGCCTGAGTGTCCACAGGCTGTGGTTTGGCTTCTTGGCCCAGCTGCTGCGAATGGTGGGTTACTGTCAGATGCGGTCTGATGTCGTGGGTCTGTACTTTCAGTTTCCATGGAAATACAGAAGCCCCTGTCCTGTCATTGGCATCTGTGTCTGCAGGACCCTGGGAGAGTGCTGGCACTCAACAATGGCTGAACGAGAGGGCTCGTGGTCAGAAGGCTCCCTGTAACATGCATCCTTCTCACTCCCTGTACCTGGGCTTTAATATCTACAAACCAGCACACTTCCACCCTCTAAGAGCAGCCATTTATTGAACAATTGCTGGACGTGCAATTAGAGTAGGCACTTGGAAGTCACACGGAGCAGCCCTCTGACTTGGCCAACTGCTCTCATTTCACAGAGGAGGAAATGGTTTCCAAGTTATCATCTTGCCCAAGTTGCTGCTGATCACTGGCCATGTGACCCAGGACAGTCTGCTCTCTCTGTCTGTGACGTTTCAGTTTCCTCTTTCGAAAGACGGAGACAAAAACACTGGCATAAGAAGCTTGTAATAAAATCAAGAAATGGGGGAAAAGAGAAAAAGCTCTTCCATGTGGCAAAATGCCAACCACACCGTGTAAAGTATGGATGGGATTAGGAAAGCGTCGTCCTTGCAGGGGAGAATCGAGATCAGAGGCCTAAACAGGAGAGGAAAAGTTTGAGGAGAAACAGAATATTTACATATCCTCAAAGCATCTCAACACAAATTACTTTTAATGATAAAGGAAGGAATAGTAACTTCACTGTGGAGAAAACTGGCACACCCCACCTTAAGCAAGTAACAGAAGTTAAGCTCATTGTTACTGGAACGAATGAGCACAGTATGTAGTTTCCAAACGGATGCTCTGTCACACTGGGGTGTTTCTGGCCAAAAAGGAAAAAAGCATAATCTGAAGCTAATCTGAATATGATTGTGAGGAAGCATCAGACAAGCCCACCTGGAGGGTACTTAACACGAGAAATGATCTGAACTGTACAAAAAATGGGAAAGTTAAGGAAACTGTTTCAGATTAAAGAGACCAAAGAGACCAAAGATACAATGAAATACAACAGATGATTCGTGATGGGTTCCTGGGCCCTGTTGTTTATTATTATTATAAAAGACATTATTATTATTTTGTTTATTATGATAAAATATATATTATATAATAATATATTGTTATATTGCTTATTATTATTATAAAGGACTTCCTCAGGACAATTAGTGAAATGTGAATAGAGTCTGAGCTGAGATCATAGTATAATAATATCACTTCCCTAATTATGTAAGACAATGTCCCTGTTGTTAGGAAAATAAAATATAGATTTGCCCCAACTATGTGAAAGTAGTTCATCCCCAGGGACGCTTTCACAAGTGGAAACAGTGTAAAGCGAGGAAGTCACTTACGATGGGTCTTGCTAGCGGTCTCAAAATAAATGAAGAAGCACACAGATGTTCCCAGACAGGGTTCACAGCCCTGGGGACCAGATGCTGAGATGCTCAGCGTGGTTCCAGGAAGGAGCCTGGGGAGGCCACTCGTGCAAAGCACATGCCAGACACAACTTTCACTTTTTGCCCTTTTTCATAAAAGTGAAAAATCCTCCTAGGATTTCTTTCTGTTTGCAAAGACAGATACTTGTGGTTTTTTCTAAAAGCAAAGTGGCTTAAAGCCACTTTGGAGTACCTGCATTTGGGGGAGTTGGAAAGGACACAGTGGATGCAACTTGCTCTAGGGAGAAAACATTTCAGGACAAAACAGAAGTGATGGGGGATGTGACAACCCCAGTCAAGTGCCAGAGTCTGGGGAATCTGGGGTAAGGTATTAGTTCTCTAATTTTTCTTTAAGTTTGAAATTATTCCAAAATAAAGTTTTTTTAAATCCTTGTTATTAGTATTAAATGAGTCAATATTTATAAAGGGTTTAGTATGTAGGGCTTAAAACATCAGTGTTAGCAATGATTATGGTCCCCCAGTTCTCTAGATGGCCTTATTAATCCCCCACTTCTTCACCTCCTACTTCAGAGTGGAGGGGAGAGAAGCCTTTACATAGACTGTGAAGTGCGGTGCACTTGTGGATGTCTGTGAGCTTGTGCAGTGAGCTCCCCCTCCTGCAGGTATTGTGAAGTGGGTTTAGTTTGCATCACTGACATGGTCGTGGAGGCTCAGAAGGTTCAAACAGCTTCATGAAGGTGACAGGGTTGGTGGAAAACCCAGATCTCCCTGATGAGTCTTGTCCTTTTTTAAAAATTTTTTAAATTTATTTTTAATTAAAGAATAATTGCTTTACAATGTTGTGTTGGTTTCTGCCATACATCAGCATGAATAAGCCATAGGTACACATATGTCCCCTCCCTCCTGAACCTC
>NW_011495046.1:6518442-6522535 GCF_000754665.1 Bison bison bison
CTAGAGCCTGTTACACACAGTGAAGTAAGTCAGAAAGAAAAAAACAAATATCATATATAAATGCATATATGTGGAATCCAGAAAGATAGTACTGACGAACCCATCTGTAAGGAGAGGCAGACACAGAGAACAGACTTGTGGACATGGGGTTGCGGGAGAAAGGAAGGAGAGGGTGGAGTGAATAGAAAGAATAGCCTAGAAACATATACGTTACCACGTGTAAAATAGACGGCCAGTGGGAATTTGCTATACGATGCAGGGGACTCAAACCCTGGGCTCTGAGTCCTGTCCTTTTAAATTTAGGTCGTGGATTACACGGAAAAGTTTGCAAAAGGGAAACTTCTTTCACAGCCTGACTTGTTTTCACCTAGGTCAGTTCTGCAGGTGTGGCTGTGACCCCCTGACCCTGCCCGAGGCTGCTCCATTTCCAGTTGGAGTTCCAGGATAGGGAGATGCAAGCTGGATGGCGGCAAGAGATAGTCATGCCTCAGTGTCTTCCGGTACAGGCTTCTTATCTACTGAAGTGAAGTGTTGGTCACTTAGTTGTGTCTGACTCTTTATGACCCCATAGGCTGTAGTCTGCCAGGCTCCTCTGCCCATGGGATTCTCCAGGCAAGAATACTGGAGTGGGTTGCCATTCCCTTCTCCAAGGGATCTTTCCAACCCAGGGACTGAACCCAGGTCTTCTGCATTGCAGGTGGATTCTTTACCATCTGAGCCACTAGGGAAGCCCACATCTGATGAAAAGAAAGATCTTTTTCTCCCCATCTGAAAATATGGAAGGGTCACTGATGTTACCACCTGCATGTCCGGGATTCTAACCACAACATCCATCCAAAATCCTAAGCCTGCTTCTTCTTAATGGTGGTCGTCTTCCTATTAATATTTCTAAGACTAAATGGCAATTAGAAGAAAACAAAAAAAAATAGGTTGGCTAGGAAAAGAATGTTTGTTCCTAATCCTAGCATGGTTTGCATGCTTGCTAAGTGTTTGTGTAGTCACTAAGTCATTGACTCTGCGACCCCATAGACTATAGCCTGCCAGGCTCCTCTGTCCAAGGGATTCTCCAGGCAAGAATACTGGAGTGGGGAGCCATTTTCTTCTCCAGGGGATCGTCCCAATCCAGGGATCAAACCCACGTCTTCTGCATTAGCAGGAGAGTTCTTTATCACTGAGCTACCTGGGAAGTCCTAGCACTACTTAATGGACTCCAAACAAGTGAGTATCCAAAACTCATTTTTGCATGGCCCACACACACATTTGTCTCACTGATTGAGTATGAAGAACACGTCTGTAAGTTATTTTCCTCCCTGAGGTACTAATTTCATTTACAGAGTGAAAATCTCAGAACTGAAGACATAATGCTTAAAGAAAATGATCCTAAGAAAAAGAAATCTGTCAGCCTCAGTTTCCACATCTGTCAAATAATCTGTGGGTTTATTGTGAGAATGAATGGCATAATAATAGGGCCGCAATTTTTTCTACAAACAGTAGTTAAGTGGAAAAAAGTCCCCCAGATTCAACAATGATACAGTTAGAAAATGTTTACCCATTTCCTACCCAAACCCAGATACTTCTCAGATGGGAGTTTACGGAATTTCTGGATGTGACTGCTAATCAAGGACAAGTTTCAAAAGAGGGAAGGAATGTTTCCTGTGAACACATCTGTCATCTGACAACACTGGATAAGAAAAAGGATAGTGGGACCCTGAGTTTAAAAACAGAAAAGGACATTCAGCTTATTAGGAAGAAATGGGTATTACCAAATGGGTTTCTGATGCTTAAGAATAAATTTATTCTGGTTTGTTTATTTTTTTAAGGAATGGAATATTAAAATGCCAGAAGAGCAAGTGAATTTTTTGCAAATCTGTAGACTAATTAAAAAAAAAAAAAACTAAATAATCTGTTCCTACTTGAGATGCCTCTTAGCAATTAAGGGATGTCAAAATATTTTATTTACCATACACTTGGACAGAAACGATCATCAGTCGATAGCTTTATGTCTGTCAACTAGCTTTCTGATTTCCTTAAGAAACAATAATTAAGTCAATTTAGCCCCACTTCATTGATTAACACAACCATAAATAATAAATGCACTTAAAATTTTACAATGATTTGCATATTTGCCTGCAGGTGGTAATTTTTCTACAAGCATAAAGTTAATTGTTATTTGGCTACTCTTATTTAACTTCTCATTAAAATTTCCTTAAGGTAATCAAGGCACTAACTTCTGCAGCATTTAAATATGTATACACTATAGGAAGAGTATATAAATTATTTTCTATTTCATGGTTAAGGGATTTTAATAATGGCTACTATTATATATTAATTACTACAATTATTAGACATACCATTTCAGGCACTAGGGAGACATTTCAATACCTGATCTCTACTCTTTTATTTTTTTGGCTGTCTGTGTCTCGGTTGCTGCATGTGGGCTTCCTCTAGTTGTGGGAGCAGGGGCTATTCTCTAGTTGGGGTGCATGGGCTTCTCATTGCAGTGGCTTTTCTTGTTGCAGAGCACAGGCTCTAGGGCAGGTGGGCTTCAGTAACTGCAACTTCCTGGCTCTAGGTCTCGCAGGCTTCAGTAGTTTTAGTCTCACACACGGGCTAGGTAGTTTCTGCTCACTTAGTTGCCCTGTGGCATGTGGGGTCTTCCCTGCCCAGGGATCAAAGCGTGTCCCTGCACTGGCAGGCAGATTGTTATCCACTGCACCACCAGGGAAGTCCCTGAGCTCTACTCTTAATGATAAACCTGGAAGGTAGGTACCCTCCAGTGCCTTATGCAGAAGAGAAAATCAAGGCCCATAGAGTCTGTGACCTGCCAGGGTCCCTCAGAGCAGTGGTCCCCAATCTTTCTAGCACCAGGGACTAGTTTCCTGGTTTCCTAAAAGGCAATTTTCCTACGGATTGGAGTGGGGGATGGTTCATGATGATTCAAGTGTGTTACATTTACTGAGCACTTTATTTATACTGCTTTACACCAGCTCCACCTCAGATACTCAGGCATGAGACCCCGGAGGTTGGGAAGCCCTCTGTCAGGGAACAAGGGGTGGATTTTTCTGCATTACTCCCATCCCCACCAGGCCCAGGACCCTATCAGGTCACTTTCTTGTAGCCATATTGTCGGTGGTTCACATTTATCACTCTTCTCTAAGCCCATGTGACACACGATCCCTTCACTGCAGCTCCTCCCAACTCCAGGTGTCAGAAACCATCACCACAAGTGGGGAAACACAGGGGGAGCGTTTTTGGCCCCCACTGTTGATTGAGGGTAGCGCGTCTTGCCCAGTCGGTTTTAGTTGAACACCTGGTGATGGTTTAAATTTCTGCAAACTCCCTGAAGGCAGGAAAGAGGTGCTACTCAGCTTGCTTGTCTACTGCCCCTTCTCCAGCCCGGAGTCCCGGAACACAGCAGTCACTCAGTAAATATTGAATGGATTGGATATCCAGTTCATTATTTTCTTCTAAAAATCCTGAATTAGGTCAATGAATGTACATACGAATTTTAAAATAGTGTATTTAGTGAAGGATTTGTATCTCCAAACTGTCAGCTCCTGCTGGGAGCTAGGATGGAGGGCCGGGGGGTAACCTGTCCCTCTGAGACGGCCACTACCAGGTGGCTCCCCCACCCCCACCCCAACAGCCCTCTGGGGCCGCCGGAGGACAACAAGGTGGGGAACTGCCTACCGCCTCCTTCGCGCACGCGGGGAGCGCATTGAAGTTCAAAGGCGCGTGTTTACCAGCAAACAAAGCGCGTCGTGGTCTTGGTCCCAGGGACCAGCTGCGGTCCCCTCAGAAGGGACGAGGGCCGCGGCGACAAATGGACATTCCGCACGCTGGCAGAGGGACATCCGATCTGCCGCCCCACCCCCGGCTCCAGCGCCTCCGCGCGCCGGGCCAGCAGCCTGGGGGCCGCGGTCCGGAGAACTTTGCGGGCCCGGCGGGGATGGCCGGGCAGAGGGTGCATTAGGGAATTCCCAGGGGCAGGTGGCCACTCCCGCTACAACCCCGACCCCTGCGCCTCCGAGGAGTTTCCGGGAGCGAGGGCCGGGCGGCGGCCTGGAGCCGGCCGAGCGGGCGGAACAAAGGG
>NW_011495046.1:6522862-6533828 GCF_000754665.1 Bison bison bison
GGCAGCGGCGGCGCGGACAGGCGTGCCTTTACAGGCTACCGCGACGCCCCAGTCTACGATCACTTTGTGCCAGCAGCGGGGCTCGGCTCGCAGCCGGGGAGCGCCCACCTTGTACCGTTTGCGCCGCCGCCGCCAGGCAGTGGGGAGTGGTCGCGGAACTTCCCGAAGCCAGCTGCCGCCGCTAGGTGAGCACGGCAGCGAGGGGAGGCCGGAGGAAGCCTCGGAGGCGGAGGGCGGGGGGCAAGGGGTGGGCGCTGGGGAGCGCTGGGCGGGGCGCGGCGCAGGCTCTGCGCGGGGGCTGGGAGCAGGGAGCCGCCGCCTGGAACAATGAGGCGCATCGCGCCGGCCCGGAGGCCGAGTCCCCCGCGCTCGTTTTCGCCGCCCAACACCGAGCGAACAGGACCAGAGAAGACCCCGCCGGCCGCCCGGGACGCGAGCGCGGGTCGCTGGGTCTCTGGGTCGGCGCCAGGAGGCTGCTCGGCGGAGGCGGGCTGCTGCTGCGGGAGCCGCTGAGCCGCGCGCGCGTCTGGCGCCCGGGCCCCGGCTCTCTGCTCCAGTCCGTGCAATTGTGGGAGCGCGTGGCGCGCACCCGAGCGGCCGCGGGAGAAGAAGATGTGACACGCTCGTCCCCGACTCCACGCCACGGGGTTGGGCGCAGGGAGGCGCAGCGTACGGAAAAGGTGGGCGACCGAGGGCTCGGGGTCGGGCGGTGCCAGACGGCTGCCGCTGGGTCGCCGGAGCCGGGCGCAACTCCACACCGAGTTAGACTCGGCGACCCGCTCCCAGACCTGTGGTGGGGTGTAGGGGGAGCGCTGAGGACAGTTTTGGGGGGAGAAGCAGGAAATTCCTCGAGAGGTGAGCCCACCGGAAGACTTGCGCTCTGGGGATAGGGGGACACAGTGTGCCCCTCAGTGACACTGATCTTTAATTTTGGCTCTAGAAGGGGCTTCGAGGTCTTTAATTGTCTTCTCGACCCCACCCGCAGGCACAACTGCGCTTCTTAAAGTCTAAAGTGCGTTGCACTGATCTCTAGTTTTCTGTAGCTGAAACGTTTGGGGCAGAAGGATCTTGTGAATCCTGAGCAGTGGGGTGTTCGTTCTTGCGCACTGGCGCGAGGAGGGCGGCTTCGGAGTTGTCCCACTTTCCACCGTGTACCGAAAGGAGATTTGATGCATTCGGGGATATGGAATGCAACGTCCATCTCCTTCGGATTTTGCGATGCAGGGGAATGGAGCGGAGTGAAACTCCTGGCTGGAGCTAAGCGGCTGCTGCCTCCTTCCAAACCGATCCGAATAGCTGTTTGAGAAGCCGTGCTTTCCAGGAATTTAAATGAGACTTTTTGCGAACGCCTTCCAGGTCTCTCCCCCTGGTACCGTGTTTGTTTTGTCAGGCTGAACTTTCAAAGCTGTTTTATAATCCGAGAAGCACTTTGGGAGAAGAGTAATGCTTGGCAGGATTGGTTGTGAACGTATTTTTAGTGATCAGGCTGAAAAATTGAGGAGAGGCAAACCATATTTGGTCGGAATCTTTGCTTTGTGTGCGGTTGGCGTTCTGACCGGGAAGGGGCCAGCTGATCCCCAGCTCGGTTGGCTGTTTGCTTGGTGAGGACATTGCTGGGGGACTCGAAAAGCATTTTAAGTACTTTCTGCACATTTTAAAGGCCTCGGGCGGGTTACTCGATAGTTACTTTTTTTTTTTTAATTTTGGTCGACATACTTTGCCATATTGAAATAAAATTCATGACCCGTGGTTTTCAAAAATTGAAATGCTGTTGTTGCAAACTTGGGGTTGACGTTTTCTTTTAAAAGGAGAAATGATGTGTGGCCTTGAGCTTATTTTTACCCTGCTATTTTTCTGAAACTGGCAACCAAAATTTTTCCAACCCTTGAAGGCTCGCATTTCCCACATGCATCAGGAAAACTGTTGGCAGTAGGGAGTGGGGAATGCTGGAAACTAATGGAAGAATTGCCTTGAATTTTACCGCTGAGTTTAAGAAAAGTCACTCAAACATGTTGGAATTCTTGATAAAATTTTTGTTGTGAGTGAGGTAAACTGGGGGTATTCCTTTCTGCTTGGTGCAGGTGAAGCTTCTGAAGCTTTGTGCTAAATCTCTGTAGAGACTGTGTAATGAACCTCAGCTCTTAGTGGGGTTCTGAACCCAAAGTTCAGACAAGAAGGGCCAAAGGTGGGAGAGAGCTCAGCAGAAACCAGCATTTGCTGAATGTAGTAAGTGGTACCTGCGATCTGAGAAGTAAAGAATTGAGGACATTTAGACTGTAGGATTCAAAGCTGAGATAATTTCACATCTGAAAATATGTGAATGGATTATTATGTAGAGAAGAGCAGGCAGCGGTGCTCAGTCTCTGATGAGGATAATTAAGACGGAAAAGTTTACTCATGAGGTGAACACATCTGTTGGGTCTGGGGAAGGATTTGTGGCCAGCCTGTGAGATAAGTTGAACAGTGAAGTGGTTGCTGAGAAATTCCTGTAGATGTTTGTTTCTGGAGCTCTTTTTTTCTGAGATTCTCCTTTTCCTGAGATGATGAAGTGTGTGCATGCTTATACTAACTGGAGTTTTATCCTCTGTGTCTACAGTTTATCCAAGTGTTTCTCAGTGCTTAAGTCTTTCTATAAATACCAGTTTATTTCTATACTTTTGTACCTATTACTTAGGTAAGCCAATGACAAGTTCCTTTCCAGAAACTTGGAGATATTTGACCTTTGAGAAACTTTTAATTAATGTCTAGATTTGTTGTCTCATTCTTGATGCTTTTGCATAAAAAATGTTTTATGCATTAATAATTGGGACAGCCTTTGTTTTAATATTCACCTAAGTATACAGTGTTTTTTCTCCCTCCTGGATCTTCTATTATATCATCTTAATTTGTAATTGCTTAAATTAAGTGAACTACTTTACTTTTCTTGCTTGAATGTCTTAGCAAAGATAGTGCCTTCAAGGTAGGGGTATGTCAAGCTTTGCGATTTTAATCATTGGACACTCCTTTAAAAAGAACTAGGGGATTAAATTGACAGCAGCAGTAAGAGAAATAATTACATAGAATCAGATACTAATTTTGGAATCAGGACTGTGCAGGTGTAATTTACACAGCAGTTTTCAATGTTCTTAACAGGTTGGTGTCAAGTCCAAATCCTGAGTGTGCTGGAAGATGTGACCAGCTACTCTTATGCATAAACATCAGACTGTGGATTACTACATCTGCCATTTTTCTACTTTTGAGCGATTTATGTATAAACATGGGGCTTGGGCAGAAGCATGGATTTATTATGGCTCTTACAAAATCCCATCCTGATCTTAAATTCTAAGCCCCATCCAGCCCCCCTAAATTGATGGGGAAGAGATGCAATTCAAAATGCATGGAACACACCTGGCCTGTGGGTGAAGTGGTGGCCCTAATGTAAAGGGTGTGAGACTGGCCCTAATGTAAAGGGTGTGAGACTGGCCCAAGCAGTCCTCAGCCAGTAGTTTGGTCCAGCCCTCACATCCATCCTAGACCTGCCACTTGGTAAAAGCTGGGTTTCCCGCAGTGGTCTGCCTACTGTCTTCCCTTGGCCGTAGGCAGGTTCCGGTCTGCCTCCCAGCACCAAGTCCCTCCTGCTTTGACATGGAATTGCCCTGTGGATGGACTGACATCAGAGCACCGCCACCCACTCTCAGGGACTTGTCTGAACAGACCTGTCCATACCCCTCCCGCTTTCCGCTGCCCACTGTGGTCTTCTCCAGGAAAGAATCCCCAGTTCCAGGCAGATGTTGTTTCTAACAAGTGTGAGGGTTGGGGTAGCAGTTTTGCGCTGGACTTTCTCAGAGAATGAAGCAGGAGGGTGACCTCTCGGTCCCGAGTTCTGCACAGACCTGCATGGTTTTCAGGGCTGCCAGATGAAGACTCTGCTTAAACTCTCTCCAAGGTGTCTTCCAGCATGCGGATTGCGTGGAATGGATAATTGTGTTTTCTGGCATATTGAAAAGCTAATTCCCCTGCTCAGAAGAGAAGGAACCTTTAGTTATCCATACTGGACATCCCTTCCAACAGCCCATAGTCCTGGGGAGAGCAGTGATGCCAAGAATAATCAGAGCCTCTGCTTTGAGACTTTTCATGCCCCACCCTGCTGTTATGTCTGCACAGGGCATCAAGGGGCACCTTGGCCATAACCTGGGCCATGCTATGAGACTGAGCTCAGAAGGAGGAAGTGGCTGCCTCAAGAGTGAGAACAGAGCTGGGATCTGAACTTGGGCTTGGATGTCTCCAAATGCAGATGACACCACCCTGATGGCAGAAAGGAACTGAGGAACCTCTTGATGAAAGTGAAAGAGAAGAGTGAAGAAGTTGGCTTAAAACTCAACATTCAAAAAACTCAGATCATGGCATCCGGTCCCATCACTTCATGGCAAATAGATGGGGAAACAATGGAAACAGTGACAGAGTTTATTCTCTTGGGCTCCAAAATCACTGCAGATGGTGACTGCAGCCACGAAATTAAAAGACACTTGCTCCTTGGAAGAAAAGATTGTATATGATCAACCTAGACAGCATATTAAAAAGCAGAGACATTACTTTGCCAACAAAGGTCCATCTAGTCAAAGCTATGGTTTTTACAGTAGTCATGTATGGATGTGAGAGTTGGACCATAAAGAAAGCTGAGCACCAAAGAAGTGATGCTTTTGAACTGTGGTGAAGAAGACTCTTGAGAAGGGACTTCAAGGAGATCAAACCAGTCAATCATAAAGGAAATCGGTCCTGAATATTCATTGGAAGGACTGATGCTGAAGCTGAAGCTCCAATACTTTGGCCACCTGATGCGAAGAACTGACTCATTGGAAAAGACCCTGATGCTGGGCAAGATTGAAGGCAGGAGGAAAAGGGGGTGACAGGATGAGATGGTTGGATGGCATCACGGACTTGATGGACATGAGTTTGAGCAGGTTTTGGGAGTTGGTCAAGGACAGGGAAGTCTGGTATGCTGCGGTCCATGGGGGTGGGAAAGAGTCAGACATGACTGAGTGACTGAACTGAACTGAACTTGGGTGTCTCCAAGGGCCACGCAGCAACATGAGATACCACTCTGAAGAGGAAGCGCACTGACTGAGAGCTCCCAGCCCCACCCAGGCATGCTGGCTCCAGAAGGTTGTCCAGGCTGCAAGCACAGGGCCTGGAGTATGTGTCTTTTGGAACCTGGAGGCAGACAGAAGCCTGAGTTGCAGCTGAAAGGTGGCCCAGGCCATTTGGGATATCCGGTCATGCAGTAGTAGGGTGAAATTCAGGCTCACGGGGTGTGACAGCAGTGACATTTCCAAAGAAAAATATAAGCTAAGATTCAAGAGAATTACCCCTGTGCTTTGAGGCTTCCCTAGTGGCTCAGACAGTAAAGAATCTGTCTGCAATGCAGGAGACCTGGATTCGATCCCTGAGTTGGAAAGATCTCCTGGAGAAGGGAATGGCAACAAGCTCCAGTATTCTTGCCTGGAAAATCCCATGGGCAGAAGAGCCTGCCAGGCTACGGTCCGCGGGCTCGCAAAGAGTCAGAAACGCCTGAGCAACTAACACACTTTTGAGTTATTGGATCATCAAAGAGTGCAAGCCTAGAAAGTAGCCTCTTGGATGTTTAGAAATATATTGGCTAAAGCATTAGAGAATACATCGTCAAGAAAAATCCTGCAGTGTCTTGGTCAGAAGCCTTTGTTTTCAGAAATTTAAAGTTCACATACTTAGTCCTATGCCAGGCTGCTTCTAGGATTTGAGCCTGAGAGAAGAATGCTGTATTAACTTTAGAACCATTGGTTTTCTGTGTTCAAATTATACAAATTTTTCAAGTACAGGTTCTTGCATGTTGCTAATTATTGTGGCTTCTAGAATGACTTTCTGGAGTAGGAAATGGCAAACCACTCCGGTATTCTTGCACAGAAATCCTATGCACAGAGGAGCCTGAAAGGCTACAGTCCATGGAGTCACAAAAGAGTTGGCCATGACTGAGTGACTGAGCGTAGAATGGCTTGGCTTTAAATTATATTTGGGAAAAGGTAAATCTTGTAGATACCCCAATAGCTTTCATGAATCAGAAATTAATGTGAAAAGCAGCTTCCTTGAAAGTCTATTGATGGCTCTTTTGCAGTGTGTTAAAACCTGTATTTGTACCTCTGGCCACAGATGGGTAGGAAAAAGTGCAATTAATATGGAATTTGTTTTATAAATGATACAGTTAATCCAATAGGTGCATGATTAAATGAATGAATTTGCTTTTCCTATTAGAAGAAGGGTCTTACTATGTAAATTATATTTTACAATTGGGAAAACTATACCCCTGAAAAGTCCCAGTGACAAAAAAAAAAAGAGGACTATCTTTTAAAAGACGACGCAAGCACACACACACATTGGCACACCCTCACACACACTCACACTTAAATATGGGAGGAACACATCCCGGGACTGATGTGACTCTATGTCAGATATGAGAGAGAATGTGAATCGTGACAAGTAAACGTTCCTGGCTGGGATTCACAGCTGCTGAGAAACAAACTCAGGATCAGAACCCTGGCCTTCTGACCGAGAGAACACTCTTCTTCCTGTATCAGAGATCTCGGGAGAATTCCACATTGTCAGTGGAGTAGGAAGATCTCAAAAATGTTTAGGGTTTAAACTGCACTCTTCGTTTATTATAAGTAGACCGTGTGTTAGAGAAAGAAATGGCAATTCACCCCAGTATTCTTGCCTGGAGAATCCCATGGACAGAGGAGCCTGGCGGGCTACAGTCCAGGGGGTCACAGAAGAGTTGGCCATGACTGAGCGACTGCACAACAACAAAGACTGCATGTGGGAACACGCGCTTTTTTCTCTCTGTGTGCAGCGTGAGGGTTCTTACAGCGTCAGCATCTCCCGGTACCTGGGTAGGTGCAGGATGCGTTTCATCCTCGGGACCAGATCCTGCAGTGGCATCTCCAGCAGGGTATCTAGGGTGCCCCTAGGGTGCTGGGCTGGGCCAGGTGACTGGACTCCTGGTATCACAACTCAAGTTCCCTGTGGGGGAGGTAGATTCAGAGCAGGACTAGAGGAGGAAGGTCAGGTGTGTGCTTGCTTTATACTGTGTTTTTACATGGTGGATGAAAGCAGGACTGAGGGTTGCAGTTAGATATTTCGACATTGCCCTTGTTTATCCTGTGTGCTTGCCAAGGACATTTTTGCTTAGAGTCCAGTCCGGTCACCTATGTACCTCAAAACCAAGTGTCCTTCCTTTAGTGTCTGGCAGTTTGTAGGGTGAACAGAACACAGGGGCTGTCACAGGCCCCCTTGCTTGTGTGGGGAGAACAGAGGACAGATGGTAAAGTTCACACCAAGATACACAAAAGTGAATTTCACTTTCTGACTCTTTGCGACCCCGTGGACTGCAGCCCGCCAGGCTCCTCTGTCCATGGGATTGTCCAGGCCAGAGAACTGGAGTGGGTTGCCATTCCCTTCTCCAGGGGATCTTCCCCACCCAGGGATTGAAGCTGGGTCTCCTGTATTGCAGATGATTCTTTACCAATTGAGCAAAACCTCGAGCACCTGATGATCTCCAGGTGCCAGGGCAGTGACATCATGGAACATATCGGGTCTGGAGCAGGCCTTCCTTTCTCACATTTTGTTAGCTACTTTAGGAAGTCAGACTTAAACCATTCAACCCTATTATTTGTATGCCTCCCTGAATCTCACAGAGAACACCTGAAAAGCGCCTCTCTTTTCATAATGATCCCAGATGTAGTTGGGCATCTTTGTTCCTTTCTTTAACAGAGCATTCAGAAGTGAGGGACATGTGTAGTTGGCCAGTAATTAGTAAATAAATTGGGTAGGACCTTCCCAGGGAGAGTTTACAAAAGCACTCATCTCGGATCCATAAACGTATCAAATCCTAACAATCAGAGCCACACACATTAGCAGCCCCTGGTGGGATAATAAGGCTGGTCCCCAGGGATGGGCTGGTGGTGGTTGTGGTTGGGCTGCAGTTTTTTCCTGCTTGCCCATGAATCATCTGTGAACAGATATTAAAATTTGGGAAAGGTCCCTGGGCAGGAAAATCAAATCTCAGCTGACCACAAAGAATTGTAAGTGCAGTGCTTTGAGTTCTGGCCCTCCCGGTGCAGGTGGAGAAGGTAACACACACCTTTGGTGGGAAGCCAGAGATGGTACTGTGCTGTGTCCCCAGCGGTGTGTCACACCTGGCCTGAATGTCACGCATGGCCATTACACGTTCTGCCAGCACTCCCTGCAGGAGACAGCCATGCAGACTAAGGGCATCTTCCCGGGAGGGACAGAGGGTCAGCTGCATTTGGAGTCATGAGAGTTTATATGGTGCTTCCTGTATTTTCCAAGCATCTTCCCAGACTACGTCCTCTATGTGCTAAGCGCTCTGCATTGCTTTCCCTAAAGGTCAAGTGAGGGCTCGGGGCAGCCCTGAGTGAGTCAGTTAATTAAAGGAACTCTTTCCATTACTCTGAACCCATACTAGAATGAAAATAAAGACCGTCACCAGTGGTTGAAGTTAGGGACTTCAAGTGATTCTCTGTAGTAAATAGAACATTGCAGGAGTTTAATGAAAGCACATGGAGTTAAAAAAAAAAAATACATGGAGCATTTGAATAAACTGTTCTTGCTACATTTAAGTATGCTTAAGATACAAGGGATGACTTGCAAATGAACAGAGAGGTACCTAAGCGTGGCTTTCCTCTCACCCAAGGAAGTCATTTTAAATCACTTTCATAATCCAGTTAAGTGGATTTTAACGACAACATGTGTGTTGGTCCTTAGCCGCCACGTTGCTGCCTGTGGCATTGCGGCAGTTCTGTCCCGTGACAACCCCCAGCACCAGCAACACTCGGGATCTCCACGAAGTCTCACAGACCCAGGTCGGTTCTGGACATACACACCTGG
Organism: Bison bison bison; assembly: GCF_000754665.1. NCBI lineage: Eukaryota > Metazoa > Chordata > Mammalia > Artiodactyla > Bovidae > Bison > Bison bison. Next base: position 6,531,779 of record NW_011495046.1, read on the forward strand.
CAAAGGAAGCTCTTTGGAGGAACCTCCATCCACTGTTGGGCTTCCCAGGTGGCGCTAGTGGTAAAGAACCCACCTGCCAGTGCAGGAGACGTGGGTTCAATCCCTGGCTTGGGAAGATCCCCTGGAGGAGGGCATGGCAGATCACTCCAGTATTCTTGCCTGGAGATTCCCATAGACAGAGGAGCCTGGCGGACTATAGTCCATGGGGTCACAAAGAGTCAGATACGACTTAGCACTGCACCATCCACTGTCACAGGCCTGGGTTGATTCCCACAGTATTCAGTGCTACTGCTATTTGTGGTAATATATTAAAATTGAAAATCTGTGAAAACGGTAGGACCTTAGCTCTCTACACACCCTTGAGCCCTTTTAATTTTCCTCATGAGTCACGCTGTGCCAACTTAATGAGGTTTGCATTACCAGTTGGTTTCTCTGCACTTTTTAATTATGTTGTTGTCCTGGACAAGGTCTTTGAAAACTGAAACTGGGTAGAAAATTCTCTTACTGGGTTCTGAAATCCTGATGCCAGTCAGGAAGGCCTAAGCCTGTGATCAAACTAGCTCACCAACTGGTGCTGTGTTCTTCTGGGAATTCAGAACCATGGGTTATTGAAGCTGGTTTCCAGTGGACCCCAACATTTCAGGAGAGTGTGAACTCAGCCTTGACCTTTGCAGTAGGCTGAGTGTTTTGCTTGTTTGTTTCTCTTCTTTCCAACTGTTTCAGACTGCTTGAGAAGATTTACTCTCAGGCAGGGAACCTCAAAGTCAAGACAATTTTGTGGCCTCCTAGAAACTGATGATGAATAATTCAGATCTTACAAGAGGTCCTGCCTTTCCCTTGTTTGTGCTGTGTGTGTGCTCAGTCATGTCAGACTCTTTGCAACCCCATGAACTGTAGCCCTCCAGGCTCCTCTGTCCATGGGATTCTCCAGGCAAGAATTCTGGAGTGAGTTGCCATTCCCTTCTCCAGGGGATCTTCCTGACCCAGCAATTGAACAGGTCTCCTGCACTGTAGGCAGATTCCTTACCGTCTGAAACACAAGCAACCCTGACAAACAGGTAAATAAAGATGATCTGTTTCCCAGGTGTAGAGGCCAGGCACCTGCTCTGTCCAGCTGAGCTGTGTATCAGGATGGGTGAGGGGCAGCTGTCAGGGGAGGGGGTCCCCTCGGAGTTCAGGGGGGTCTTTACCTTCAGCCTCATAGAGAGGATAATAGAAAAAGCAAGAGAGTTCCAGAAAAACATCTACTTCTGCTTTATTGACTACACCAAAGCCTTTGACTATGTGGATCACAGCAAACTGTAGAAAATTCTTCAAGAGATGGGAATACCAGACCACCTTACCTGCCTCCTGAGAAATCTGTATGCAGGTCAAGAAGCAACAGTTAGAACCGGACATGGAACAATGGACTGGTTCCAAATTGGGAAAGGAGTACCTCAAGGCTGTATATTGTCACCTTGCTTATTTAACTTCTATGCAGAGTACATCATGCGAAATGCCAGGCTGGATGAAGCACAAGCTGTAATCAAGATTGCTGGGAGAGATATGCAGATGACACCACCCTTAAGGCAGGAAGCAAAGAGGAACTGAAGAGCTTTTTGATGAAAGTGAAAGAGGAGAGTGAAAAAGCTAGGTTAAAACTCAACATTCAAAAAACTAAGATCATGATATCTGGTCCCATCACCTCATGGCAAATAGATGGGGAAACAGTGGAAACAGTGACAGACTTTATTTTCTTGGGCTCCAAAATCACTGCAGATGCTGACTGTAGCCATGAAATTAAAAGACATTTGTTCCTTGGAAGAAAAGCTATGACCAACCTAGACAGCATATTAAAAAGCAGAGACATTACTTTGCCAACAAAGGTCCATCTAGTCAAAGCTATGGTTTTTCTAGTGGTCATGTATGGATGTGAAAGTTGGACTATAAAGAAAGCTGGGCACCAAAGAATTGATAGTTTTGAACTGTGATGTTGGAGAAGACTCCTGAGAGTCCCTTGGACTGCAAGGAGATCAAACCAGTCAATCCTAAAGCTGATTCTCAGTCCTGA
>NW_011495046.1:6533928-6534339 GCF_000754665.1 Bison bison bison
TTTCCCGCTACAGCGTCTCAGGAGAAGTCCCACGTTAGGAATTGGAGGTCGAAACGGTACTTGGCACCCTTGATGCGCCCCCACAAAGTTCCCCGGCATCCCGGTCTCCCTGGAGTGAAACACCGAGGTTTTCCGGCACCACTTCCTCTGAGCCCCTTCTACCCTCCTGATCTCCACAGGAGGGTCGACTCCCCTGCTTTGTCTGGAAGGGGTTCCCGACCTTCCGGTCGCACCTCAGGATGAGGCCGGTCTCACGACGACATTCCAGACGTGGCCTCGTGGGTGCTTCCACATTGCGAAGCACCCCGATTTCCCGGTCCCCTCTTGGTAAGAACCCGATGCCCGGACACCTCTCCGAACGCCACCCTGTGAATGAAGTCAACACGAAGGGGCAGTGACTCGCCCGTGCAT
>NW_011495046.1:6534439-6543269 GCF_000754665.1 Bison bison bison
GCACCAAAGAATTGATAGTTTTGAACTGTGATGTTGGAGAAGACTCCTGAGAGTCCCTTGGACTGCAAGGAGATCAAACCAGTCAATCCTAAAGGAAATCAGTCCTGAATATTCATCGGAAGGACTGATGCTGCAGCTGTAACTTCAATACCTTGGCCACCTGATGTGAAGAATTGACTCATTGGAAAAGACCCTGATGCTGGGAAAAATGAAGGCAGGAGGAGAAGAGGACAACAGAGGATGAGATGGTTGGATGGCATCACCATCCAACTCATGTCCATTGACTTGATGGACATGAGTTTGAGCAAGCTCCGGGAGTTGGTGGTGGTCAGGGAAGCCTGGCATGCTGCAGTCCATGGAGTCGCAAAGAGTTGGACATGACTGAGCAACTGAACTGAACTGAACAATGATCCTACATGTAGGGCAGCAAAGGAGACACAGACATAAAGAACACTGGACTCTGTGGGAGAAGCCGAGATAATTTGGGATAATTTGAGAGAATAGCATTGAAACATGTATATTACCATATGTAAGACAGATGACCAGTGTAAGTTCAATGCGTGAAGCAGGGCACCCAAAGCCCTGGGACAACCCAGAAGGATGAGGTGCGGAGGGAGGTGGGAGGGGGGTTCAGGATGGGGGGACACATGTGCACCCGTGGCTGATTCAGGTCAATGTATAGCAAGATTATCACAGTATTGTAAGGTAAGTATCCCCCATCAAATAAATTACTTGGAAAAAAAAAAGACTCTGAGACGTGGAAACTTATGTAATCTGCCTTTGTGTCGCCAGCTCGAACATTCCTCCAGTAGATCCTGTAGATATTTGTTGAGTAAAAGTCGCTCCTTTCATGGCAGACTTGGGCTTGTTGCCATCAAGCAGTGGAGTTCCGCCCACTGCCTCTTTATCCTCAGGGCTGGGGAATCAAGGAGAGGGGCCGAGGACACTCCTTCCATGAATCGTGCATCTCACAGGGTTGTTATTGTACTCGCTCCCTGGTTTACACTCTTTGGCCACAGTTAACAAGTGTGGGAACAGGAACGTGCTGAGGTCAGCCATCTCCTTCTTAAAAAGAGAACTAAGTTGGCTTCTTGTCATGGTCTCCGCAGCTCCCAGACTCTCCCCTGAGGGAGGGCGGATGGCGTTTCTTGTGCTGGATTCCGTGCTCCTGCCTCCGTCTCCATCTCTTTCTCCGACACACACCTCATTGCATCCATACCTACACGAGCACTGTGGGGGCATGGCAGGGGATTTCAGCCCCTGACCTCTGCTTGGAGGCTTGAACACTGATGCTTACTTTATTATAGCAGGTGCTAACGATTTATGAGCTGTGAAAAGTTTCTTTTCAGCGCACCGGAGGTCAGAACTGGACATTTAATTTGAAACCCATATGGCACTGACTTGACAGTATGGGGAGACCCTTTGTAAACTGTAGAGGGCAGTCGCTGTGAGAGACATGAACTCTGGAGCCAACAGACTAAGTTTCAGATTCCAGGCCTCCACTTTGGAGGAATTTGTGGTCATTATTCTTTTTTCTTTTCTTCTTTCTGTTCTACTTTTTTTAAAAGCAAAAAATTCAGCCTTTTAGAGCACCTTAAGGTTCCCAGCAAAATTGAGCAGAACATATGGAGACTTCCTGCCTCACACAAGCACAGCATCCTCTATTATCAGCATACCCCCAAATGGTATATTTGTTGCAATCTGATGAACCTACATTGATGCATCATAATATCCCAAAGTCCACAGTTAACCTTTGGGTTCACTCTTGGGTTTATACATTCTATGCTGTTGATGTTCTTATTGTAGTTGCTAAACTGTGCCTGACTCTTTTTTGACCCCATGGGCAGTAGCCCACCAGGCTCCCCTGTCCATGGGATTCTCCAGGCAAGAATCCTGGAGTGGATTGCCATTTCCTTCTCCAGGGCATCTTCCCAACCCAGGATCAAACATGAGTCTCCTTCACTGCAGGCAGACTTCTTAGCATCTGAGCTGCCAGGGAAGTTGAAAACTTATGTCCACACAAAAACTCAGCTGCTGCACATGGATGAGTAGCAAGGACTGGTGATTGCACAGAGAATACTCCACCTCTGTTCTGCTGGAGCACACGCTCCATGGTCCTGGTCTCCCTTCTAGCTTCACTTAGAATACACAGAATCAAAGACACAACTCTGAAGACCTCCAAGACAGCAACAGGGGAGCAGGAAACCAAGGCTGGCCCTTTGCACGCGGGTTCCTGTAGGGCTCCCGTAGGGCTCCCGGTTGTGTGCCTGTGAAGCCAGCCCGACTGATGTCCCATGGACTCAACCTCAGTTTCTCATCATGAAACTGAGGCACTCATAGCGCCCAGCTCACAGGTCATTCTTAGGTTTATCACTGACACAGCAGCACACTTGGAGCCTGTGAGCTCTACTCCTTCTACCACCGGGTGAGGCTTAAACACAGGCAGCTGGTCAGATGCAGCCAGACCACTCAGTGTCACCTCCAGAACTGAGCAGGCTGCACAGAGGTTTCCGTAAGTCACGGAGGATGAATCTTATTAGCCCTCTGGAAATGAGTCAGTGCCTGTACAGATGAACAAGCAAATAAAATAGAGTGCCTTCAGCACTTTGAACAGCAAGTGATTTTATAAAAAGACAAAACCTGGCTGCCAGCCCCCGTCACTTTCCCCTGAGAGCTCGTGCCCGCCCCTGAACCTCAGCACCCTCACCTGTGAAGCGAAAGCCTCTGAGGCTGATGGATCCCAGAGCTTGGACATCATGATGTAGAGTCTTACAAGAAGGCGGGACCTAAGATAAGAGTCAAGACATGTGAATGTGTGTAACAGGACATGCTGGGAAGAAACAGCAAACCAGCTTTATCATCACCATCCTGTCATCTGGGCATTGAAAGCCAGCAGCGCTGGAGACCCTCTCCCCGAAGCCGAGCCTTCACCAGCAGGACTGATACCCATGTGCACCTGTCTCTGCCATACAGACACCTGCTGTCTGGTAGCCACATGGCACCCTCCTCGAAGGTCTAAACTTGTGCTTCTGCATCTGTTTAAAGGACCCTGAAGCCCTCCAGGTGTCTGAACAACCAGGAACCCTGGCATGAATACCCTTGCAGGATAGACTTCTTCTGGGAGGGGTGAGGTGCCCCAGTTTCTGCAGCTCCCTTGCCAATGTTCAGGAACTCTGTGCCTTGGTGCTCAGTCGCTTAGTCATGCCTGACTCTTTTGTGACCCCATGAACTGTACCTGCCCAGCTCCTCTGTCTATGGGATTTTCCAGGCAAGAATACTGGAGTGGATTGCCATTTCCTCCTCCAGGGGATCTTCCTGACCCAGGGATTGAATCCACGTGTCCTGTGTCTCCTACACTGGTAGGCGGGTTCTTTAGCACTGAGCCATCTGAGAAGCCCCCAGGAATTTTGTGAGCCAATTATTAAATTATATTAAAAACAAAGATGGTCAGCTCTCAAAACTCATCGATTCCTAACAGTTTCATCACATCTTCTGCCTTTTCTCCTTCAGGAGTCCTTTGCATCTATTGCATCTGTGTAGTAAAAATACTGAGATGAGCTTCTGTGTCTGTTCCCACCTCTGAGTTCAATAAGGACACATAAGTAGATTGAAATTGGCTGTGGTGGAAATACTTACACCATAGAAAGGCAAATGCTAAAAATCAGGTCTCCTCCCCACTCCCCTTGCCTGAGAGCCAATTTTAAAACTTTTATCTGTACATTGCTGAGCAGGGATGACATTTAGAGAAGTTCTTTTTGAAAGGTTTGTTACAAGCTGTGTTTATCATAAACCATTCCAGAATCAAGTAGAAAGTGTGGAAAAGGAAAAAAGGAAGAAGGGGAGACCATTCTGGGAGCACCCGTGCCTGGAAGCACATGGACTGTGTAGAATCTAATAAAAATCCTCTGGAAGACTGGCTGAGCTGTGTGATGGCACTCAGCCTTTCAGAGGAGAGAGAACTGGTGTTTGTGACTCAGCTGCTTAACATCTTGCTTCTGTAGAATGGGAATCTGGGTATGATTTGCAAAGGCAGTAGTGTTCAACGCTATGGGAAAGTTTTTGTAAGCATAATTACACTCTGCTGTTTCTTTTATTCATGTATCTGTGCCTCGGGTGTTAAAAGTCCCTTGCCAGTGGGAGAAGCAGGCACGGACGCAGGGCTGGGTAGCACAGGAAGCAGCCAGGGAAGGGTGCCCCAGCTGGTTCCTGAGGTGACAGCCCCCATCTTCCTGCAGAGGAAATGGCCCTCGCAGAGGCACTCAGCTGGGAGCCCACTCTCGCCTGTGGGGTCCAGGGCTGCACAGGGCTGCATGGGTCAAGGTGGGTGTGGCTGGTTTGGGGAGAGGTGATGGGGATTAGGAAGCTGTGGTCAGACAAGCATCTGTGGGTGGTTCTGTGGGTGGTTTGGGGATTCCTGCCAAACCACCTCCTGACTGCATGGGAGGACAGTACCTGTTCTCTCTCCTGCCCTGAGGTTTTACTCACTCATGCAGCCATCCAAGGGCCAACATGCAATGCAGGCACATGGGCCCTGCCTCTGGGATTTTGGTTCAAGTCTGGAGCAGATGCCAGGAGGTTTCATTTTTTTAATTAATTTTTGTTGGAGTATGGTTGCTTCACACTGTTGTGTCAATTTCTGCTGTATAGCAAAGCGAATATATATACATATGTTCCGTCTTTTTCAGATTTCCTTCCCATTTAGGTCACCACAGAACACTGAGTAGAGTTTCGTGCGCAATGCAGTAGGCTCTCATTAGCTTTCTATTTTATGGGCTACCTTGGTGGCTCAGACGGTAAAGAATCTGCCTGCAACACAGGAGACTAGAGTTTGATCTCTGGGTCGGGAAGATCCTTTGGAGGAAGGAATGGCAACCCACTCCAGTATTCTTGCCTGGAGAATCCCACAGACAGAGGAACCGGGCGGGCCACAGTCCATGGGGTTGCAAAGAGTAGGACACCACTGAGCAACAACAGCAAAGTGAATCAGCTGTATGTATACATAGATCCCTGCTGTTTGGGATTTCCTTCCCATTGAGGTCACCAGAGAACACTGAGTAGAGTTCCCTGTGCTCTACAGTAGGTTCTCATTAGTTATCTATTTTCTATTTAGTATCAATAGTGTATATATGTCAACCTCAGTCTGCCAGTTAATCCTCCCCCTGGCCCTTTCCCCCTTGCTGTCCATCCATTGTTCTATACGTCTTCATTGTCTCCAATGTGTCATCCATTGTCTCCATTTCTCTTTTTTCACATACGTGTAGCACCACACACAGAAGTGTTGTTCTGTAACCTCTGTGTCTTCACCACCAAGAGAAGACGATGCACAATAATAATAAGGCTCTTTCCAGCTCCACGTCCCTCTGGCTCCCAGTCTCAATCTGTCCCCACAATCACTTTGTGAGACATTCAGAGCAGCTGTTCCTAATTTTCCAGCTAAGAGAACAGAGACAGTAGAGGTTGACTGAGGAGCACAGGTCCCACCGTAGCACGTGGGGCACCCATGCTTCTCTCCACTTGCCGGGGGTTTTTCTCAGGAACACGGACCCTGGGGGTCCTGTCTGTGAGCCCTGGGAGCCACCTTGTGGTCATCTGCTCCAGGGCCAACCTCAGGCCCATCCTGCAATGAACAAGTTGCACCTGAGTTCCCCAAGAAACCTTGAGCTCAGCGAGGATGACTCTATAGACTTTACAGCATAGTCATTCTATTCTTAATTTTCCTCCTGTTTAATTCCTGCAGCACTCTGTTCAGCTGTGGGACTTTATAAGATTGTGGATGTAAAATATGGTTCAATCTATTTAGTATCATTAGATGACAAGGAATGTGTCGCGAGTAGAAGAGATTTTTGTGGGTTTTTAGATATTTCCATCTCTTTCCATCACTTAATGACAGGAGAAGACAGAACGAGGGCGTGCACTTCAGCCCTGGGACCTGTGTTCCCACTGTGACCACATCCAGCTTTGTATTCACAGGTAGCGTGCCGCATTTCCCTAGACCATGGGTCTATATAGAGTCATCCTTGCAGAGCTCAAGGTATCTTGGGGAACTCAGGTGCTCCCTTGTTCACTGCAGGATGGGTCTGAGGTTGGCCCCGGAGCAGATGACCATGGTCACTGGGAAGAAGAGTGCTTGAGGAGATGAGTGTGTGAGGGGTGGGGGTAGAGAGATCATACAGGCAGTACCACCGTCACAACCCCCCGTTGATGCAGCATCTTCAACCCACATCCCCAGGGTTCAAGAAATGCAGCTTTATCTAAACTCCACAGAAGCTGTATTTTGAGTGTCTCACTCTCCTATTTCAATTCCCCTTCTCCTTTCCATCAGCCTATGTGTGTTACTCACTCAGTCGTGTCTGACGCTTTGCGGCCCCATGGGCTGTACCTGCCAGCCTCCTCTGTCCATGGGATTTCCCAGGCAAAAATACTGGAATGTTTTGCCATTCCCTTCTCCAGGCAATCTTCCTGACCCAAGGATCGAAAAGGGTTTCCTGCATGCAGGCAGATTCTTTACCATCTGAGCCACCAGGGATAGTTTTTACCTCCTTTTGGGCAAGGGAAAACCGACTCAAAAAGGATTCTTCCAAATTTGTGTCCTCCCCTCCACAGTCCTTGAAATACAGCTTTTGAACTTCAAAGCTGAGAATTAACATAAAGGGCTGCTGGTTCTTCTGTGACAGTCATCCTGGGTCAGAGAAGGTCTGCTCTTTGTCCCCGTGAATTCGGGAAGGTACAGCAAAAGGGAAAAAAAAAAAAAAAAATCAGTCAGGATGCCTAGCATCCTGCCAGACTTGTGAACTTGGTTCTGTCTTTCCCACATTACTTTAGGCCTGGGGCGGGGGGTATGTTTGATGTGTTTAACATCGCATACCTGGAATCCAGCATGTGTCAGGTGTGCAGGTATCTGTGGAGTTTATGAATGAATGAAGCAATGGAAAATCAGCACTGTGCTTGTGTACACACACCAGATGCAAGAACAATTGTGCAGCTCTCAGCCAGGGCACAGTGACCCAGTGACTGGCAGCGACCAGAGGCAGGTAGGAACTAGAGTACGTTATCACGGGTGGCCGAAACTCAGAGAAACTTCAGAAACTATTTCATAACCTGGAAACATTTTACTGGTTCTGAAACTGAAATCTGGAAAAGCAGGCTAGACCGAAAACATCCAGACGTTGGATTTTCCTGAGGTCCACTGAGTCCACCCTAGCCCCTCACACCTTTGCTGAGGTGAGGTCTGCAGATGGAAAACTTGGCTTTGAAGCTCAGGGCAGAGTTGAAAGCTCCACACAGAGAAGTGTCTTTAAAGTCTCATGTTTTATATTAAATCTTCAAGTTGATTTCCTATTTGACTCCATGATAAGTGTGTATATGTGTTTTAAAACAAAAATTGTTTTTCTCACAGCCTGCTGTGAGCTCAGAGCTCTTTTACGCTTCCATAAATCATTTTAGCTTTGAGCTTTTCTCTTCCAGACTGATAACGCTGCACATGAAAGTCCTCAACCAAGGCTGGAATTCACTGTCAGATTTATATTTTGTGCTGATGTATTGGCAGGAATTATGACCCAAAGAGATCGGGAAACAGAAACATAAATATAAACACAATTAACGAGTTCTTATTCTTGTTTTTACAACTTTCAGGACAAGTTTTATGTTGACAAATTTTGTTATGTTTGAAATCGTAAATACTTGAAATCTGTGTAAAACAGAAATAGTGAGTTTCCAAACTCAGATTGCATGGTTGTGAATATTTTGCCATTTTACTCCAGACACGCTTGAGCGGTGAAACTCAACACCCCTCCTCCTCTCACCCAGGCCCTTCCCTCCCTCCTCAAAGGAGCTTCTATCTGCCATTTGTATTGGAGTTGTCAGGTTTTACATAAACAGTAGGATGTGCTGGGTTTGTTTTGCAGCTTCCTTTTCGCCTCAGTGCTTCCCTGACATTTATCCACACTCCTCTGTGCAGACAGAGCTAGAGCCGTGAGCTTGGAGTTTGAGGAAGTGGCTTTTGCCCACTTCCACTCTGATGGAGTGCACACGCCTCGTGGGTTGTTCGAAGACTCCTGAGAGGGGTCTCCGAAGCGCCCTCTTCTCTGGGCTCTTGGGGGAATGTGTGCGTCCTCAGTCGTGTCAGACTCTTTGCAACCCCAGGGACCATAGCCCACCAGGTTCCTCTGTCCTTGGGATTACCCAGGCAAGAATACTGGAGTGGGTGGCCAATCCCTTCTTCAGGGGAATCTTCCCAACCCAGGGATCAAACTCAGGTCTCCCCCATTGCAGGTGGATTCTTTATCACATGAACCACCAGTATACATATAACCCCTCCCTCCTGAATCTCTCTCTCAACCCCACCCATCCTTCTAGGTTATCAGAGCACGAGCTGAGCTCCCAACAGCTTCCCACTAGCTATCTACACATAATAGCGTATATATGTCTATGTGACTCTCAGTTTGTCCCACACTCTCCTTCCTCCCACTGTGTGCACAAGTCTATTCTCTCTGTCTGCACGGTGTCACTTCTTTACTTTTACACAATACCAAACCTGAACTGAAAACTACTGTGTCTTGAACTCTCACTGTGAGCCAGGTACTGTGGTGAGTCTTGTAGACCAATGAGGGTTAGGACACATATGGTGCATGTTGAATGAAGAAGCTGAGGCTTAACAGATTTTTCTAGCATGACAAGAAGGCTCAGAACAGGCTGTCCGACCTCAGGGCCTTCTGGTCAGCTACACACTGTAGAGTCGTGGGTCTCACTGTCCAACCCGCAGTCTGGACTCGGGGGCGGTGTCCCTGAGCTGCCCCTGGGTGGTGCCAGCATCCCCCACCACTGCATCCCG
>NW_011495046.1:6543369-6552113 GCF_000754665.1 Bison bison bison
CGGACCCTCTCAGATGAGGAAGGGAGGCCTGCATTTCTTGAGGAAGCAGGGTTCCTGCTGGCTGGAGGCCCCCTCGTAAGGACCACCTGCCGGCCACTGACACTTTGACAGCGAATCTGGGAGAAACCTTACATCCCCATGGCAGTATGCCACTTCCCATCCTTCCCATCACCGTGAGTGTTGGAGCTACTTCAGCTGTGAGCCTTGGCACATTACTGGTATAAAGTGTAAATATCTGAATGCTGATTATCGTAAAACAAACAGACCACTCTGTCCAGAGCAGATTCAGGCAGCCAGAGACCCCAGCTGGCAGTCAGCTTGTGCATCTCTGAACAGCCAGAAACAGGCTTCCCAACCCCACTGCCCTGCCACCACCTGCCACCCCCCTTGCAGAAAGTTCTGAGAGCTAAAAGCTGCCCAGTGCCACTTGCCCATGTGAACCTTTGTCTCTTATTTATTTTTTTGAACTTTTTATTTTCTATTGGGTATAACTGATTAACAATGTTGTGATAGTTTCAGGTATTCAGCCAGCTATACATATGTATCCCTTCTCCCCTAAACTCCCCTCCCATCCAGGCTGCCACATAACATTGAGCAGAGTTCCCTCTGCTGTACAGTAGGTCCTTGTTGCTTATCTATTTTAAATCCAGCAAGTCTCTGCCTTTTCAACCATTTTCCATCTGCTCTGCTGCCAAAGGACAGACCTTGAACTGCTGAGGGAGATGGTCCCAATGAGAGGGCATGTCCCTGTCCATCTGGGTATCCCACCCCTCCTGGTCGCCCATGTGCGTACCAGACAGCCAGGCTCACCACCCTGGCCAGAAGGGACTGAGCCCCGCCCCCAACTCCACTCTGTCCCTCACGGTCCACCTCTGGTCCCCTCCTTTTGGAAGCAACCAGGATGACTTCAATCCCAGTCTCTCGTCTGTCCACTCACCCATCTTGGGACAGCGAAGGTAGTCAGAATCATCACTTTGTCTTCCTACTGAGAGAGCAAACCCCCTGGGATCAGGGACCTCTACACTTGGAGCTCCTCCGAAAGTGTTGAGAGCTGGCCTCCCCTTCTGATGGGCGGAATTCATGTGGTTGGCCAGCCAGGCGAGACTCTCCAGTGGCTGCCAGCTCAGAGCCCTGTGGATTCTGTGAACATAAAAAAGGATGTTAGGGGAAACAGGATTTTAGGGGACCACATGATCCCACCAGTGCAGGGACTTAGGCTAGAATTCAGCATGGTATTTGTGGCAGAGAGGGGAAAAAATTTCATTAAAATTTTAAGCAAGGTGCACCATCCCCAGCTTTGAGATATAATAGAAAAAGATGGGACTCTGAAATGGTGTAGAGAAAGGGAACCATTCAGAGCCAAATGAGATTAATAACGTTTGTAAGGAGTTTGTTGGAGAAGGTGATGGCATTACCACTCCAGTACTCTTGCCTGGAAAATCCCATGGACGGAGGAGCCTGGTGGGCTGCAGTCCATGGGGTCACTGAGGGTCAGACACAACTGAGTGACTTCCCTTTCACACATTGGAGAAGGAAATGGCAACCCACTCCAGCGTTCTTGCCTGGAGAATCCCAGGGACAGGGGAGCCTGGTGGGCTGCCATCTATGGGGTCGCACAGAGTTGGACACAACTGAAGTGACTTAGCAAAGAGGAGTTTGTTATAAACATTGTGTGTGTTCAGTCACTCAGTTGTGTCCGATTCTTTGCAGCCTCATGGACTGTAGCCCGCCAGGCTCCTTTGTCCATGGGATTTCCCAGGTAAGAATACTGGAGTTGGTAAAACTGAGAATGAAGAATTAAAATGAGACAGTATAGATATAGTGGTTTGTGGGGGCACCTGCTGATAGCAGCGAGTGATGCTGGTCTGGTCCACCCCCCTGACATCTGCTGTTCATAATCCACCCTGCCCCCGCCTGACCTAACGTGACCCCACAACACGGGTCTCCTTTGCTGGGAGCTGCTCATAGGACGCCAAATGGCTCACGCTTTTCCGCTCTGACATTGCCCCAGCTGCCACATTTTGCCCTGAGAGGAAGCCTGGTGCTAAGGTTTGTAACTTACACATTTGCCCAGCGAGCGCCCTCCGTGGTCCAGCCCCAGTAGCATCCTTCCTCCCATCCGGGACTGCCACACCCTTTTGAGGGCCTGGGGTCACTGACCAGAAGCCGCCAGCAGTGGGGTGCCCTTCCTTCTGAGGATGAATTGCGCTCCTGCTGGTTAAGAGGGAGACAGAGAAGGGGGTCTCCTCCCACCAGTTCTGCTCGACCTGGCTGACCTTTTCCTTTCTATTCTTCCGACATTAGCCTATGAATGGGCTGAAATTGATAGAGGATGCCCTAAGGAGTGGACTGTTACTGGCCTTGAGGATTCCTCACATTTATAAACAATGAAAAAGCGAAAGCGGGTCCTCTGTGAAGGGAAGGCCTGAGGTGCTGGAGAGACAGCAGCACTCCCTCCAGGGCAGCCCCCTCCTGTGCTTGGCTCGCTGAGTGTTTCCTTGAAGATGTGATGATAGCTAATTTTAGAAAAATGATTCTTGAAAGAAAATGACTCCTGAAGGCTGTTAAGATGCACGAGTGCCTCACTGTAGCTCATACACTACATCTTCTTTATTATTATCTCAGTGTTAAAACAAATACTTAGGTTTTAGACAACAACAACACACACACACACACAAGGGCACAAGAGTCTCTTAAGCCAAGAGAAAACCTGGCCGAATGGCAGTTGGGGCAGACACATCCATCAATGTGTGTGTTAAAAAAAAAAAAGAAAAAGAAAAGACACTCTCCATTCAAGAAAACCAGCAATCAAAATTGTCAACCTCAGGGGGTAGGTAGGACAGTATTCAAGAAGCAAAGCCCAGAACTAAGTTTTCTTTCATTGTTGTCATTGTTTAATCACTGAGTTGTGTCCTACTCTTGCAACCCCATGGACTGTAGCCCACCAGGCTTCTCTGTCCATGGGATTCTCCAGGCAAGAATACTGGAGTAGTTGCCATTTCCTTCTCCAGGAGATTTTCCTGACCCAGGGATCAAACCCACATCTCCTACATTTGTAGGTGGGTTCTTTACCACTGAGCCACCAGGGAAGCCCTAATTTCTCTTTAGCCTTAATAAGATGGTATTAACCCTCAGCTCCCTCAGCTGCTGGAGAATCCCATGGACAGAGGAGCTTGGTGGGCTACAGTCCATAGAGTTACAAAGAGCTGGGCACGACTGAAGTGACTGAGCACAAATGTACGCAGTCCTCAGCTGCATCGTGGTGTTGGTCTGTGCCGGTGCTTACATTGCATAATTTCATCAGACAACTTATCACAAATTGTGCCTTTTTGAGAATGTGATTTCTTTCTGAATGACTTGAGGGAGCATTTGAATACTCTGTGCTCTTGAGAAACATCCATGTGGAAATGGGACTCATTTCTCTGAGAATTAGCATATAAGATTTGGGCATCAGAATTCCATAGCAGGTAGAAGCATCAACATGATTTCTCGCAGTGGGTCACTTTTTTGTTTTGTCTCTAATCCTTGTCCGTATGTTACGTTTCCTAGAAGCTTGGCTACAAAGGCGACAGAAAGTAGGCAAAAGGTGAGAACGAAGAAAATTGGTTGAAATAGGCAGAGAGCACCCAATTGGAACTTATGCCCTAGCACGGCCAGGTGCTGATGTTGGAATCCTAAAAGGAAAAGAGAGAAATCCACACAGCACAGGCCATGCTTCTCACCTGGCCAGCAGGACCTCAACAGCCTCAGTCAAAGACACCATCCCAGAAAAGGCTGCATGTGCTCCATCAAGGAGCCCCTTTTCATCACCGCCTGGGGACCGATGATTTGTATGATGAGCCTCTATTTGTATGTCCCTGGCGCCATTCATGTCCCCCTGCTGCTGATGAAATAGATCAGTGAGTTACAGACACTATCCGTTTGAGCTATGTATCATCATAGCATTTCAGGTGTACTATACTAACGGGAGAAAAATGTTTTTTTCTATCATTTATCCAACATTTCTTCCTATTAGGCCATGTGCTCAGTTACTCGGTCATGTCTAAGTCTTTGAGACCCCTGTGGACTATAGCCCACCAGGCTTCTCTGTCCATGGGTTTCTCCAGGCAGGAATATTGGGGTGGGTTGCCATTTTCTATTCCATTTTCTATTCGACCCCTGACCCAGGGGGTCGAACCCACATCTCCTGCATTGGCAGGCAGACTGTTTACCACTGAGCCACCTGGGAAACCCTATTAGGCTGTATGGTTATTTTAAGGCAAAAACTGATCCAGGCTCTGACTCTGACAGCATCCTCCACCTCTACATCCTGGATCTTTGCAAAAGTACCAATAACTGGGACCATGACACATGTAATGATTTCTGCAGCCTGTTGCTGGCAGAGGATCTGCACCTCCTTGAGATTTCATCATTTTGGAGGACGTTTCCTTAACTGGCAGCAGAGATTTGCAGTGACAGAGGCTGCAGGCACAGCTGCAGTTTATTAACAGCTGAAGCCTCACCCAAAGCGGAGGCAGCGACCCATTCCTTCAGGTTATTACCAAGCATCAGGCGCGGAAGTCTCACCTGATGAGAAGTCATCCTGTACCTTGGGATGATGTTCGTTTCTCCACGTCCGAGGCCTCACAGACCTGCCCTTCCACCTCCCAGAGACCTGTGGAGGGAACCCCACATCTCCCAGGGTCCTGGCCCCTTGCAGCTCCGTCCGTCCTGCAGGGCTTCTCCTTTCCTCCTTTCGAGTCCCGAGACATCCTCTCATCACATCCCTCCCTTTCACATCTCTCACCTCCCCATGAGGGAAAGGGTTTCTCGAGTCTTCTGCTGGGAGTCAGGCATATCCATATAAAGCAGGCTGTGCATGTGATGCCCTGAGTGTGCCGTGGGATGTGGCAGGTCCCCTGCCAGCTCAGTTCCCATGGCCTCCTGACCCTGCTGAATGGAGGCAGCTGGGTGTTGTGCTGGCCTCCAGCTCCTCCTCAGGAAGTCAAGGCTTTGCCAACCCCAGCCCTGTGTACACCCCTCACTTTGACTCTGAAGCGAATGCTGAAATAAGAAGCCTCTGTTTCCTATTCTTTAGTGACCTGCCAGGATTAGCTCAAAGCTATTCCCAGTGCAGCCAGCAGTAATGAGGATTTCCAGCCAGGAGCAGAAAGACTACCTTTTAAATTAGCTACTACTGCCTTACTGCAGTACAAAGAATTGGTCTTTGTCCCAGGTCTAGAAATGGAGCTTCTAAAACCGTTGGAATCTCCTGAGTTATAAGAGGGTCTTTGTTGTGCTAAAGAGGTCAGTCTTGGTGAACCTTCCAGGATGGGGGCAATCACCAGAAAGACCAATCCAGTGATGAGATGGTGGGGGTTTTGGGCCAGCCTGACCTCTGGAGGTGGGAAGGCAACTGGAGTTTGAATTCAGTCACATGACCAAGTATTCAGTCAGTGATGTCCACCTAGTGAAACCCCAACTAAACTCGGGTCAGGGCTCAGTGGAGCTTTGTGATTGGTCAACACATTCATGTCGCTCATGTGACATTCCTAGACCCCAGGTATAGAGAGCCTGGAACCTCTGCCCTTGGGACTACCCCCACCCACCCCTCAAACTCTGTGTATCCCTTTCCCAGAGACTGTGATCACTGGTGTGTATTAATATTAGTGCTTTCCTGAGTTCTGCCAGTCTCTTTAGCAAATCTTCAAACTTAAGGGAGCCCCCAGATCAGTAGCCAAACTGCCAGAAGTGCAAGTGGCCTGGGGAGCCCACTCCAGGCTGGTGTCTGAAGTGGGGCCATCGTGTGGGACTGAGTCTTTTCCCCGTGGGGGCCCTGCTAGCTGCGGTGGTTGGTGTCAGAGCAATGCGGCATGGTGCTCAGCTGGAGGAAACACAGAATAACTGTTATTAAGGGTAATTTTGTGATTGCTAATAGAAATGTTGAGATCCTGGAAACAGCTTTTCGATCATCAGTCTGGGGCATCACAGTTTGAAGCGTGGGCTCCTGAGTGGACAGGTTTGGGAAGATCATTTAGCAGTTTCTGCTCAGTGTGGTCCCCAGGCAGTGTCTGTCTGGGGACGCTGCTCGTTGGCTGTCCCTCAAGAGTTATGGACAGAACTTGGTGGTGAGCCCTGAGAAGCTTTTCCAGTACCAGGACATTGCCGAGACGGTCAGGAATGGAAATGTGTATTCAGAGTCCCACAGTTTGGCGTATTTAGAATAGACAGCCTCATCTGGTACCATCAGATGGAGTCAGAACTTAGCATTAAAAGTGTAAGCAGGTGGCTTTTTTGGTGCTGTCTACTGCGTGCTATCTCTGTGGCTTTGGGCAAGTTACTTAACCTCTCTGGGCTTCAACCCCCTCCTCTATAAAATGGACACAACAGTGTTTCCTACTTACTAGGCACTGTGCTAAGTCGTTTCAGTCATGTCCAACTCTGTGCAACCCCATGGACTGCAGCCCCCCAGCCTCTTCTGTCCATGGAATTTTCCAGGTAAGAATACTGGAGCGGGCTGCCATTTCCTCCTCCAGGGGCTCTTCCCAACCCAGGGATTGAACCTGCATCTCTTATGTCTCCTTCATTGGCAGGTGGATTCTTTACCACTAGCGCCACCTGGGAAGCCTGACCAGGTGCTGGGAAGACCAAATAAGATAACGAAGGAAGCATGTTAAGTGAGCACAGAGTCTGACAGAGAGCAAGTTAACTGCTGGCACTATTTCTTGTACATTTGTTTGCTGGCATGAGTGTGTCTGGCTTGGTGAGACCATGCTCTGTGTGTGGGTTTGATGTGTGGCTGCGAAGGAAATCTACAGCCTTGCTTTGATGTGTCAAGCAGACAGCAGCTTTTAAGAAGCCACAACTTAAAAAACACTTCAGTGAATGTTGCTCTTCACATAATCCCTCTGAGAGGCTGGACTTGTCTCAAGGGTGCATGACTGTTGAGGCATCTGGGGAACTTCTCATCTGGCTTTTCTAGCAGAGCCTGTTCCAATGATCATTTCTGATGTAACGAATCAGCTCCAGACCTGTGGCTCAGAAGAGCAACCTCTATCACTTTAAACCAGTGTCTTTATCATGCCTGGTTCTGAGGGTTAACTGGCTCCACTGGGTTCCCGCTTGGGGTCTTACATGCAGCTGCCGCCAGAGGCTGGACAGAACTGGAATCATCTGAACGTTCCACTGGGCTGGAGTCCAGGATGGTAGTGGGCTGGGACAACTGGACAGCCAGGGCTCAGCTGGGCATCTCTCAGTCCGTGGAGAGATGTCTGCTTCTGCTGGTGACTACTTCCTCCCTCGTGAGCATTTTAAAGGCAGGACATGGAAGCTGCTGGACCTGAGACTGGTAACTGGTCAGAGCACTCCCCCTTCTCAAATGGGAGAGACCCAGACCCACCTCTCCATGGGAAGAGAGCGAAGGACCCATGTCCACCTGTAATCAGCTACAGGGCCATAAGGCGTGTGGGTTTCTCACCCTAGCACATCATTTTTTCCACAAGAGACTCTGTAGCTTCCTCAGGTGACCACACTGACCTAGGGATCGCCCACTTGGTTTCAGTTCTTATCTAAGTAAACCCCTTGCCCTCGCATGAAAACCTCATCTGCTCCCATCTCCTCATCTGCTCCCTTATTTAAAATTTCGACATTTGTCCATCTTACTCTATCAGAGGCTGGTGGTGAGGGTGAACATCTGGGGGTGTTTTGAGGTCCACAGACACCTTAAAATAACCTTCCCCTGCAGCCTCAGTGGCTGGGTCATCACTTACTAGGGACCATCGGGGCACTGTGGGGAAGCTTCCCTTAGAAGCGCTTGGCCCTTTGTTGTACAGGATCTGAGCTCTGAGCCAGTGTTCTGACGAGAGAGGGCGACCCGGACTGAGCCCTGCTGCCAGCTTCACTAAACTGAAATCTGGAACCAGCTGTGGGGAGGGGTCGAGGAAGGGGGGCAGCGGGGAGAATTAAGCAGTCGTGGTGGTGGGCAGGCAGACACATCACCAACCAAGGTGCCTTGGGTAGTTCTCCATGGTACACCGAGCTCACCTCCCTTCTCCCAAGACCCTGGGTTGAGGGGATGGGACTTCTTGTTCTGTAGGCATTCAGAGTGGGGGCGTATGAGCGCTGAATTTAGCCGGAGCTCCAGGCCATCCTGGTTTCTGATGCTCCTTCCAACCGCCCCAAGAGACCCTCTAGGATGGACTGTCCCCAGCGCTTTCGTGCGTGGCTCACTGTGACACCCTCTGTTTTCAGGTCCAGGTCGCCATCTCAGGACACAGGCGCTGCCCCCGTGGCCCTGCCATGAAACCGCACCTGAAGCAATGGAGACAAGGAATGCTCTGCGGGGTGTTTGCATGGGGGCTCTTCTTTGTGGTGATCTTCCTCTACTTCACCGACAGCAGCCCAGCCAAGCCCGCGCCCAGCTCCTTCTCCTTTCTGGAGACCCGGAGGCTGCTGCCCGCACAAGGGAGGCAGCGGGCCATTATGGGGGCCTCAGAGGGCCTGCCCGAGGGCGCGGACTTGCGGCGGGGGTCTCCCCGGGGACTCCCATCTGGCCCCCTGCGGACATGGGCCGGAGATGGCTTTGAACGTGAACAAGAGTTTCTTTCGGTCCAGACAGGGAGAACGTCCCAGATAAGCGCTTTTGCCCCGGAGGACTCCGCTCCGGGCACGTCGGGGCGCCTCTTCCCTGGGGACCCAGGCCCGGAGGGGGCTCGGCCGCCACGCGCAGCCCCCGGACGGCGGGCAAAGCGAGGGCCACGGAGGCA
>NW_011495046.1:6552236-6567242 GCF_000754665.1 Bison bison bison
CCCGGGCCCTGCTGCGACGGCTCTGGAAGGGCGATGCGTCGGCGCGCATGCTGCACCCGCGTCTGCAGAAGGCCATGGGTGCCTACCTGCGCGCCAACAAGCACGGCGTGCGCTTCCGGGGGCCCGCGCATCCGGGCGGAGCCGCACCGAGCTGCTGTGCGCGTTGCGGGGCCGCGTGCAGGTGCGCACTCTGGACGGCACTGAGCCGCCCTTCTCGGCACTCGGCTGGCGCGCACTGGTCCCTCCGGTGCCACTCAGCCGGCTGCTCCCGCGCAGGCTCCGGACCTGCGCCGTGGTCACGTCGGCAGGCGCCATCCTCAACTCATCTCTGGGCGAGGAGATAGGTGGGTCCCCGAGGCCACCCGACCCCTACCCCCAGGGCGGCCAGTCTGACACTGTGTTTCTGGAGAGTCTTGGGTCTTCTTTCCCTGGGATCGAATGAACCCCGGTGGATCCAGCAGAGGTCTCCTTTTATTGTTATTTATTCGCTAAGTCATATCCGACTCTTTCCGACCCCATGGACTGCAGGCCACCAGGCTCCTCTGTCCCCAAGCAGATTCCCCAAGCAAGAATACTGGAATAGGTATTCTTCCTGGAATACTGGAATACTGGAATGGGTAGTCATTCCCTTCTCCAGGGATCGAACTGCATCTCCTGTGTCTCCTGCATTGCTGTAGAGAGAAAGGTTAATTTTAAGGCCTCCTCCCCGCCCTTATGGGGACTGGGAAACCTGAAGGCCACTGGACAGGCAGGTAGGCTGTCTGGAAATACATGTAAGGGTTGTTGTTGCAGCCTGGAGCCCCAGATTTGTGGGGCATGCTGGCAGCAGGCAAGTGAGGAGGGTTCCCACATCTAGATGCAGAGTCCCTTCTCAAGAAACTGCAGTCTAGTTTCAGGCCCTCGACACCCTTGTGACCAGCCCAGCCAGCTGCAGCACCGGTGATCCGGTAGCTCCTCCACTCCTTAGGCAGACACGTGGCCCCTCCTCTGGGCAGGTTTCTGTACTAGGTGCTAAGAAATCAAGTGCCTACTGGACGCAGCCTTGGCCTCGAGGCCAGATGTAAAACCACGCCCCTGTAGCTCCTCACGGTGGACGGTGTTAGCTCAGCCCCCCTGGACGCAATCTGCAGGGGTCACTGCCCACTGGACAGAAAGGAGTCATCGCCATCTCTGGGGCCGGGGCATTTTCCATGTCCTCTAGGAGTGGCTGATGCCCCATCACCAGGCTGCACAGCCCAGACCTACTCCCACAGGGTCTCGGCAATGAGGCTGAATCTGAAATTTTTAACAAGTTGAAAAAAAACAAAGCTCAAGCCTGAGCTTGCGGCCTGGAGTCCCAGTGTCCCCGTGCTGACATTAAGCAGGCTCATAATCACGTTGTCCGAGTGTCACAGAAACTTGCGGCCAAAGCTGAGCAGAGCGGCTGCTTCCAATTAGGAGGGAGCTCTGGCTCAGGGGCCCCTGGGGTGAAGTAAAGCCACACTTGCCTCTGGTTCCCAGGACATGATTAATCACGGAAGGAGGAATTTAACCAGCATGCTTTAAAGCAGGCGCCGACTTGCTCTTGGTTTTTTTTATTTTTGCTTTGTTTTAAGCCCCACTGCCTCCTACCTGTGTGTTTGCATTGCTTTCATCCATCAGGCAGAATTCCCTCACTCTTTATTCGGGCGTAAATATCCCCAACCAGAGTCTTGTAAATTCTCTTCTATTTGACCAGAGTCTTATAAATTCTTTTCTGTTCAGAATTCAGAAGAGAGTGTGAATGGCCCTGGGAATTCCATGTTTCTGGGGAACACGATGTGTCAGTTATATCTTTCTTAGTTTCTGGCAACCAGATTTAATTGACAGCATCTGCGCTCACACAAAGGTTCATGTTTAGAATCGTAGAAAGGTACATGAAGAACCAACACTTGGAAATTTTTTAAAATTCTCTATCGTTTTGCTTCATTTCCTTTGAATCCAGTTTTGTATCTGCCTTTTTAAGAGTATATAATATAGCACAATTCCACTTGTAAAGACAAGAAAGAAGCCTTTCATTTTCATAAGCTGGCATCTCAGCATCGGCCCTCGTGATGCCAGGTGCTGACATGAACTGAATGTACACACACTTATAAATACACAGTTGTTAGCACCTCTCTTGATGAGAACAAAGTCACAGAGCCAGTTTCTTCAGGAAGCTTGGAATTGGGCATGCTGTGTGTTAGTGGCTCAGTAGTGTCTGACTCTCTGCAACCCCGTGGACTGTAGCCCACCAGGCTTCCTTGTCCATGGAATTCGCCAGGCAGGAATATAAGAGTGGATAACCGTTCTCTTCTCCAGGGGAGCTTCCTGACGCAGGGATTGAACCCGCGTCTCCCTCATTGCAGGCAGATTCTCTACCATCTGAGCCACCAATAGCGCATGCTGTACTGTTTAACTAAACTCATCTTAACCCCTAAGCATCTATTGTACTTGTGAATTGGCTAAGTGAAGATCAGAAGACTTGCAGGAGGTTCTGGTCTTATGAGGGCAGAGCTAGAAAATCTCCGCGGGCCCCCTCCCCAAGGGAACCAGGGATGCCCCGGGGTTGCCTCAGCAGCTCCCTCTTCTGGCTGCTGCGGTGCCACAGTGTTTCCCCAATTCCGTTGCACTGAGGCATACCTTGTCATTGTTTTTGAGAACAGTGTAGCAGCTGTAAACACCTCCACTTTGAATATGTTACTGAAAAGCAAAGTGAACTGTTTTGGAAACATGGAACACTCATTGCTAGAGTCATGAGATGATCTTTTTTCACCTGTTCTGTAAATAATAATTATTTGTGAGCTCACTAGCAGCCATCCTGGGGAAGCACGCTCTAGACAAGACACGTATGCCCTAAGCTAACAGGCATCGCCTGGAACGCGAGATCAAGTCTGTTCCTTGAAACTCAGATTCCGGCCAGCATGTGGGAAATGGGAGGATGGAGAGAAGCCTTGCAGGGAGGGGACGTCTTCCTGGGTGAACTTGGAATTTGGCATCCTGTTACCGTTGCTTTAAAAAGCAAGAGAGCAGGTCATATAGTCATTCAACAACCATGGTCCCAAACTCTTCACCAGCCACTGTGCTCACCACTAGTGATGGAAAGATGGATGAGGCCCAGCCCTAACCTCAAATCTTCTGCTGTCTGGTGGGAAAGACAGACTATAAAGAGACACTTCACAATTAGAAGGACAGAGAGACACGTAGACAGACAGGGAAGAGATGAACTTGGAATCTGGCCACCCCTCGAGGGCTGATGTCTGAGGCCAGCTGAGCAGGTGGACGAGAAAAACAGTTCAGTGTGTGGGTGATGAGGGAGAGCACAAGAGGCTGGGGGTGGAGAGCCAACAGATAAGCTGGACTAGTGGCAAGTCAGCCCCATGCTCTCATATGTCATTCTCCAGAAGTTAGACTTCACATAATGATCATAATAGTAGGTACCACGTATAGTTGGGTGGCATCATCGGGCTTAATGGATATGAGTCTGAGCAAACTCCGAGAGATAGTGAAGGACAGGGAAGCCTGGAGAGCTGCAGTCCATGGGGCCACAAAGAGTTGGACACGACTTAGTGACTGAACAACAGCAATGTGTAGGGTCTTCCCTGTTACTGCAGGGAAGTTCCCATCCTCCATGCTTTTATGTGTTAACCAGCCTTGTGATGCCAAGTGACAGACAAGATTATTCCCATTTTGTAGATAAAGGAAACTGATGCACCTAGAGACACAGAGGATGGAGCCAGGTTTGAACTCCAGTCTGGGTCTCAGAAACTCCAACTCCATCCCTGGCTTCCTGGTGCAAAGCTCTGAAATCTTAAAGCGGAGAAGTGATGGATCAGGGTCTCATTAGGGAAAGATTGCTCCAGAGCCAAGATTGGAGCGAGCACATTGTGAAAGTCACAATGAGGTGAGAAAGACCTGAGTGGCAGGTTTGGGAGGAAGAAGAACTGTCTCTGGCAGGCTGTTCCCCGGAGACTGGGGCGTGGGCTCCCTCTACAGATTCCTGCCCTCAGGAAGGGTTGGGGGCTCTGGGAATGCAGCGACCGGGGCTGGGTCTGGATTTCATGCTGCTGTGCCTTCTGGCCGGCCACTCCCTGCAGGGTTTTCATCTTCCTCAGTGATGTGCTGAGCCTGGCTCTGTTCTCAAGGTCAACGTGAAGTGGCTCTTGCCTGGAAATGTGTCCTCCAGAAATGACTGACTCTATGTTCTCTTCTCCTGTCTCCTGTCTGATCCGTTCCTCTCCCTCTAAATGTGAATGGACAGTTCAGTTTTTAAGGCGATTATCTGGGAGAGGCACAGCCAGGCAAGATCTGCCTGATGGACTCTGCTCGTCCTCTGCACACTCCCCCTCCCATCCTGGTCCCTTCTGCTCCCTGACAGCTGGAGGAGGTTCAGTCTCTGTCCCTGTCTCTCTATGTCCTCCACGAAATTGACCTCTTAACTCTCCAAACTCATACCACTTCCAGAAGAGTGAAGCTAGATTGCGTTTCTGTGCCCTGTGCCTTGTCAAGTCCTTCTGAGGCTTAAAACACACCTCAGTGTAGAACAGGGTTTCCCTGGTGGCTTAGATGGTAAAGAATCCACCTACAGTACAAGAGACCAGAGTTTGATCTCTGGGTTGGGAAAAATCCCCTGGAGAAGGAAATGGCTACCCACTCCAGTATTCTTGCCTGGAGAATCCCATGGACAGAGAAGCCTGGTGGGTTACAGTCCATAGGGTTGCAAAGAGTCAGACATGACTGAGCAACTAACACTTTCAGTGTAGAACACCAGCTTTTAAAACCTGGGGCATTTGCTGCAGTGATCGATTAATTTGAAGTTTCTACATAATCAATTAGAAATGCACCCACTGCCTGGCCTCCTCCATTTGTTCACCTTACCTCTAGATGGAGGCTGTGTTGAGGGGGCTTGGATTAGAGAGAGAACTGGTCCAGGAGTGCTAGCATCCTACCTCTGGCCCTGGTGCCCACCCTGATTACCTCTCAGTGCCTGGAGGCCACCCCACTTTTGCCCCAGGTCAGCAGTTCATAGAGTGTGTGACCTTGCACTTGGAGTCCCCGAGACCCTTTCAGGGGTTCACAAGGTGAGAACTATTTCCATTATAGCACTCACAGGTCCTTTTGGCTGTTGGCAGTTGAATAGGATGATGCAGGAGCAGCAGTGGATAAAACAGATCAAAGCAGTGGTACCCAATGTTACTAGCCTTCATGGAATGCTTTGCTGCCAAGCTTAACAGTAACAGGAAAGGGTGCCAGTTCCAAATATGGATGCCCTTGATGAAGCAGTAAAAATGATTGGTTTTATTATATTTCAGTCTTTGAAGTACATGTGTTTTTAAGACCAAATGGGAAATAACAATGAAAGCATTTCTGCAAACCAGCCCCCAGTAGAAAAGCACTCTTGTGATTGAGCTGTGAGTGGAACGAGCCCTTTTTTATCACGAAACACAGTTATACTTGGGACAGACGACTGATAGACAGATATACTTAATTTAGACTTGGACATTTGGCAGGTATTTTCTCAAAAAGGAAGTAAGTAAGCCTGTCACTTTTAGAAACATAACCAACGGTATTCATTGCCAGTGACAAAGCTTTCAACCATGAGCTTAGAAGCTTCCCAAACTTAAAAAGTGATGGTATCCATGGTGATATATATGATATTTGATACCTTATAATGAAATACATAGATATTTGAAAGATCTGCATGACTTAATGAGCTGATAGTTTCCAAATGACCCTTATACAGTGTTACAAACTATACATGGGTGAGTCATTTTTTTTAAAACTTGAAATATAGTTGATGTACAATTTTGTGTTAGTTTCTGGTGTACATCAGAGTGATTCAGTTATACATACATATATTCTTTTTCAGAGTCATTTCCATTATAGGTTATTACAAGGTATTGAGTATGGCTCCCTGTACTATGCAGTAGGTCCTTATTGGTTATCTATTTTATATACAGTACTGTCTGTCTGTTAATCTCAAACTCCTAATGTGTCCCTTCCCTACTCATTTTCCCTTTGGTAACCATAAGCTTGTTTTCCATATCTGTGAGTCTGTTTGTGTTTTATAAATAAGTTCATTTGTCACCAGTTTTTGAGATTCCGCATAAAAATATCATAGATTTGTCTTTTTCTGTCTGACTTTCTTCACCTGGTATGATCTCTCAGTCCATCCATGTTGCTGCAAATGGCATTTTTCAGTCTTTTTTATGGCTGAGTAGCGTTCCATTGTATAGATGTACCGCATCTTCTTCTGTTCATCTGTTGGTGGGCACTCAGGTTGCTTCCATGTCTTGGCTGTTGTAAATAGTGCTTC
The DNA here is from genome assembly GCF_000754665.1 of Bison bison bison. NCBI lineage: Eukaryota > Metazoa > Chordata > Mammalia > Artiodactyla > Bovidae > Bison > Bison bison. The sequence continues at coordinate 6,558,550 of NW_011495046.1, forward strand.
TGTGAACACTGGGGTGCGTGTGTTTCAAATTAGAGTTTTCTCTGACATATGCCCAGGAGTGAGATTGCTGGGTCATATGGTAGCTCTGGCTTTAGTTTTTTAAGGAACTTCCATACTGTTTTGAAACTGGAGAAAACCCATAGAAATTCCCTATAGCTGATTAACTGTGGTTTCAGCACTGTTTCTAGGAAACACATGAGACTCCACAGAGCAGTCTAGATACACACACACATCTTGACATTTCCTGCACACGTAAAGCATGTCCTTAAAGACTATGAATGCATACCAAGCATCTAAATATAACTTAGATGCTGTAGGACCACTTGTAATGGATTGATATGGTTTCATGTTTATTTGCCCCCAGCCAGGATCTCATTCTAAATAAACAGTATACCGAACAATGTGTGTGGAGAGGGGGGAGGAGTGTCTGAACTTTACTGGGGTCCAGTTTCAGGTATTGAAAGATTTGCTTTAAGATATTTTCCTAGATAATGCTGATTTTTATGCAGAGGCAAAAAAAAAGTCATTTTGTCACATGTGTCCCTCAGATTCCCATGATGCGGTTTTGAGGTTTAACTCTGCTCCTACACGTGGCTACGAGAAAGATGTCGGAAATAAAACCACCGTCCGCATCATTAATTCCCAGGTAAGCTGGGTAGACTTTTCATGGATGTATGTTTTACAAGTAAATAGCTTAACTGGATGAATGAAGAGAAATCACCCAGCTTTCCATGACCATGATCTCAGGGTTTTGTAATAATAAAAAATTACTGAGAAAAAATGCAGAGACTTGGGAATTCATGTGTGCTGTGAAGAGGGGAAAAAAAGTAAATAAGATCAAAAGGAAAAATCAGAATCGAGGTAGAAATATATATAGGTAGCACACTGAGTTCTGGGAACTGTGAAAAAGGAAGTTAAACAGAATAAATCAGGGGTGGAGGGCAGAAAGGCAAAGATACAGAATTCAAGGGGCAGCAGAACACCTCAGAAATTTCACTTTGTCATTGTCATTTGAAAATTTTAAAAAGGAAGATTCTTTTCTGTATGTTCTTAAGAAGAATGTTTTCCAAAATTCGTAACAAAATTATTCTCAGAACAAACCACAACAATTTCTAGCATTTCAAACTGTATGTAAGAAATGCAGTGATGAGAAATTTATAGTGAGTTTCTTACCGAACAAAAGGTGTGCTTTCTGCATCAGGCCCTGGGCTCGCAGCCTGAGAGAGAGGTGAGAGTCAGGCCCTGCTTCCTGAATGCAGAGACGCCACTGATTGAAGATTCCTCTTCTGTCTGACGACAGCTTTTCAAAGAGGAGAAGATAAGCTCCAGCAAATTAAGACACCTGTCACTGTGAGATACACCCTAACTTCAGAAATACTAAGATGTGAAGAAGAGTGTCTTAAAACTGAGACAAATCAATGCATCATTCCCCCCTCCCCGCCCCACCACCAAACTCTAGTTTTAAAAAGGTGATGGGCAGATGAAATTGAAGGACTCACCCAGGGCCAGAGAGGGCCCCAGTCTCCAGATCTCTGGGCTCCATTTGTCCTGAGGCTGTTTGTCTCAGGGAGGCACCTGAAGATTCTGGTTCTTCTAGGTCTGCAGCTCACCCTCAATGACCTGTGAAAGCCACTGAGGAAGAGGCTTTTGGGGTAGCCGAGGAGCCAGGGGATTCAATCCAGAGCTTGTATCTTTAGATGGGTCCACTGAGGGCTCTTTTCTTAAAAAAGGAAACTGCTCCCCCCTCCTTTCTCCAGATATTTTCTAAATTTCTAGTATGTAAAGCCTGCCTCTCTCCCTCCCCCAGAAAATCTGAGGAACATTTTTTTCCAATTCCTCTTTTAAATTTTCACTTCTTGGGCTTCTGTGGTGACTCCATGGTAAAGAATCCACCTGCCAATGCAGGAGACACAGGTTCGATCCCTGGTCCAGGAAGATCCCACATGCTGCAGAGCAACTAAGCCCGTGTGCCACAACTACTGAGCTGTGCTCTAGAGCCTGGGAACTGCAATTACCAAGCCCAAGTGCCACAACTACTGAAGCCTGCATGCCCTAGAGCCTGTACTCTGCAACAAGAGAAGCCACTGCACTGAGAAGCCCGCACAACACAACTAGAGAAAAGCCTGCCCAACAACCAAGACCCAGCACAGCCAAAAATAAATAAGATTATAAAAAACAAGTTTTCACCTTTTAAGAAATACTAATTCTGAAGACCTAAGCCCTTGCTTTGCAGTGATTTTTGTATATATTTACAGATTCTAACCAACCCCAGCTACCACTTCATGGACAGTGCATTGTATAAAGATGTCATCTTGGTGGCCTGGGACCCAGCTCCTTATTCTGCAAATCTTAACCTGGTGAGTATTTCCTTGGTGCCCTGACCCTTGCAGGTCAGATGGTGCCTTTGACTGATACATAACAGGAAGAAGTCAGGGACTGAACTTGGACAGGCGGAATGAAACTGATCATAGGCGTTAATTAAATTCACATATGCTCATACTGTTTGACTCCCAGTTGCAGTAGCTCCATGGTGAGCATCAACCCTCTGACGATAAAGTGTTTTTGTTCTGGAGGACTTAAAAAAACAAAACGTACAACATCTAGTTGCTAGGAAAGTCCTAGTCATACCGGAAATTGGACTGCTTACATGCTGAATTTTTCCATTGTAGGATGATTACATCACCTTCCCATTTTTTAAAAGATATTTTGAAATAAATGGGAAGTTCTTGGTGGGACAGGCTAAGCTTTGTGACTCCAGAACTCATTATTATTGAAATGGAGCCTGTCACAGGTTTTTCTTGAGTGTGCAGCTCTTTGGCTTCTGCCTCCAAACCTTCTTAATCTTATAGAATAGAGGATAAACAAGATTATTCAGTTCAGTTCAGTTACTCAGTTCTGCCTTTGTGACCCCTAGGGCACGCAGGCTTCCCTGTCCATCACCAACTCCCAGAGCCTACTCAAACTCATGTCTATCGCGTCTGTGATGCCATCCAACCATCTCATCCTCTCTTGTCCCCTTCTCCTCCTGCCTTCAATCTTTCCCAGCATCAGGGTCTTTTCCACTGAGATGGTTCTTCTCATCAGGTGGCCAAAGTAATGGAGTTTCAGCTTCAGCATCAGTCCTTCCAATGAATATCCGGGGGAGGCGTGGGTCGGCAGTGGCCTGCTGCAGGGTCTGAGGCACTGAGTTCAGCAGTGCATGCACGGAACCTTTTGAAGGAGGTCACCATTATCTTCATTACCTCCACCATAGTTTGGCCTCAGGTCAAGCAACAGGGAGGGAACACAGCCCCACCCAGCAACAGAAAATTGGATTAAAGATTTACTGAACATGGCCCCACCCATCAGAACAAGACCCAGTTTCCCCCTCAGACTTTCTCTCCTATCAGGAAGGTTCCATAAACCTCTTATCCTTATCCATCAGAGGGCAGACAGAATGAAAACCACAATCACAGTCAACTAACCAAACTGATCACATGGACCACAGCCTTGTCTAACAATGAAACTATGAGCCATGCTGTGTAGGGCCACCCAAGATGGACGGGTTGTGGTGGAGAGTTCTGACAAAATGTGGTCCACTGGAGAAAGGAATGGCAAACCACTTCAGTATTCTTGCCTTGAGAACCCCATGAGCAGTATAAAAAGGCAAAAAAACAATATTCTTGCCAGCCAGCAAAATATAAGGGAGTGGGCTTCCCAGGTGGCTCAGGTGTAAAGAATCCACCTGCCAATGCAGAAGACATGGATTTGATCCCTAATCCCGGAAGATCCCACATGCCATGGAGCAACTAAGCCCATGCACCACAACTACTGAACTTGCGCTCTAGAGCCTGGGAGCCACAACTACTGAGCCCATGTGCTGCAGCTACTGAAGCCCAAGTGACCTAGAGCCTGTGCTCCACCACAAGAAAAGCCACCTGGATGAGAAGCCTGAGCACCACAACTAGAGAGTAGCCCCTGCTCCCAGCAACTAGAGAAAGCCTGTGCATAACAACAGAGACCCAGCACAGCCAAAAGTAAGTTGTTGTTGCTCAGTCGCTAGGTCACATCCAACTCTTTGCTTCCCCATGAACTGCGGCACACCAGGCTTCTCTGTCCTTCACCATTTCCCAGAGTTTGCTCAGACTCATTTTTATTGAGTCAGTGGTGCCATCCAACCATCTCATTCTTTGCCACACCCTTCTCCTCCTGCCCTCAGTCTTTCCCAGCATCAGGGTCTTTTCCAATGAGTTGGGTCTTTTCCAGTGAGTCAGCTCTTTATTTGAAAAAATATATATATAAGAGAATTACATTCACAACCTCTGTACTTTGGGGAAGCCTGGCGTGAAAAGCCAGTCTACTTGTTCTGAAAGGGGGCTAGGAAGATGGGCTGCACTTTATCCCCATGAGCAATGCTATAAGCTGTGCCACTGGCTGTGGACTTGTTTTCCATGACCCCAGAGGATGCCAGCTTCCTCTGATGAAGATGGGAACAGATTTCAACCCTATCGGGGGGTACCTTTCCAAAAGAGCTGCCCATGATGGACTGTCCCTCTGGAAGAAGCATTCTGTCACCATGCATTCTGAGACAGAGGCTGGACACACACCTGGCATGACTCTAACTATTCTCACCCAGGAGTGCACATCGGCATCTCCTGAAGGCTTATCCCGCACATCTCCAAAGCCCTGTTCCCAGGAATCCGGCCGTATCCAGCCTCCACCTGTGATTTTGAGAGAGCTCTCTGTAATCAATTCCCACACACACCTTCTACTGAGAACCAGCATCAAGTGGGTGTTTGCACTTGTCAGCTTCCTTCCAGTCTGGGGTCTGTGGTTTTAAGTTCTGACAGCTTTCTTGCTGTTTTGGACCCATGAGAGTCTCTGGCTGTGGGCCTTGTTTCCTCCTGATTTGGAAGCTTCCCAGCTCAGGGCATGAGCTGTCTGATCAATGGACATGGGCAGTGACTGTGCCACTCTTGGGAGGCCAGGCTCTGCTTCTGCTCCATGAGGGTCTGGAGGAGGTGGCGAAGACCCTGAGCTTCTCTCTAACTGCCCCCCGGGGTTTGGGGGCCACAGTTCAAATTATTCTTCTCAAAATGTTTAAAGCCACAGACCACATTCAACCAGGGACTGTTATGTAGGATCGTAATACAAGCCCAGGCTTCCTTGGTGGCTCAGAAGATAAAAAATCTGCATGCAATGCAGGAGACCCAAGTTTGATCCGTGGGTTGGGATGATCTGCTGGAGGAGGGGTTGGCTACCCACTCCAGGATTCTTGCCTAGAGAATCCCATGGACAGAGGAACCTGGCAGGCATGGTCCATGGCGTTGCAAAGTGTCAGACACCACTGAGCAGAAACACCAGTATCTTTGCCCGAGGTGTCTATTTGAAGGGACGGTCAGCCGGATGAACCCCTCCCCATACACCTTCTCCAAACCCCACTTCTTGGTGGCACCTGAGATGCTTCTGAACACTTTTTAAAAATCAACCTTAGTGTATATGTTTTCATATAATTGTTGTTGTTCAATAGCTAAGTTGTGTGCAACTCATTGCCACCCAATGGAGTGCATGGCCGAGCTCATCTTCTGATGTCTTATCTTTTCGACTTTTCATGCCCTTCATGGGGTTCTTGAGGCAGGAATACTGGGGTAGATTGCCATTCTCTTCTCTAGTGGACGTTTTGTCAGAAGTCTCTACTATGACCCATCGGTCTTGGGTGGCCCTGCACAGCATGGCTCATAGCTTCATTGAGTTACATAAGCCCCTCCATCAAACCCCTCCATGAAGAGGTTTCATGCAATCATTTATGTGTAATCTTTGTACATGTGTGTGTTGCTGGGCAGTGGGCTGCAGTCCATGGGGTCGCTAGGAGTCGGACACAACTGAGCGACTTCACTTTCCCTTTTCACTTTCATGCATTAGAGAAGGAAATGGCAACCCACTCCAGAGTTCTTGCCTGGAGAATCCCAGGGACGGGGGAGCCTGGTGGGCTGCCATCTATGGGGTCGCACAGAGTCAAACATGACTGAAGTGACTTAGCAGCAGCAGCAGCAAATGTATACAGTCCTGTATTCAGCACCACAATGAAGGAACAGAATCTCCCCATCATTGCAGAGAGTCCTGTGTGTCACTCATTCACCTCCCAGACCTGGCCCCGGCCCCAGGCAACAGCTGACATGTTTTTGAACTAGAGATTAGATTGGGAAAGCATATTTCTGAAATACAGTGATTGAAACCATGGCCATGGGCCATCTGGCCCTGTTTTTTGTTTTTGTTTTTTCCCCCTTTTTTTTTTTTGTTTTGTTTTTCTTTACTTCTTTTTTGTTTGTTTGCCTTTGTTTTTGTAAATAAAGTTTTATTGAAACACAGCCACATATTGTACCATCTGTGGCTGCTTTCCATGTAAGTATACAGTGGAGCCCAGGAGTTGCAGCAGAGACCCCATGGCCCCAAAGCCTAACCTCTTTTACTACCTGGTCCCTTCTAGAAAAGTCTGCTGACCCTGCTCTAGCCCTTCTCCCTCCTTTTACTAAAGAATAAGCACCAGTCCCCCAGGCTGGACCTCAGCCCCTATACTCACTCACCCCTCATCCAGTGTAGAAGTGCCTACAGAAGGGGCATCCTAACCCCCCCTCCCATTCTGGTCCTCAGCCTCTAAATACCCACAACCCCAGCACTGCCCGGTTTCCTTTTCACAGTGTGGACCTCTGCCTTGACTGTGTGTTTTTTTCTCTTAGTGGTACAAGAAGCCAGATTACAACCTGTTCACACCGTATGTTCAGCATCGTCAGAGAAACCCGAACCAGCCATTTTACATTCTTCACCCCAAGTTTATCTGGCAGCTTTGGGACATCATCCAGGAGAACACGAAGGAGAAGATCCAGCCCAACCCGCCGTCCTCTGGCTTTATCGGTATGTAGCTATCAGGTTGGGTGAGTAGCAGCAGGTGTAGGTTCATGCTAAATGAATGTACATCCGTGCTATACAAGAGCATCTAGAGGGTGTCTTTAGAGGGAAGATAGATTCACTAAAAAGAGTGCAAAGACTCTGTTTCAGTTTCTGCAGGCGAGTAAGAAACTACCTCAACATTCCAAGATCTGAAATGAACTGTTTCATTTTCTCTCGTGATGGAGTGTGTCAGGAAGGGCCCAGCTGGGTGACCCCTTTGTTCCAGACTCATGGAGTCACTTGCGGGCATTCAGCTGCCCCATGGGGTGACCTTGCTCCCCCTGTTGGGCCCATCTGCTGGATGCCTGGGGGGTTGCAGCTCAGCTGGCCTGGTGACCATGTGCTTGTAGGTGGTGGCCTCATGGTAATTGGACTCTTGATGGAAGCTCAGGGCTCCTGGCAGGTGTTCCAGTGACAGGAAATGGAAGCAGGCTTTCTCAGGGCAGAAGCCCAAGGACACTCTGTGGGTCACAGCCGTCAGAGGCCCCCCAGACTCAAGGGGTGGAGACCTCAGGGCCGCTCAGGACCACCACCACTCGCATGCACATTGTTGATGTGGGGCCAGGTCGAGGATGGGAATTCATGGCCACTGGACCACCTCCCAGGGGTTGCAAGGTCACCAGTGGGTCTGGGCTTTGAGTAGCAGGATTCTCAGGCTGAGCACCACTCTCTCCACAGGATAGTGGACTTTATGTAACAAGGGCATCACACTTGGCCTAGTGTATTGTTTGCACTCAGGTTTTTATCCTCAAATGTGGTCTTAACCCATTTCTTTTCCCATGTTTCAGCCTCTTGCCCTGTTACTGTCTTGGTGGCACCTGAATAGGGTGATATTAAGAAAGACCTTAGCTCCCCTTGGCATATGAAAGCTGCAGTGGAAACCCAGGATAGGAATTTTGTCCATAAAACACTGTAGCAGTCTCTACCCTAGTATTAATGAATATACAACCTGCACTGGGCTGCACAGGTGATAACCATGACTAAAGGAATGTTTATGGAAGTGGCGTGAGTTGGTCAGTGATACAGGCCCAAGAAGCATGCAAAGTGAGGCTTGTGGGTTTAGAGCAGTTTTGAGGTATTATAAAAATATGAAATATTTTATGCAGAATTCAAGACAAAATTCATGACTGCATGTTATTTTCCTTAAGCAGAGCTCCCTCACCCATTTTATGTCATGCCTTTGAAACACTTTGTTTCCAAGGCACTTTGTCAGATTCTAAGGTGGTTGTTTTTTTTTTTAATATTTATTTATTTATTTTTAGCTGAGCTGGGTCTTCATTGCTGTGTGCAGGTTTTCTCTAGTTGTGGAGAGAGGGGATACTTTCTGGTTGTGGTGCACAAGCTGCTCGTTCCGGTGGCTTCTCTTGTGGCGCACAGGCTTAGTTGCCCTGCGACATGTGGGATCTTCCTGGACCAGGGATCGAACCTGTGTCTCCTGCACTGGCAGGTGGATTCTTAGCCACTGTGCCACCAGGGAAGTCCATGTTGTGTTCTATTTTTTCTGTGAGTGAAAGATTACTCTGGGTATTCTCCTAGGAGACACTGCAAAATTCCCAGAGCAAAGGGTACAGATACGTAATTATATTATAACCACAAGTGGCAGGTTCAGTTCAGTTCAGTCGCTCAGTCGTGTCTGACTCTTTGTGACCCCATGAATTGCAGCACACCAGGCCTCCCTGTCCATCACCAACTCCCAGAGTTCACTCAGACTCACGTCCATCCAGTCAGTGATGCCATTCAGCCATCTCATCCTCTGTCGTCCCCTT
>NW_011495046.1:6567342-6569459 GCF_000754665.1 Bison bison bison
CCAATGAGTCAACTCTTTGCATGAGGTGGCCAAAGTACTGGAGTTTCAACTTTAGCATCATTCCTTCCAAAGAAATCCCAGGGCTGATCTCCTTCAGAATGGACTGGTTGGACCTCCTTGCAGTCCAAGGGACTCTCAAGAGTCTTCTCCAACACCACAGTTCAAAAGCATCAATTCTTTGGCACTCAGCCTTCTTCACAGTCCAACTCTCACATCCATACATGACCACAGGAAAAACCATAGCCTTGACTAGACAGACCTTTGTTGGCAAAGTAATGGCAGGGTAGATACAGTAATCCAAGCTACCACATAAGGATTCTAGAGCTCCAGTATGAGTGGAACAAACCACAAAGTGTCAGTCTTAGGCGCAGACATCTGGGATTAGAATAGGTCAGAAAAACCAGGGTGGACTATGATTTGTCTTTCATGTGGTGTCATGGAATCTTGCTGACCTAGGGAAGAACGTGGAACAGGATGGAATGATGCTGAGACAGCATAATGGGATGTGGCCATCCAATCAAGTCTCCCTGGGAATTCCTGTGGCAGAAATCTGATCACAGCAAGAGCTTGGGAGCACAGTGGGGGCTCTCAGACACACTTACTACCGATATGAAGTTTGAAAGTTTCCTCTGACATAGTCATAGCTGGGAAACAACATTTCCGTGTGTTTTTGCTGTTGAAAGAAATCCTGCCACTTGTGGCCAGCTTCCTTTCACAGCTGTGTGCTGAGCATTTAGAGTTTTCAGGGACACTGCTTGCCTGTGTGGCTTCTTTTCCAGGACAACGGGATTACAGCTGGGGGTCGTTTCAGGAGTGGGGGCTGGGCTGAACGACAGTCCTCTGATGTCACTGGCTTTCCAATTGCAGGCGAGTCACTTGCTCCTGTGAATGTCCTCATGGTCCTGGGAGAAAGGAGAGTCATAGCAACACCTTTTTATGGGGCCAGTTCACACTTGTGGTCATTTTCTAGCTCCATCCTGTCCAGGCTGGCAGCTCTTAGACACCGGTGGCTGCTCAAGTGTAAGTTAATTAGGATTAAACAGGAGGAAAATCTCTCCCTCGGTGCTTGAGCCCCATTTCAGGCTCTTAAAGTCCTGTGTTCCCAGTGGCTATGGCCCTGGGCGGTGTAGATGGAGACCGTCTTCACCACAGGGAAAGTTACGAAGGACAGCAGGAAGAAAAGGAACTTTTGGAGGAGCAACCAGTTCCTACTGGACGCTGTGCTTTATGGGCAGGGACCTCTCTGATGGAAGACATTTGATGTTACCCATCATATTGATGAATTGTTACTATATCCACATGTCAATTCTAATACATACTATCATTTATTCTATACGTGAACATGCAGACTTTTCTTCCCTTTAAACTATTTCCTTAAGATAAATTCCCAGGTGTATATGACTGCTGAGGAGGGGGTGTGGTATGTTGATCACGTTGGAAGCACCAACTTACTGCTTTTTCCCTGACTTCTGACCAAAGGCCGTATTTGTGCTTCTGGGTCACAGAAGGACATCCTTATGTGTGTCAGAGATGTACTCTGTGTACCATCCCCTTGTCCAGAGCAGCAGCAAAGACATGCACAAATACCCCTTGTGCATGGCACATGTATTATTTTAAAAAAAGAGTAGAATTTTGTTTTAGCTATACCAAAGGAACATTTCATGCAAAGATGGGCTCGATAAAGGACAGAAATGGTATGGACCTAACAGAAGCAGAAGATTTTAAGAAGAGATGGCAAGAATACACAGAAGAACTGTACAGAAAAGATCTTCATGACCCAGATAATCACAATGGTGTGATCACTGACCTAGAGCCAGACATCCTGGAATGTGAAGTCAAGTGGGCCTTAGAAAGCATCACTACGAACAAAGCTAGTGGAGGTGATGGAATTCCAGTTGAGCTATTCCAAATCCTGAAAGATGATGCTGTGAAAGTGCTGTACTCAATATGCCAGCAAATTTGGAAAACTCAGTGGTGGCCACAGGAGTGGAAAAGGTCAGTTTTCATTCCAATCCCAAAGAAAGGCAATGCCAAAGAATGCTCAAACTACTGCACAATTGCACTCATCTCACATGCTGGTAAAGTAATGCTCAAAATTCTCCAAGCCAGGCTTCAGC
>NW_011495046.1:6569559-6574655 GCF_000754665.1 Bison bison bison
GAACTTCCTGATGTTCAAGCTGGTTTTAGAAAAGGCAGAGGAACCAGAGATCAAATTGCCAACATCTGCTGGATCATGGAAAAAGCAAGAGAGTTCCAGAAAAACATCTATTTCTGCTTTATTGACTATGCCAAAGCCTTTGACTGTGGATCACAATAAACTGTGGAAAATTCTGAAAGAGATGGGAATACCAGACCACCTGATCTGCCTCTTAAGAAATTTATATGCAGATCAGGAAGCAACAGTTAGAACTGGACATGGAACAACAGAGTGGTTCCAAATAGGAAAAGGAGTACGTCAAGGCTGCATATTGTCACCCTGCTTATTTAACTTATATGCAGAGTACATCATGAGAAACGCTGGACTGGAAGAAACACAAGCTGGAATCAAGATTGCTGGGAGAAATATCAATAACCTCAGATATGCAGATGGCACCACCCTTATGGCAGAAAGTGAAGAGGAACCAAAAAGCCTCTTGATGAAAGTGAAAGTGGAGAGTGAAAAAGTTGGCTTAAAGCTCAACATTCAGAAAACGAAGATCATGGCATCCGGTCCCATCACTTCATGGGAAATAGATGGGGAAACAGTGGAAACAGTGTCAGACTTTATTTTTCTGGGCTCCAAAATCACTGCAGATGGTGACTGCAACCATGAAATTAAAAGACGCTTACTCCTTGGAAGGAAAGTTATGACCAACTTAGATAGCATATTCAAAAGCAGAGACATTACTTTGCCAACAAAGGTCCGTCTAGTCAAGGCTATGGTTTTTCCTGTGGTCATGTATAGATGTGAGAGTTGGACTGTGAAGAAGGCTGAGCACCGAAGAATTGATGCTTTTGAACTGTGGTGTTGGAGAAGACTCTTGAGAGTCCCTTGGACTGCAAGGAGATCCAACCAGTCCATTCTGAAGGAGATCAGCCCTGGAATTTCTTTGGAAGGAATGATGCTGAAGCTGAAATTCCAGTACTTTGGCCACCTCATGCAAAGAGTTGACTCATTGGAAAAGACTCTGATGCTGGGAGGGATTGGGGGCAAGAGGAGAAGGGGACGACAGAGGATGAGATGGCTGAATGGCATCACTGACTGGATGGACGTGAGTCTGAGTGAACTCCGGGAGTTGGTGATGGACAGAGAGGCCTGGCGTGCTGCAATTCATGGGGTCACAAAGAGTCGGACACGACTGAGCGACTGATCTGATCTGATCTGATTTGATATGTGTATCTGGGCTTCCCTGGTGGCTCAGTGGTAAAGAATCTGCCTGTCAATGCAGGAGACCTGGGTTCGATCCCCGGGTCAGGAAGATCCCCTGGAGAAGGAAATGGCAACCCACTCCAGTATGCCTGTCCGTGGCCCATGGACAGAGGAGCCTGGTGGGCTACAATCCATGGGGTAACAAAGAGTCAGACACGACTGAGGGACAAAACAACAACATACACATATCCTCTCCCTCTTGGTTCTTCCTCCCACCTGCTCTCCATCCCACTGCTCTCGGTCATCACAGAGCACCAACCTGAGTTTTTTCTGCTTTATATTTTTTTTAATTAAAAAGAAGTAACATAAGACATCCCTGGTGGTCCAGTGATGAAGACTTTGCCTCCCAATGTAGGGGGTACGCTTTCAATCCCACATGCCACGTGGCAAAAACAAAACAAAACATAAAACAGAAGCAATACTGTAACAAATTCAACAAGTACTTTAAAAATGGTCCACATTAAAAAAAAACTCTTTTTTTATAAAAAGAAATAGCATACATCCCAGAGAAGGCAATGGCACCCCACTCCAGTACTCTTGCCTGGAAAATCCCATGGATGGAGGAGCCTGGTGGGCTGCAGTCCATGGTGTCGCTAGGAGTCGGACACGACTGAGCAACCTCAGTTTCACTTTTCACTTTCATGCATTGGAGAAGGAAATGGCAACCCATTCCAGTGTTCTTGCCTGGAGAATCCCAGGGACGGGGGAGCCTGGTGGGCTGTCATATCCGGGGTCGCAGAGTCCGGACACGACTAAAGTGACTTAGCAGCAGCAGCAGCAGCACACATCCAGGTAATTTGGATGCTCCACAGGACCCGTTTCTTTGGAACATTTGTTCCACAGTGTCAGGACCCTTCAGTCCACTGGGAGCCACTTGTTCACATGGCAAGAACATCTCTCTTTTTCATCCCTGTCTGGATGCTAGAGGCCTTCTCTCATTACCTGGTACTGGGAGGTGGTTCTGACAGCACTGAGGCCTTCCTAGGGAATGGAGAGTCATTTCCTAGGAATTCCATGGTTTCCACATTGCCTTCATACACACTGATAGTTTTGTGGGAGGTGTGTGAGTTCATCCGAAGTCCTGAAGTCTGGCTGGGTGGTTCTGCCGTCTGATGTAGGAGGCCCTCCAGCTTCACCCCAGGGGTTTCCGGGCTGAGCATCGTCAGGCAGACTGGCCTCTGCACCAGCCTGACCAGCACTGATAGGAGACTTGCTTTCACTGTACAAACCACCAGCACCCGCTCACACCTTTTGAAAAGGCAGCCTCAATTGTTTATAGCATAAGTACTATTTCTAGACTTCACAGATGCAAACGCTGTAATTTCAGACTATTGAATATACAGGCAGAATAATATGCTTAAAAACAAGTCATGACTTCATTTCTTTTCCACTTTATTTTGCATTCAGGACTCTAATTTTCCAATATATCATCCAAACTCAGATGGTAACACAAAATAATAACACGTTAACTCAAAATAATAAGCCACTTAACATCTCATACATGACTGTGTAAAACCAATCATTATTATGTTGACGAGGAACAACTTTTTACATTTCCCTGTAAACAGTGAATCCCGAATGTATGTTACCATCAAATAATACAATATAAATGGGCTAAAAAATTGATTTTCAAGTATTATTCATGCATTACATGATTTGACTTAATATAGTACATGCTTGTTAAATTATTATTTTATTACATGAAATGCAAATTTCCAAACCACTTCTTTTTTTACAATTTAAGTAACTCATTTTGTTGAGCTGCTATTGTGAATATTGTCTTTGATATTTTTTAAATTAATTTTTATATAAGTATAGTTGCTTTACAGCCTGTTAGTTTCTACCATACAACAAAGTGAATCAGCTATACATATATCCCATCTTTTTTGGATTTCCTTCCCATTTCCTTCCCATTCACCACAGTTCCCTGTGTTACACAATAGGTTCTCATTAGTTATCTATTTTATAAATAGTATCAATAGTATATATATTCCAGTTTCCCAATTCATCTCATCCCCAGAGAAACCACATTTTAATTACAGATATCTTCTGGAAATGTCACTTAAAATGTCATTTTTGCTCCTTCAGTAATCTTAAGTACAGTTTTCATAATTTTCCATCTTATGATGAATTTATGGAGAAACCACAGAATAGCTACTACATTTCCATTAGACCAGCACATTCAATACCCTTAACTTTTCACCCTCACCCCTCATTCAGAAACATGTTTTGCAGGGTTTATTGGATATTCTCAGAAATTCCTTATTTGAATTATGTTCAAGTATTACCTGAAATTGATGAGAGCCTGTATTTTTCCCATCACTTGCATTAGGTTCTATTTATGTCCATAGCTTATTTTGCTCCATGTTAAAAAGATACATTCATCAAGGAGAAAATTCTATTATTGTTAACAATTTGGGATATCATTTTAAATATTTTGCCAGGTGCAAAGTAAGATAATTTGGTGTGATCACAATTAAAATCTAAATGATTAAGTTCTATTAGACTCTAACACATCAATCATATCTACGTATATGAAAAGTAGAGGTTTGGGTTTCTTTTTTTTTTTTTTTGGTTGCACGGGGCTGGGTCTTTGTTGCAGGGTGTGGGCTCTCTAGTTGTCGAGTGGGCTTAGTTGCTTATGTGGGCTCTTAGTTCCCCACACAGGTGCTGAACCAGCGTTACCTGCATTGGAAGGCAGATTGTCAACCACTGGACACCAGAGGAGCCCCAAAAGTAGAGTCTTTATAGGAGAACCTTGTTTATTCAGAATTTGTGGTCGTCTGAACATAACATGCAAAGATGCAGGTGGAAGTTTGCTTTTTATCCAGGTTTTAGAAAAATAAATAAGTGTACATACTGCTTGTTAAGCTGAGTCATAGACTATGACTTTTTATTAAGACCAGTGGAAATGCTTTTTAATTGGTTAGATAATTATATTGAATTATACAATATTTTAAAACCTGTAATTTGGCAAATGAATGGCTCTTGAGTCATAATTGCCCAGAAAAATTTGCACTTTTTTTTCTTCAAATGAATCTCTACTCATTTGTAAAACTTGGCCAAAAAACTTAACATGAATTATGTTCAAAGATTTTTAGGAACTGGCTGCATGCCCATTTGATTGGCTTGGAAAAATACATTAAAAAGTGTCTAAATATTGATCCACTTATCAAAAAGTCTGGCTGCACACTGAAAGCAGTAAAATTTTATTAGTGCTGAAAGCAGTTCCTTTTGGATAGTCCATAAACGAAATTATGTAACATTAAAGTTCCTTAAGTGATTTTTCTAAAAATTCTTTACTGAATAAGATAGCATGAGATGATTTGTATTCATTTTTGCTCTGGGGGTAATCCTGAGCAGTCCTAAGAAAGGAAATGAAAAAAAAATTTTTTAGTGTAGCCAGATGTGAAGTCCCCATATGGGTCTGGCTTGGGGGAATGATGAGGAACAATGTGATGCTGTGAGTTTATACGTACAGGGCATCTGTGCAGACAGGCTGCAGCCCCGCTGGCCTGCCTGCTGATCACCAGGGACCCCTGCCTGCAGGGTTGACCCTTGGCTGGCTTCTGGGAGCCTGGGTTTGGGGAGACCCTCCCTTCTGACAGAGTGGGTCACTGTGCCCAGATGCTCATGCAGCAGTGGGGCCTCTTCCCAGCACCTGCATCCTTCTGGAGTCTGGACAGTGTGAGCCAGGTTTGTAATAAATCACTGACTCTCTGCTGGGCCCTGTAGGTCCCTCTGGCAAGTCATCAAACCCAGAGGCAGGCTGGGGAACTCAGACCCGGTCCCTCGTCAGCATAGTGCAGAGAAAATGTCTGCAGCCCATGTGTTGTTGGTGTTGA
>NW_011495046.1:6574873-6575355 GCF_000754665.1 Bison bison bison
GATAGAGCAGCATCACCGCAGGTCAGAAGAGATGCTGCCGGCAGTGCAGGCATTTGTCTCAGACCATAGTGAAGACACTCTCTTCAGTCATTCTCAGGATGGTAGGTCATGGGCCTGCCGCCTGTTTTTAAATGTAAACATTCGTTCTTTAGTTTAGTTTACTTTTTTTTTTAATTTATGTATTTATTTTTTGGCTGTGTTGGTTCTTCATTGCTGCACTCAGGCTTTTTCTAGTTGCAACGAGCAGGGGCTAGTCTCTAGTTGTGGCACTCGGGCTTCTCATTGCAGTGGCTTCTCTTGTTGCAGCTCTTAGGCTTTAGAGAACAGGCTCAATAGTTGTGGCGCACGGGTTTAGTTGCCCCACGGTATGTGGGATCTTCCTGGACCAGGAATCGAACCTGTGTCCCCTACATTGGCAGGCAGATTCTTAACCACTGGACCACCAGGGTAAACCCTACATATTTTTCGTAAAGAAACTTTTT
>NW_011495046.1:6575455-6577587 GCF_000754665.1 Bison bison bison
ACAGTCCCTAACAGCCTGCTCCCTCCCAGTGTGGTGCCAACCCCACCTCCTGCGGTCTTTCCTCCTCACACCCCATCTCCCAACTCTAGCCCCGAGCTGTGCCAGGGCTGGCACACACTCCAGACATCATGGTCCACGCACTTCCTCTTTGCAACACATGCAAAAGTTTCATTTCAGGATTTTGTGTGTGGCTAAGTACTCTAAACTCCTAGGAAAAGTGATGTGCAGATTTAACCACATTTAATAATGATGTTCAATATTTATTATATGGCAGAGTTTAAATTTAAACTCTAATTTATGTGTAATATATGGTTGGTAAGTTAAAAAGCAGAGTATACATATGCTAAATGAAATGACCATGATGTCTGAAAATTTTTTGAATAATTAAAAATATTCTCCACTTGGTTTTCTAAATCTTGCCCACACTTCACATGTACCCTACAAGTTGCAAACTGATTTTTCCCTCCCTTTGAAGGTGTTGCCCTAATGATTTGATATCACCGCTACAACTGCCTGTCATTTAAACACTTGGGGCAGAATCGGCTCTAACTTAAATTTTAGTGCTCTGGACCAAGGCTCATGGTTACAGGAACTCACAAGTTCATATGTGTGTGTGTGTGTGTTAGTCGTTCAGTCATGGCCGACTCTTTTGTGACCCCATGGACTACAGCCAGGCTCCCCTGTCCATGGAATTCTTTAGGCAAGAATACTGCGATGGTTTGCTATTCCCTTCTCCAGGGGATCTTCCAGACCCAGGAATTGAACCTGGGTCTCCTGCATTGGAGGAGGATTGTTTACCACCTGAGCCACCAGGGAAGCAAGCTCATACAAGAACACAGAATGAGATGCAAAAACCAGGAGGAAGAATGCAGATAACTCAAGATAAGGACCCCGCTTCCTAAACCTTTGTCAGCCTTCAGTTGGGATGGCCATGAAATACCTAGCAAATTTCTGAAGCTCTAAGAGTTGTTTTAAAATATATTTATATATGAAGGCACTGGTCCTTGGTTCTCTCTGGCTCTACCTGGATCTGGGTCACACTGTGGGGCTCATGGAAGGGGGAGAGGAGGAGGGAGCCAGCACTGCTGGGAGGAAGGAGGGGGACTGAGCTGGGACTTGATGTTTCCACATAGCTCTTGGGAACGGCTTGACTTCCTAGAAGCCGACCTGAAGAATCTCCGTGTCTCTTGTAAGGAGCAGCGTTACTCGAAGCCGCAAGCAGTTTTGTGGCCGTCAAGGCACGTCCTGATGTCTTCTGAACAGAACACCGGATCCTCTCTGTCATCCTGTCTCCCCTCCCCCTCCCCCCAGGTGGTGCCTACAGATTCAACCCTCACCTCCCCCAGGAACCTTTCTCTGCATCCCCAAGCCCTTCCCACTACTCCCCCAGGCCCTTGTGCTGGACTTTACCCAGTTGTGAGCATTTTCATGCTGCAAACACAGTTGATTACTTAGAAATATGCTTGTCCTCTGCAGACCAGCCTTGTCTGTAACAGGAACTCACTGTGTGATTTCATGTCTTTTTCATAACAAGGATTATCCTTTCCTAAAAGGGAGAAGGAAATGGCAACCTAATCCAGTATTCTTGCCTAGAGAATCCCATGGACCAAGGAGCCTGGTAGGCTGCAGTCCATAGGGTCACAGAATCAGACACGACTGAGCGACTTAGCACACACACATACATAATTTTAAGTTTAAAAGGTGTTACTACATCGCTTCTCGCCCTTTCTAAGATCAAGTGTAAAGAGTGTTAACAGAGGTGATGGGGAAAATAACAGAGCTCGGAAAATAACGCTCTTTAGCACAGATCCAGATGAGACTTCCTCTATGATGACGCAGTTTTATAGCTATTTGAAATATTAAAAATAAAAAAGAAATCAAAGAAACTTTAATATGGATAGTTTCAGTGAGAAAAACACTTTTTTTTAAATTTTATTTTATTTTTAAACTTTACATAATTGTATTAGTTTTGCCAAATATCAAAATGAATCCGCCACAGGTATACATGTGTTCCCCATCCTGAACCCTCCTCCCTCCTCCCTCCCCATACCATCCCTCTGGGTCGTCCCAGTGCACCAGCCCCAAGCATCCAGTATCGTGCATCGAACCTGGACTGGCAACTCGTTTCATAC
>NW_011495046.1:6577687-6578312 GCF_000754665.1 Bison bison bison
TTTCTTTTTTTGATTTCTTCTGTGATTTGTTGGTTATTCAGCAGCGTGTTGTTCAGCCTCCATATGTTGGAATTTTTAATAGTTTTTCTCCTGTAATTGAGATCTAATCTTACTGCATTGTGGTCAGAAAAAATGCTTGGAATGATTTCTATTTTTTTGAATTTACCAAGGCTAGCTTTATGGCCCAGCATGTGATCTATCCTGGAGAAGGTTCCATGTGCGCTTGAGAAAAAGGTGAAATTCATTGTTTTGGGATGAAATGACCTATAGATATCAATTAGGTCTAACTGGTCTATTGTATCGTTTAAAGTTTGTGTTTCCTTGTTAATTTTCTGTTTAGTTGATCTATCCATAGGTGTAAGTGGGGTATTAAAGTCTCCCACTATTATTGTGTTATTGTTAATTTCTCCTTTCATACTTGTTAGCATTTGTCTTACGTACTGTGGTGCTCCCGTATTGGGTGCATATATATTTATAATTGTTATATCTTCTTCTTGGATTGATCCTTTGATCATTATGTAGTGACCTTCTTTGTCTCTTTTCACAGCCTTTGTTTTAAAGTCTATTTTATCTGATATGAGTATTGCTACTCCTGCTTTCTTTTGGTCCCTATTTGCATGGAAAA
>NW_011495046.1:6578412-6585338 GCF_000754665.1 Bison bison bison
CATACATGATATTTTACATGTTTCAATGCCATTCTCCCAAATCTCCCCACCCTCTCCCTCTCCCACAGAGTCCATAAGACTGTTCTATACATCAGTGTCTCTTTTGCTGTCTTAAACTCTGTGTCTCCATCTCTTTCCTTTTAACGATTTTATAATAAATTTTTTTTCACATTACACTCATTTCTTTGTTACATCACAGTTCTCCTGTTGTAAATCAGGTGGACCTGGGTGTGGAATGAAATAGTATATTCGGACTTGGGGATGCAGATCTGGCCCCAACTGTCCTCTGCTTAAGTTTGACTGCTTGGTCTTTTCTTCTCTCATTCCTGGGTCCCCAGTGGTCAGCTGGATGGGTGAATGTGTAATAGCATCGTGTCTTAGCACGGCCCCAGTCCCCAGACCTCACACATGCCACTCACTGGAAGCTAGAGTCGCAAGGTGAAGCCGACAAGGTAGGGGACACAGAGCAGGCATCTCCTGCCCCAATTGTGACCCTCCATCCCATCTAAAGATGTCCATCCCCCCATTACTTCTCCTTAAGAAAGTAGGTCATATAGGACTCAGGGAAGTCAAACCAAGACTCTGTGACAACCTAGAGGGGTGGGATGGGAAGGAAGGTGGGAGAGAAGTTCAAGAGGGAGGGGACATATATTTATGGCTGACTCATGTTGATGTTGAGCAGAAACCAACACAATTCTGTAAAGCAAATTATCCTTCATTTAAAAAATAAATTTAAAATTTTAAAAAGGAAAGTAGGTCATATAGTCATTCAACAAACATGGATCCTTAACTCTCCACCAATACTGTGCATGCCACTAATGACAAGAAGATGGATAAGTGACCCAGCCCTCACCCTCAAATCCTCTGCTCTCTGGTGGGAAAGAGACTGTAAGCAGACACATGGTTAGGACAGGGAGACACGTAGACAAGGAAGAAACGACGGTGGAATCCGCCACCCTTGAGGACTGATGCCTCCCCCTCCCCGAGTTGCTCACGGCTCTGCTTCCCCCTCCCCCACCAGGCATCCTGCTGATGATGAACCTGTGTGGCGAGGTGCACGTGTACGAATACGTCCCATCAGTGCGGCAGACAGACCTGTGTCACTACCACGAGCCCTACCATGACGCCGCCTGCACACTGGGCGCCTACCACCCGCTGCTCTACGAGAAGCTGCTGGTGCAGCGGCTCAACGTGGGCACCCATGGTGACCTGCACCGCAAAGGCAAGGTCGTGCTGCCCGGGTTGCAGGCCGTGCGCTGCCCGCCAGGTGCCTGAGGGGCCAGCCGGGCTCTGCATCCCGGAGATGCTGGAAGGCACCCTGGAGGCAGCGTGACCTTGTGTCTGCAGCTGTGACTTTGTGCTGACCATGGGGATCCTTCCCTTTCTAAGCCAGTGAGTGTGTCCGACCGTTCAGAACATAGAAATGGAATTCAAAGAAACTCCAGAAAGATACAAAAGAAAAATTTTCAAAGATAGCTAGGGGGAAAAAAATGTGTAAGAAATGGATAAATAGCTCCAGAATGTTGGTCTTTGCTTTCAGCTGACACACCTGATGGAGATGTGGTTTGTACCTGGAAGCAGCCTCGCTTCGGGACAGTACCTGACACATCTGCTGTGTCATTTGTATGTCATTTGTCGTGAAAGAGCCCAGGGTTGATGATGAACCCTGATTATCACCCAGACCTGTTTATAGGAACAGCAGACCCCACAGGATATCCTGTGAGGTGTCTTCTCCACTTCTGCTCCCAGCTGCCACCGAAGGCTTTGCAGTTTTGTGTATCAGGACACGTTTCTAAAAGCATGAAGCCCCCTTCCTGGACAGTCCAGGAAGAAGCCAGCCCCAGGCAGCACCCAGGGGAGGCACTTTGCCCTCCTGCAGCGTTTCCTTGCTTGACTAGAATCCCCAGGCACGCGGGAACATCGCGGCAGGTGTGCACAGAATGGGGCAGCAGGCGGCCGTGGGCAGCACGGCCCCAGGCCCCAGCTTTTCTGGCCTCAGCACCCGCCAGCCCTCCACACAACCTGCGTGTCTACAGGCACTGACAATTAGGACTCCCCATGGTGGCGGTGCGGGGGGGTCCTTCCAGCCTAGAGCTGTCCCCCTGTGCTTCTAGAGCTGCACACCTGTCTCTTCCATGTGTTTTCCTCACAGGTTCATATCATCTGTTGGGATCCTAACGGTGATACACTGACTTCCGCTGATTCTTCCTACAGTCAGATGTTTAGGAATCCCATCATCATCTTCACAGATCTGTTGTGCGTCAGTAACATAACAAAGCCATATAATTAAATACATTTGCGTGAAAGCACTGGTTTTTAGCAAATAAAAAATAAAAGTATATGATTCAGAGGGAAAGACAGTGAGAGAGGAGAGTCAGTCCAGTGTGTTAGCTATAGCAGCTCATTTGGTTGTAATCTCAATTTTTGTCACAAAAGCATCAAAAAAAATTTTTTTTCCATAAATGTAGTAAAACAGAAACATTATGGAATACCTTAGTTCAACGTACAATTTCAATCCATACCCAACACCTATCTCCACGGTCCAGTTACAACTTATTGGCCGGAACAGTCACAGCTTCTTTAAATGTGTTCTTCTCCACAAGAGTGTGAACATCAGGAAAGTTTAGTACAGAAGGTTTTTTTGTTCCAGGATTGTTTGTTTGTTTTTTTTTTTTCCTGAGCAAGAATGGTTGACAGAAACTGGCCTCTCTGGTCAGTATACTCAGCAGAAACTGGGCCAAGTCGCAGACATCTCCTATGGCTTATTGTCACAGTGAATTTGGGGTCATTGAAAAGCTTTGATTGTGACAATATCCACTACAAGCCTACTGTGAGAGCCTCGCTTCCAGATTTATGGTAAGGGATGGATAGTTCTGTCCAGCCTGCCAACTAATATCCAAGCAGACATGAACAGGCCGCTTTTCTCCCTCGTTTCCTGAAGGGATACAGCCCTGTGCGGTGTTCAGTGAGTCCTGACGCTGCGAAGTGGCTGGTGCAGGGTGACTGGTCCAGTCACCCTGGGCCCTCCCCAGACTGTGCAGGCTCTGACCTCAGATACCCATGACACTGAAGTTTCTTTACTCACCTTCCTACTGGGTTTCCCTCTGGGCCTCCTTGTATCCCGAACAGCCCCTTCTGCCGGCATGAGATACTGGGCAGAAGGAAATTTGCTGGTGGGTCAGCATAGATATTCAAGTTCAGAAGCCCCAGAAAACACTTCAAAGGCCTCCAAATACATTTTGTTGCAACCCATGCACTTTTAAAATGTACCTTTAGCTCACAGAGTTTATAAGAAAGACTGAAGAGGATACAGAACATTTAATTAAAGGTTTTGGATTTATTATGGCCTTAAAGACTCTTGGGAACCAGGGTCTGTTAAAAACACTGAGACAACGCGGTACAAGTATTCATACATTGCAGGCTGGGCATTCTTCTGCTTAAGAGTTTCAGTTGTTTAGCT
The DNA here is from genome assembly GCF_000754665.1 of Bison bison bison. Lineage (NCBI taxonomy): Eukaryota > Metazoa > Chordata > Mammalia > Artiodactyla > Bovidae > Bison > Bison bison. The sequence continues at coordinate 6,581,873 of NW_011495046.1, forward strand.
CCTTGAATCTATTAGGCAGTTATAGTTGATGTGTTGACTCTTCTTGTCAGCAGACAGTGATTAAGCCCTCTAAATACACACATTGCCATAAGCAGCCGGCCTTTCCATGAAGGAATTAAAGGAAATGGTGCCCGCTGCATTTCTTTCAGGCTTCACCCCTTCCAGACCTTCCACCCTTGCTATAAAGCGATGCTCTGTAAACCGAGGCCGTTAGGTGGTCCTTCTCTCTCAGGACTGAAGAAGGTCACACTGTGTCACTTCTTGAGGTAACTTCACTCCATCTTTTGTTGTTGCTGTTGTCACACTGAAATGTTGACCAGAAATGACAACTCACTCGCGTCCAGGTCTCAGGTCCTCCCCTTGAGGCTCTCCAGCCCTTCCCTAGGTATGAAGGGAGGGTCTAATAGGTAGAGCATCCACGCTGTCCCCTGGGATGCCAGTGCTGGCCCTGTACATCACCTTAAGGGCGAAGGGCTCACAGGTGGACAGGAGGAATTACATAAGTACCCTCCTCCATTAGGGTTGGCGAGGGGCTTTGGTTCAACTTGGTCCCAGGGTCTGTCATTGTCCACAGTATGCAGGGCTCAGGGAACCCCAGCCCTGTCCTCCCAACATGTCCCACACCCTCCTTTAATTAACCCTGGGCTCCCTAGTAATCGTCATCACAGTAGCTATAGCATCTAGACAAAGCCATGCTGAAATAATGATCAGCCTTCTCAAAGCTGGGAAATGAAAGTAAGTGTTTAAAGCCACCCAGGGTCACTCTGTTACATGACCATGAGCCAGTTCCTTCTGGTGGAACAGATTAATTCCTGATGTTGTGGGCTGTCCCTTAGGGGCAGGAATACTCACAGCCACAGAATTAATTAGGTCCAGTCTGGCGGTATCAGGATCACGTGAGGGATGGTAGGTGATGGAGGATTTCGTGTGCACAGATAACGTCATGATGAGAGCACCCTGACCAGCCTTTCTCTTAGAGATCAAGGCACTGTGCATGGTTGAGGCTGGTGGCCAAAGTGACCCAGTCTCACTGCTGCTTAACTATGGCAAGAGGCAGAGCCAGGAGGTAGGGTGATGACCAAGAAACACGTGGCTGAGTGTGCAAGCCACATAGTGTCTGAATATATTCAACCAGATTGCGTATGTCGACTTCTCACTTTCTGATCGTTTAGGACTCTTACCCAGAGGTTCCACAGCCAATGAGGGCAGTTGTATATTGAAATTCAGTGCTTAGGGAAAGTGTGCCTGAGTTCACACTTGTGTGTTATACTCCAGATACTTCCATCATGAAATTATTCTGCATATATCTGTCTCTCAGGCATTATTTATACAACTGGTAAATGAAAGATATTAATTGGTTGAGGGAAGAAATTATAAGTTCTGATTCTTGCTTTATTAAGTAACTGAAGCCTTTTAGTAAGAAGAAATCCAGAAAATTTCTCTATGAGCTCAGGCTAATGGAATTTAAGGAATGAAAGACACTGATATAGTTCTGACTCTTATTATAACAAGTGTGCATGTAGATATAGTTATATAATTGTATATATACATATCTACGTACATGGTTGCTTTTAAACATTTTTTTCATCAAACTTTATTTCTAAAACCTTGACAATAAATTTTTTAATTATGCAAGCACCAGTTTTTTAAGAGAAGTAAGCAAATGTTATATGTCTTTCTATGAAATAAAAAAATCCAGTTTTCCCATGCGCTCATATTTCACACCTTCTGGCTACATTAAAAAGTATGGCAGGAATATTTACAAGGTGCTCTGAGGGTAGAACTACAACCTAAAGGTTGTGTCCTCATCAGAAACCTAACTGAACTCTGACCTTTGACGAGAAGTTGATCTAGAATTCATGGTTTTTGCAAGATTAGGGGAAGAAATGCTTATTTGGATCTATGGAAAATAGTCTCCTAGCTTAGGTTTCACACAAATTAACTGCGTCAGAACTGTTAAAACCTAACATTTATGACACCACACATCGTGTTAGACTCTATATAAAAATCCTTGTGAAATTTTTCTTGGGAAAAAAAATCCTTGGAAACCAGTCAACTTTTTTAACAGCTTTGGGGATTTTTTTGTATGATACTTTTTAAAATGAAATGTGTACTCTTCAACATGAATTAAGGCTTGAGGTTTTCCAGGAGTCACCTTTTAAATGTGTTTGTACACAGTTTAACACTTTGATATTTTCTAGTTTGGTTTTGTATATTTTTATGTGTACACAATGTACAGACTTTTTTCCTGTAAATAAAACATGTTTTCATTTGTCTAGATGCGTCTCTGTTTTAATTTGTAGAAATTGCACAAAGTAATGAATGAGGGGCAAAATCATGAGGCGTCTCAAGAAAAAAAAAAATGGCACAGAGCCGAGATCTAACTGCAAGATTGTAAAAGGAGTAAGAATAGCAGGCCTTCCCACTCTGAACCTGGACACAGCCGGCCTGAAACAGAGGTGGGGCCAGCGGTCCTCACCAGAGGGTTACCTGCCAGACCAGGAGAAAGGGCATGGACATTCAGAGGAGTGGCCGCCCTAGGCACTCCGTGCCATGCTCAGGAAACCCCAAGTGCACAGAATCTGGCAGGAGAGAAGCCCTCCAGCACAAAAGGCAAAATTAGGCAGACAGGTCCTAACGTTACCTATAGGCTAGCACATTGATTAATTTATTGTCTCCAGCATGACAGAGCTTTTAGTCTTAGAGACTACAAATAAGGGTTTCCCAGGTGACTCAGTGGTAAAGAACCTGTCTGCCAATACAGGAAACATAGGAGACGCAGGTTCGATCCCTGGGTCAGGAAGATCCCCTGGAGGAGGGCATGGCAACCCGCTCCAGTATTCTTGCCTGGAGAATCCCATGGACACAGGAGTCTGGTGGGCTACAGTCCATGGGGTTGCAAAGAGTTAGACACACTAAGCAACTTCGGATGCCTGCACACACGATAAATGAATGACTAGAGGGAGGCTTGGAGACACTGAAGTCACCTTACCCAGTACTATGTCACATTATCCTTAGTGTCTCTGCCCTTTCCTCATGAAGGGAAATCAGTTAGTTAGGCCCCCGGAAGGAAATTCCCAGAGATTTTCTGGTTAGAATGTGAAGGAGTCCTGGAGGGGAAGTGTCCAGGGTTGACTGTGAGGTCTGACGTGAGCAGCCTGGAGGCCCTGAATTCCCTCTGAGTGATGTGCTGAGTCACAGGGGACCCACACTGTAGCTTGCCATCAGTTTTCTTTCCCCATAAGGTGCAAGATGCCAGCTTCCAGGTCATTGAAATGCAGGCCCGATTCGGGAAGACTAGAGCTGGAGCCCTGCAAGGATGCTGAGATGAGGCGGCCCCGGGACAAAGATGAGGCCAAAGAGCGGGGAGCAGGAGGCCAACTCCACCTGCCTCAGGCTAGAAGTGCCAGGGGAGACAGCCCTGGGTGCTCCGTGCTGTGCTTACAAAACCCTAGGTATACAGAAT
>NW_011495046.1:6585438-6623389 GCF_000754665.1 Bison bison bison
ATACAGAATCTGGCAGGAGGGAAGCCCTCTGGCAGCAAACCTCCGCTGACCCCTCATCTGAGCAGAGGTTGGCAAACTGCAGCCCACAGCCTCCTTTTGTCAGTAAAGTTTTATTGGACTGCAACCACACTCATGTGTTGACGTCTTAGCCATGGCTACTCCATACAGAATCGAGTAGTTGCTACAGAGACCTAATAGCCACCGATCCTAAAATATGTATTATCTGGTTCTTTACAGAAAGGATCTGCTGCTGCTGCTAAGTCACTTCAGTCGTTTCCAACTCTGTGTGACCCCATAGACAGCAGCCCACCTGGCTCCCCCGTCCCTGGGATTCTCCAGGCAAGAATACTGGAGTGGGTTGCCATTTCCTTCTCCAATGCATGAAAGTGAAAAGTGAAAGTGAAGTTGCTCAGTTGTGTCCAACTCTTAGCGACCCCTTGGACTGCAGCCCACCAGCCTCCTCCGTCCATGGATTTTCCAGGCAAGAGTACTGGAGTGGGGTGCCATTGCCTTCTCCAACAGAAAGGATCTGTGGAGTCTCAATTTCAGATACAAAATACAAGAGCTCGTTTAGGCAAGCATTGTGTTAATGGCAGGCAGGTGGTCCTCCCAAACCACCTTCTAAGTAGTTATAATATTAGCTTCAGGAATATTGGGATTATAGAGGTTAATTCACCAGCCTGCAACCCTACAATCAGGAAGTGACGGAGTCCAGCTTGCAGTCCCCATCTGACTTAAAGCCTCTGCTTGGAACTCTTAGGTCAGGCTTTCTTTTTCTTTTCAATATTTATATATTTATTTGGTTGCCCTGGTTCCTGGTTGCGGCATGCTCACAGAATGTGAAGTCTTAGTTACTGGCATGTGGGATCTAGTTCCTTGAATAGGGATCAAAGCTGGGCCCCCTGCACTGGGAGCACGGAGTCTTAGCCACTGGACCACCAGGGAAGTCCTGTGTCAGGCTTTTTAGAGCCTCCTCTCCCTGAGACACTACTCTGCTGCTCAAATAACCCCCGAACTCCCCACATACCCTGAGGGCTCAACTCTGGAGCCTCATTTTGCTTGAATATTTTGAGAAATTGTGCTTTGAAATTTATGGAGAGAACAGTTCCCTAAACCCCTGAACTGCATGTGTCAAGTGCAATTTCTACTTCCTGATTAGCAGCCCGTCTCTGTGTTTGTCACAGCCCAGTGGAAGGAGCAGGTCTCATATGCAAAGAGAAAGCCAACACCCCATAAACTCCCCCCAACACATACACAGCTCCCATCCTAACTCCTCGGTGTTGTGCTGGAGAAACCACCTTGAAGAATGAGACACTACGTGTGAAATGATCACAAAAGTCAAAGGAACAGAAAAATCAATGGATATAAGGGGAATTTGTAGAGAATGGAGGGCAAAATAACTTAACGAAAATGAGAAAGCTGGGAGTGAGAGGGAAGCTGAAGAGGGAAGGGATATATGTATACGTATAGCTGATTCACTTTACTGTACACCAGGAGCTAACACAACATTGTAAAGCAACTATTCTGCAATAAAAAAAAAAAAAAATAGAAAACTGGTATGCTGCAGGAGCAGGATCTAATCCAAGCTTCTAGTCCCTCGGCCTTTGTTCACTTTGCTGTGCTGCTTCAGTGTTACTGGCCTCCCCACCCACCTCTGAGCTACTAGGCCCGCTAGACCGCTGCACTGACGGCTGCTGTTGTTATTGTTTAATGACTAAGTCATGTTCGATTCTTTGTGACCCCATGACTGTACCCCACCAGGCTCCTCAGTATACTTGCCTCTCCAGGCAAGAATACTGGAGTGGGTTGCCATTTCCTTCTCCAGGGGATCTTCCTGACCCAGGGATAGAAACCACGTCTCCTGCATTGTCAAGCAGATTCTTTACCATTTGAGCCGCTAGGGAAGACCTTTACATCATACATAAATACATACATGACTTAAAAATAATTTTAAGTGCCCAAATAATTAGAACTAGTGATTATCTCGGCATGGTGAGAAAATGAGGAGCTTATCTTATCCTGATACTTTACATATTTTTGAAAGATCTATAAACATAAAAACAAAAAACAAATTTTAACAATATTCAGGAGATCTTGTGGTCTGGTGGGAAGAGATGAGTTTCAACAGTGTGGCTGGTCAGAGAAGAGAACCCCTCTCCTGCTTTGCTTTATTTATTTAATTGATCCAGATGTGGTGGGGATCAGAACCCCCAGATGCTCACTGCTATACAGTAAGTTCAGCACCCAGCACCCTGTAATGTCACCACCAACAGCACGGGATCATGTTATTGATGAGAAAGGCCAGGTCAGTGCCTACCTCCTCACTAGCCAGGCAACCTTGAGTACAGCATTTATTTTCTCTGACATTTGTTTCTTCATGTGCAAAAAAAGAGGTCATAACAGCACCTACTCACTGAATTATTGCAATGATTAATTTAGACAGTGTGCGTAAATTATTTAGCACAGGGTCTGACAGCTAATAAAATGAATCGTTGCTGGTCTTGTTATTATTTTTATATTTTGATCTCCTCAGTCTAATATATCTAAATAATTAATAGAAGAGGACATTCATGGATGCTAAACAGAGCAGATGGTTGCTTTTTCACAGACGTTTCAGACGTTTAAATTTTAAAGTAAAATGAAACTATGTCTTTGTGGGGATGATTTGTTTTCAAGTCTCTCTAAACAAAATGCAGCAGGAATCCTCCTCTTGCATGAAATAAGGAAGCCCAGGTAAATATGAAAGAAAATTTTTTTCTTCTTTCTGACCCTTTTCCCGCCTACAGAGGATCCGTGCCTGCATTGTATTGCCCCCAGGAAGGAGCTAATCACCTCTCAGAGATGCTGGTCAGAATCTGCACAAACTCTCACTAAACAGAATAAATCGGCAAACGGGGGAGTGTTGTCAATAGCTCAGTTCCTATTTATTTCCTCTTCTTTACAGCTTTCTGCTCTCTTTGAACATGTGCACTATTGGTACAGCAGTTATCTGCAGAGCAAGTGCTGCAAAGCAAGCTGAAAGTAGTGAAAGAAGTGTCAGTCGCTCAGTCACGCTGGCATACAAGAAACATCAGGGCCTATTGGCCTGACACCATCCATCAGACGTGGGGATGAGGTGAACCATCCATTCTGGGTGACTCCACGGCTGCATGTAGCCCTGGAACCACCCAGGAGAAGCCAGCAGAGGAGCCGGCCGACGGACCTGAAGAGTGGGATGAACAGCACATAGCTTCTGCTTTGAGCCTTTACACCCTGGTGACTCAGTGGTAAAGAATCTGCCTGCAATGCAGGAGACCCAGGTTCAATCCCTTTGTGTCCCAGCAGGGGTGTGTGGTCTAAGGTCTGAGTATGGTCCAGGGGACATGAGAGGCAGTGGCTGGAGGTACTGTTACTGAGCAGGACTCATAGGGCCTTGGGGATGGGGTGGGGACAGAACCCCTCCCCCACACTCTCTGCTGCAGCTCCTCTCTGAAATACATAGACGGCAGTATTTGATGCACATTTCCTGAGCTGTTTTGCAGATATAAAGAAAACCACCCTCTCCACCAAGCGGAAGGTGTTAACTACTTGAGACCCTGAACACACAGCCCAGGCCTCCTATAGCCTAAGGACTGATGCTGTTCACCCTGTGACACAACCTGCAGCCTCCCCATCAGCCAATCAGAGGATTGTAGGCGAGCTGATCACACACCCTGAGGCACCCTCCCTTACCTGCTTTTAAAAGGGTTTTGCTGATACCCTTCAGGCAGTTTGGGGGAGCTAGGGGCTTTTTAGGGCATGAACCACCCTTCTGCTTGTAGGGCCCTGCAACAAACCTCTGCTCCAAACTCCAGTGTTTCCATTTGTTTGACCTCACTGTGTGTGGGCACACAGACTCGCGCTGACACAAGTTTGGGATACTGTCCAGGGTTTTGATGTATGTGGTGAACCAGCCACCAGTATGTGGTGCTTTCTCATCATTGGCCAAAATAAATAGATCTAAAGTCAAAACGAGGGTACCCATCGTATGATCACGCCTCATGTCGGAGGCTAGCAGAATAGGCCATTTCAAACAGACCACTTTGGCTTAAGGATTATTTTGATCTAAAGGCACCTGAAAGACAGCAGGTGCAAGAAGTGTGCTCAGATCACCTATTTTCCTCCTGGAGGCAGGAAATGAAGCTCCGCTATGAATGATACCCTCTGGTTCTAGGAGAAAAGAAGCATTCCCATTCCCTGAGAAGGGGAGTCGAGGTGGAGAGAAATCTGTACAAACTCTGATGAAATACCTTGACCTTCCTTTAGCCTCTGAGTATTTTAGTTTCTTCCCTATGACGGAAACTCTGTTCAACGTGCTATACGAGCACCAAGGCCTCCGGAGGCTCCCACGTGCCTGCAAGAATCTGCACTGTGCTGTGTGCTGTGCTTAGTTGCTCAGTTGTGTCCAGCTCTTTGTGACCCCATGGACTGTAGCCCACAAGGCTCCTCTGTCCATTGAATTCTCCAGGAAAGAATACTGGAGTGGGTTGCCATGCCTTCCTCCAGGGGACTTTCCCAACCCAGGGATCGAACCCAGGTCTCCCACATTGCAGGTGTATTCTTTACTGTCTGAGCCATAAGGGAAGCCCAAGAATCTGCACACCCTTCTGTAAATCTACTGTTTGTCAACTTAATTCTCAGCCTAATTGGAGCCCCTAAGACAGTCAAGATAAAGCTTGGCCTTCTCGACAGACCCAGTGAAATATTTTTATTGCTGGTCGCTGCAATTCAGTGCTTTTCTTTTGTTTCTTTTTAAACCTTTCATTTTAAAAATTTTATTTATTCATTATTTTTGACCACACCGTGAGGTATGTGGAATTAGTTCTTCGACCAGGGATCATACCCATGCCCCCTGCACTGGAAGTGCAGAGACTTAGCAACTGGCCTGCCAGGGAAGTCCCAGTGCTTTTCTTGTTTGGAGGCTTCCTAACCAAGAGAGGAAGGCTTCCAGCAGGGAACACAGCAATGTCACCACCATCTTGGCCATTTGTGTTCTCGGGTCATGTGGCCAAAAAAGTGAGCAGAGAAGAGAGGTTGCAGAGTCTGCTGGGGTACCATGGTCCTGCCATGGAGGAGACAGTGGGAGCTGTTACACTATGGGGGCAGGAAGAGGAGAATGGAGCCCAGACAACCCTTGGTCTTTAGGCTGCCATGCCTTGTGTGACACCTGAACATGGGCCAGTTTACTGAGGCTGAGATGCAAATGAAAAGCTGAGTTATCCCCGGGAAAATGGAATGGGAGTGTGGCCTCTGTGCATGTTTCCTTCCCTGCCCAGAGGAACATCTGTTCATAATTTTAATGGTCTCCTTTCTCTTCCCTTTCCTTCTTCCCCGCCTTGTATGAGGCAGAGGTCCCTGGGACAAATTTCATGGAAGACAATTTTTCCGTGGACAGGGATGGTTTCGGGACGATTCAAGCACATGGCATTTATTGTGAACTTTATTTCTATTATTATTACAACAGCCCCATCTCAGATCATCAGGAACTAGATTCTGGAGGTTGGGGAGCCCTGGCATAAAGGGTATCCTAGTGATATTCATGTTGAAAATGTGACTATAAGTTGCAGAATATTTCGAGGGCATTACAACTGCTGCAGAAGCCCCTGTGTCTCCTGAGATGGCTGGAGCTGTTTTATTGAATGATGGTGGCTTGGACTGGATCCTGTGGAGAAGGGCCATGTTATTTCAGGTGGAAGCTGTCACTTCAAAAGTGTGAAGGTAGAAGGAAGGTTTAGGCAGGAGCTGAGTAATCAAAGGTGTGAGTGCAGGAAATAGCTCACAGTTTTGAGGATGTGCCCACCTGATTCACACATTCGTTCGAGTTGGGAGGAATGCCTCCTTACAAGTCTCCACGGGAAGCAGTAGGGAAACTGGCAACACCATGTGCTTCCTCTCCCAGCCTACGACCAAGAGGGTGGGCACACAGCCGTGCACTGACCAACTGCATGTCCTCCCCCTGGACTCTGAGGTTTGCGTTTGTGGCACAAAGTCCCCAAGATCATTGAGACATGAGCCTGACAGCATCTTGGCCAGGTCACTAGTGGCCCCGAGCTGGGCTCTGTCCACAGCCCCACCTCCTACTTCTCAGGACTACATCCCTGATACTGAGCTCTCTGAGCTGCTTCATATATATGGGAGATTAATCCTTCATCAGTTGGTTCATTTTCAATTATTGATTAATGCGTATATGTGGAATCTAGAAAAATAGTACTGATGAACCTATTTACAGAGAAGAAACGGAGACGCAGGTATAGAGAATGAACTTGTGGACACAGCAGGGGAAGGGGAAGGTGCGACGAATCAAGAGCGTAGCATTGACATACATACACCACCATGTGTAAAACGGATAGCTAGTGGGGAGCCGCTGTAAAACACAGGGAGCTCAGCTCAGTGCTCTGCGATGACCTAGAGGGTGGGATGGAAGAGGATGCAAGGGAGGTCCAGGTGGGAGGGGGTGCATACATACACATGTAGCTGGTTCACTCTGTTGGACAGCAGAAACTGATACAACATTGTAAAGCAATTATCCTCCAATTTTAAAAAAAAGACTGATTCTCAGCCCTCTCACTGTTGTCATCAACAGCTCAACATCCTTCCTCTTCTGATGAACTTGCCGAAGTCTGTTTCTATCTCTTGCAACCAAGGATTGACTAGTATCCCAAGCAATCAAAAGCGCTCCTCAAAAATGAGACAATTTTCTAGCAAAGATTTTTTTCTGTATCTTTCTAGCAACCACTTTTAATCACAGCTATTGAAATATTTTGATAACATCATTTGACATCATGTTCATTAGAAAAGTTTTTGTAAGTAAGAAATTAACTTAAATGGAAAAATTAGAACATTTATTAAAGTTAGTATTATAAATATAAATTACAATTTGCTTCAAAATTTCAGAGTAGGCTGATGGAAAGCTAAAATACTTTGGCTATTGTAAAATCAGAAATGAGATAAGGTATAAATTACATATACAAGTATAATTTACATATACAATACAAATAACTACATAAATTATGTATATAATTTACATACACATGTACATATACAAGTATGTGTGTGTGTGTGTGCTTGTATACTTTCCTCCCAAACACAGATTTCCTTGTACTTTTTCCAGAGCTTCAGAATCAGATTTATCATCCTGCTAATTTTACATAGCATTTAATGAACATCTGACACCTCAGTAAACAATTTTTTGAGTTTCTTCTCTCCATTTGAAAATTTCTGAACCATTGTGAAAAGACATCTACTTTTAAAGACATAATATGTTCTGCTTCTATCGGAAGGTTTTGAGAGTTGATTTTCCCCTATAACTTATGTCGGCAGTAACTTTATGAAGCTTATTACATGTGCTTGACACGTCGACCGCGTCATTGAACATGCTGCTTGGTAGATAAAGATTAGTCATCAGTGTGAGGTTGTATTTATGGAAACATGAAATTTAAAACTCAAGTAATTCAATAATTCACACCTTGAAAAAAACATGTTCCAGAAGCAAAATTCCAAGATGATAACACTTCTTAAAGCAATCTACAGCTTCAATGCCACCTCTACTGAAATATCAATGCCTTTTTCTGTAGAAATGGAGAAGGCAGCACTCAAACTCATACAGGAGTGGGGTGCCATCGCCTTCTCCAACTAGGAAATCAGAAAAACTCAAACAGCCAGGTGTCCTGTATGTGAGTAAAAAGGACAAACCCTCCTCCAGGACTGTGGGCTCTTGGAAAGAAATGCCTTCAGGCTCCAACATTCCAGACTCTAGGGATCATAATGGTTTTTCCTCTCGGGCTAGGATTAACTGTAAGATGGGCTTACAGAATCAAGGTTCCTCAACCTACAAGCTGATGGCAAAGTTGCAACATCATTAAAAATCCCTGTGTCTCTGTACATGTGTGGCCGAGTCCCTTTGCTGTTCACTGGAAACTACCACGAGGTTGTTAATCAGCTATGTGCATGCGGGCTAAGTCATTTCAGTCATGTCAAACTCTTTGCAACCCCATTGACTCCCACCAGGCTCCTCTGTCCATGGGATTCTCCAGGCAAGAATACTGGCCTGAGTTACCATTTCCTTAGGGAGGGGCACTCAGGCAGTTACCCACATCTTAAAGCCATGGTTCTCAGATCTGGTTGACTGGATGGTCCAGCTCTTTTTGCTGTTTGGAATCACAGCACAACTGTGAGCTAGCTCTCCTTCTGAAAATGTCTCTGAACTGAGAAGTTCTGAACTCCTTATGATTCTTCTGCCTCACATCAAAGCCGCAGGCCCATCCTAATTAACTCCCTGTCTTTCAGAGATGGATGGAATGAGCTACTTGCATCTGTTTGATGTTCTTCCAAACGCACAAATTACCCATTCAGCCCACCTCTAGCATCAGAGTCAAATGGGCTTGGGAAAGATGAAATAGAAGCAGACAAAACCTCGCCCCCCGACCCTCCACCAAATACTTGGAAAGTGGAGATAGAGAAAGGATTTTGTCTGTGGGATCTATGGTTTGAAGAATTCATGCAATTTCCTCCTCTTCTCCTGTTTTCTGAAGCGTTTTTTTGTTTTTTTGTTTTTCCTCCACTTCCTCAGTCAATAAAGAAAAGCTGAGTAACAGCTGTTTCATCTCTTGCTCTTATAAATTGGAAATGGATTTTTTGTAACACAGCGAAATTCTGTACCACAAAAATCGATGAGCCCCATGGACAGTGGGAAAGGGATTTGACCTATTTAAGGATTAATGAAATATAGGTGCGAGCCCAGTGCTGAGCCTATGTCTCCAGCTTGGCCTCTGCCCACCTGCCTCCTGGGGAGGGACTGGGGGAGAGCTGCCTTTCTCTGGGTGATGCACACACTTGGCTAAGCTCTGATGGCTTCCACACCTCTGATCCCACTGTTCCCATACCCCACCCTTCACTGCCTTCATCTGCCCAGCACGGTCCCCACCTGAACATCCCTCCGTCCACAGAGCCCTCCCCGTCGGCATCTCCTGCTGTGGATCAGCCTTTCCTCTGAAACAGGGCTGAGCTCATTCCTCTGTTGTCTGTCCTCTGCCTCCAGGCCTGGGCTCCTGGAGGGTGGAGGTGACTCCTCCACAGGGAGCAGTTCTGAATTCATCACTTGGGTTCATCAGGATTGCCTGAAACAAGCACATAGACCCCTGTTCACCTCCATGCTTTATTCATCTCATTCCATGTCTCCAGTGCCTTCCCTCTGTTTTCCTCTCCAGGTGCTCAGATACTAACCATCCACTAAGACCAAGCTTAGAGCATCCCAGGTGGCACAGGGTGAAGAACTCACCTGCCAAACAGGAGACATAAGAAACACAAGTTCAATCCCTGGATTGGGAAGATCCCCTGGAGAAGGAAATGGCGACTCACTCCATGGAAAATCCCATGAACAGAGGAGCCTGGCCGGCTACAGTCCACGGGGTCACAAAGAGTCAGATGCAACTGAGCAACTATACACACATACACGCTAGACCAAGCTCAATTCCCACCTCCTCCATGAAGCCCTCTAGGACTCTTCTTCCTGACTCTGGTTGTACCTGCAACCTGACTCTGTTGGTTGACTCCTCCTCTGTTCTGTATAAAATTCTGGATCTCCTCCAAAGCTGGCCCTCTCCTACGACTCTATACTCTGTCCCTAGGTGGTTCCATCCACATCACATCACTGCCATGGTCTAGGTGCTGTTCTTCCTTTATCTTCATCTCTAACTTAATTTTAGTTGAATCTATTAAATTCCTTCTGACTATGCCACTGAACTATTTTAACAGATCAACATGGAACCCAAGATCTTTCTTTTCCCAAAGAGTTCTACCCATCATGAGCCTCACCTCGGTAACCAGAGTTATCCCCTACTTTGTAAAAATTTAAGAAGTGCCCTTTCCACTAGACACTTTACTCCCAGCATTGGAACTTTCTCATGATACATTAATTTTATCTGGGCAAGACAATGCCTCCACCAGCTGGAAACTCTTATTATAAAAATAGGAATCTGTGCTGTCAGGGGAATAAATGACAGCCTTTAGAAGCAACACCACCATTCTCTAAAGTACACCTGGTCACCCTGATGGACTGAAATACAGGTGCCTTCCCTGTTAAAACCGTCTGGAGCACGTCACCCAGGCATTGGTTCTGAATGTTTACTTGATACAATGAAATAATTGAAAAGTGAAAGTGAAAGTGAAGTCAGTCGTATCTGACTCTTTTCGACCTTGTGGACTGTAGCTTACCAGGCATCTCCGTCCATGGGATTCTCCAGGCAAGAATACTAGAGTGGGTTACCATTTCCTTCTCCAACCCACTATTAGCTATGTTCATGTTTTCTTAAAAGGAAAAGAAAATAAGAAAAACAGCATTGTTAAAATCATACCCTTGAAAGTTTCCAGAAGTAAACAGGAGGAGTGCCTGACATTCTTTTTTTATTATTATTATTTATTTTATTCTGGGACTTCTGGTGGCTCAGTGGTAAAGAATCTGCCTGCCAATGCAGAAGACATGGGTTTGATCCCTGGTCCAGGAAGATCCCAGAGCAACTAAGCCCGTGTGCCACAACTACTGAAGCCCATGTGCCCTAGAGCCTTTGCTCTGCAGCAAGAGAAGCTGCCACAATGAGAAGCCCTGGCACTGCAACTAGAGAGTATCTCCCACTCCCCAGAACTAGAGAAAAGCCTGAAGAGCAACTACTTCTCAGCACAGCCTAAATAAATAAATAGTATTTACTTATTTACTTGGCTGCCCCAGGTCTTAGTTGGGCTTCCCAGGTGGTGCTAGTGGTAAAGAACTTGCCTGCCAATATGAGAGATATAAGAGATGCCAGTTCGATTCCTGGGCTGGGAAAATCCACTGGAGGAGGGCACGGCAACCTACTCCAGTATTCTTTCCTGGAGAATCCTGTCAGGGGAGCATGTAATTCCCTCAGTTCTGTTTGTCACAACAAAAATTTGAAGCGACGGACGTTAAACCCCTCGGTGCATCACAGCTCTCAGACAGTCTGTGTTATAGCTCCGTGTTACAGCTCAGTTTTATTTAGAAAATAAAAGGAAAATACATCCTTGAGGCATGAGGGCATGCCAACCCAAAAGACACAAAGAGAAGTGAGAGAGAGAGGGAGAAAGAGAGACAGAGAGTGCATGCAAGCGCAGGAGAGAGACCCCTGGCCCTTTGGCTCCTCTTTTTATATGTTCTTTCCTCCCCGCTGGGCCTGCCTATGTAAATTGGGCTAGCCAGGAGTGCTGTTTGTTCTACCTGAGGTCCTTATTCTGGTCCTTAGATGTTCCTTTGTTCTATTTTCACGGGTTTTCCTTTCCTTGTCTTTTAGCCACCGCCATTTTGGACTCCTTTTCCCTATTCTAACTACCTAACAATCCCATGGACAGAGAAGCCTGGCAGGCTACAGTCCATAGGACTGCCAAGAGTCAGACACGACTGAGTGACTAAGCATGCACACACACACGGGTCTTAGTTGTGGCAGGGGGGGTCTTAAGTTGCAGTATATAGGATCAAGCCTGGGCCCTTTGCACTGGGAGGAAGGAGTCTTTTCATGTGAAATTTAACTCAAAGAAAATGAGAGATCATTTATCCATTCTGTATGTAATAGTTTGCATCTACTAACTCCAGACTCACAGCCCATCCCTCCCCTACCACTTCCCCCTTGGCAACAAGGTCCTAGAGTATAGTCCAGGAAACTTTACTGAATATCCAGAGATAAACCATAATGGAAAAGAATATAAAAAACTTTATCTGAATGTAACTGAATCACTGTGCTGTGCAAAAGAAATTAACACAACATTGTAAATCAACTGTACTTCAATTAAAAAAAGGGAGGAGGGGGATCTCTGAGAAACTGATTTTTATCTTGTCTTCTTTCACTGCTTGTTTCTTTCAAATGTAAATCTTGACACTGCAAACACAAAGCTGACTCTAAAAAACAAAATAAAAAGAGAGAGAGTCTGAAATGTTCCAACTTGAAAGAGCAGCAGACAAATGGCTATGATGATGCAGCTGTACAAATGCTGATTGAAAAGGCAACTTGAAAGAGAAGAGCAGTGTTCAAAACAATTATTAACACTAGAGGCCCAGAGATCACTGGATAAATCATAGCTCAAATGAAAGTCTCTTCCTGCATATTCTAGCCAGATGTACTTGAATCTTCAGAAAATATTAAAACGCACATCTCAGCTTTTCTAACATCTACATCTGTGTCTCCAAACTGTGGGACTTATTCTGAGTAACACGTGTGTAGGTGCTCAGTTGTGTCCAACTCTGTGTGATCCCACGGACTGTATGTGTGTGCTAAGTCACTCAGTCCTGTCCAACTCCTTGTGATCCCATGGACTGTGACCCACCAGGCTCCTCTGTCCATGGGATTCTCCAGGCAAGAACACTGGAGTGGGCTGCCATTCCCTTCTCCAGGGGATCTTCCCGACCAGGGATCGAACCCAGGTCTCCTGCATTGGCAGGCAGATTCTTTACCACTGAGCCCACAGGGAAGCCCTCAAGGAGGAAGATTGTCTCTTAAAGGTTCTGACCCTTGTGAGATAAAGGAATGCTATTCCCTAAGGAGGTACGTGAATGCAGATGCACAGTGCATACTAAAGGGGAGGGAGGAGACCCAAAAAGGCAAAGAAAAATGTTTAATTTCATAAAATGTGAATTTAATTTCACCACCCAAGAGAAATTTACATTAGCCAGACTTCCCACTTCAAGGCCCTTCTGCCCACCCACCACCATTATGATGCATGATTACTTACTTCATTGATTTTTAAAACACTGACAGGAGCTTCCCTGGTAGGCTGGTGGCTAAGATTCCATACTTCCCAATGCAGGGGCCAGGATTTGATCCCTGGCTGGGGAACTAGATCCCATGTACTACGACTAAGACCTGGCACAATCAAATAAATAAATAAAATTTTTTTAGAAAAACACTGACAAATAGGAAATAATCATAAACAGGAATGTCAGGTTTAGGGAGGGTAATTATTCAATTTACTGAACTTGCAAAAGTCAAAACTTCCAAGACTTGGTACCTAAGGGAGAAATGCCACAGGGAAGGATGCTTGAAAACATCTCTTAAAGAAGCAGAGGTTGGGGACTTCCCTGAAGGCCCAGGGGTGAAGACTTGGCCTTTCAATGCAGGGGAGTGAGGGTTCAATTCATGGTCGGAGAGCTAAGATCCCACAGGCCTTTAGGCCAAAAAACCAAAGCATAAAACAAGCAATATTGTAACAAATTCAATAAAGACTTTAAAAATGGTCCACATCAAAAAAATCTTTAACAGAAAAAAAAAAAAAGAAGAAGAAGCACACATCAGTTATCAGAGCTGAGCTCCTGGAAAGGACAGAAGCATCTCCTCACCTTCAGAGCCCAGCTCCACACATCAAATTGGAAGATTTCTGAAAAAGAGTGTATAATACTCAACTTATCATTTTATGTGCACCAACTACTGTAATTTTATAAAAAATATATGAAGGCTATTGACAGGTTAATCATATCCTCCAGCTACAAAAAAAAAAAAATCTAGCTTAGAATGCACAGAAATAGTAACTAAAAGGAAATCATCCATTTTGCCTATGGTTATAAAAAGGAGAGAGGCCAGGGCGATGCCCTTCTGTCGCTATACACTCACCACACTCACTCAGGGACAGTGGAAAGCCCCATCACCCCTCTGCAACTCTGCTGCTTCTCAGTCAAGGTCTTACTGTGACAAAGGAATCGTGCAAGTGAAAAACAAATTAGTGCACTTAAAGTAATTTGCATTTGAAAATACTTCACTCCTTCTTGGCATCTTACATCTTCACTAGACTTTTTAAAGATCCATAAACCTTATAGATATTTCAGAAGCCATTTTATGCTCCTTTTCCAATGACAAACAGTTTCTTCACTTCAATGTACTCTACATAGGTAAGCTTTTGGGGTGGGGGGGAGGGGAGGGTGTTCGTTCTAAGAGGTCTTGTAGGTCTTCATAGAACCATTCAGCTTCTTCAGCATTACTGGTCAGGGCATAGACTTGGATTGCCATGATATTGAATCATTCTGTCATTTTTGAGACTGCATCCAAGTACTGCATTTTGGACTCTTTTGTTGACTATGATGGCTACCCCATTTCTTCTAAGGGATTCCTGCCCACAGTAGTAGATATAATGGTCATCTGAGTTAAATTCACCCATTCCGGTCCATCTTAGTTTGCTGATTCCTGGAATGTCAATGTTCACTCTTGCCATCTCTTGTTTGACCACTTCCAATTTGCCTTGATTAATGGAGCTAACATTGCAGGTTCCTATGCAATATTGCTCTTTACAGCATCAAACCTTGCTTCTGTCACCAGTCCCATCCACAACTGGGTTTTGCTTTGGCTCCATCCCTTCATTCTTTCTGAAGTTATTTCTCCACTGATATCCAGTAGCATATTGGGCACCTATCGACCTGTGGAGTTCATCTTTCAGTGTCCTATCCTTTTGCCTTTTCATACTGTTCATGGGGTTCTCAAGGCAAGAATAATGAAGTGGTTTGCTCTACCCTTCTCCAGTGGACCACATTCTGTCAGACTTCACCATGACCCTTTCGTCTTGGGTGGCCCCACACAGCATGGTTTAGTTTCATTGAGTTAGACAAGGCTGTGGTCAGTGTGATCAGATTGGCTAGTTGTCTGTGATTGTGGTTTCAGTCTGTCTGCCCTCTGATGCCCTCCCTCAGCGCCTACTGTCTTACTTGGGTTTCTCTTACCTTGGACTTGGAGTGTCTCTTCACGGCTGCTCCAACAAAGCACAGCCGCTGCTCCTTACCTTGGACATGGGGTAACTCCTGTCAGCCGCTGCCCCAACTTTGGATGTAGGGTAGCTCCTCTCGGCCGCTCCTGCATTGTCACAGCCACCGCACTTCTGCACATGGTGATTGCAGCCATGAAATTAAAAGACATTTACTCCTTGGAAGGAAAGTTATGACCAATCTAGACAGCATATTAAAAAGCAGAGACATTACTTTGCCATAAAAGCTCCATCTAGTCAAGGCTATGGTTTTTCCAGTGGTCATGTATGGATGTGAGAGTTGGACTATAAAGAAAGCTGAGCACCAAAGAATTGATGCTTTTGAACTGTGGTGTTGGAGAAGACTCTTGAGAGTCCCTTGGACTGCAAGGAGATCCAGCCAGTCCATCCTAAAGGAGATCAGTCCTGGGTATTCATTGGAAGGACTGATGTTGAAGCTGCAACTCCAATACTTTGGCCACCTGATGCGAAGAGCTGACTCATTTGAAAAGACCCTAATGCTGGGAAAGATTGAGGGCAGGAGGAGAAGAGGATGACAGAGGATGAGATGGCTAGATGGCATCACTAACTCAATGGACATGTGTTTGGGTGGACTTCGGGAGTTGATGATGGACAGGGAGGCCTGGCATGCCATGGTTCATGGGGTCACAAAGAGTCAGACACAACTGAGCAACTGAACTGAACTGAACATAGGTAAGCTTAGGGCTTCCCAGGTGGCTCAGTGGTAAAGAATCCACCTGCCAATGGAGGAGACACAACAGATGCAGATTCGATCCCTGGATTGGGAAGATCCCCTGGAGGAGGGCATAGCAACTCACTCCAGTATTCTTGCCTGGAGAATCCCATGGACAGAGGAGCCTGGCAAGCTATACTCAATGGGTTTGCAAAGTCAAACATGACTGAGCAACTGAGCACACATAGGTAAGCTTAAAGATTGGATGGATTTTAATATGTAGTAAATATTTACACATGCTCATTTCCATGTACATGACACACAGGCAACTACTAGCATTTCCCATGCTGGACTGAATTTGAATTTGCTGGGCTTGTTTGAAGCACATTGCTTCTGATTCTTATATTAACATTGGTTGACTCTCATATTTTCGTTTTAAACTTATTTTTGAGAAAAAGTCAACACAAATGACATTTAACTGGGATGTTTGTACATTGACATTTTAAATTTTATGTTAGATAAGAGAAAACACTAGGTGAAATTTAAATAAGGGCATTTTGTGGTACAGTGAAGCCGAGAACTGTAGGTATCAAAATGAAGCTTCTTGCACGGGTGATCATATCTCCAATTTCAACTCTAAAGTGTCTTGATCTTACTCCATCAGTTATGTGGTCGTAGATGATGACTGAGACTCAGCTAACAACACAAATCAGTAAATAATGGCCTGCACAAAGACTTAGCCTCAGATTTTGCTGTGTTTGATTTCTTCAGTAACTTTGTTTTTTGGAGAAGATATACATGTTTGCTTAAATGCTGTACATATTGTAAATACTTGCTAAATATTAAGATTCCACCTTGCAATATGAAAACAATTTGACAGTGTGAATTTCAGTTCCAAACTGAGGCACCTGCAAGCTGTAATTTTGTGTAATCCACCCCAGAGATGACCCAGTCATTCAGGTCCTTGGATCCCTCTCCTGGGCACACCTGGGACCAGTGTGAGCCATCATATGGACATCAGTCTGTTAGCAACTAGCATGTGATGGTAAAGACATCACGTGAGGTGTGCCAGTGATCCTAGAAATCCAATGTTGAGACACCGAGCCTTGGAAAGTTAAAGTCTTGCACTCCACTCGCTGAATTGAGTCCTGAAATGGTCCTCCATGGTGATCATCATGGGCTGGGGAGGTAGCCTGAAGGTCAGGACTGAGGGAGGTGTGTGCAGGCAGTGCCTCCTTCCCAAGTCTGCTGCTGCTACTGCTGCTAAGTCGCTTCAGTCGTGTCCCACTCTGTGCGACCCCATAGACAGCAGCCCACCAGGCTCCCCCGTCCCTGGGATTCTCCAGGCAAGAACACTGGAGGGGGTTGCCATTGCCTTCTCCAACCTTCCCAAGTCTAGACGCTGGTTAACAGGGACATGGTCAGCCTCCCGGTCTTCTCCACCTCTGTGACCCCAGAGCCCAGCCCCCTGTCTGCTTATGAAATGTGCTTGATAAATACAAGGAATGAGTCAGTTTTTTCTCCAAGGAGTGGTTTCATCTTATTTCTTGATGCATCACTTTTTATAAAATGGGAGGACAGCACTCAGAAATTTCAAAAAGCCCGAAAGAAAATGTTCATGATGTTTCCTCAGCTGTCAAATAAGATGAAACACAATTACAAAGCACATTAGGACTTCAGGCCTGGACCTGTTTCCCCCAAGGATCTCTAAGCAATCTCTCAAGCTCCCCTGATGAGCATGAGCCCAATTACTGCCCAATTTGGAAAGAGTCACTATTTCTATCCTGAATTTCCCTTTGTTGCAAACACAGCATGGAGTCGCTTCTCATCCTTCTCGCAGCAATAAAAATCTACAAATGAAAAAGTGAGCCCAACTTTTCTCTAAAGTTGCTCTCAGTAGATTCTGAATCAACCTCCTGGAGAAGAAAACAAATATTTCTACCCATCACACGGTCTGCCATTTTACAGGTACCCATTTCCAGATGGAGCATCTTTTGTATCCATTCAACAACTAAAGCCAGGTGTATTTCAGAACAGTGGTTGAGATGACCAGAGAGTAAAGTTTTAAAACACAGATGTAATCATTTTATCAAAAGTAGCTAGGTAGAAAACCTAGAAAAGTTCTCAGAGAAAAAAAAAAACCACAAATTCATTTATTTATTTTTTAACTTTTTATTTTATATTGGAATAGAGTTGGTTAACAATTTTATAATAGTTTCAGGTGGACAGCAAAGGCACTCAGCCATACATATAGATGTATCCATTCTCCATTAAACTTCCCCCCCCTCGCCCCCAGTCCAGGCTGCCACATGACATTGAGCAGAGTTCACTGTGCTATACAGCAGAACTTATTGGTTATCCATTTTAAATATAGCAATGAGTACATGTCAGTCCCAAACTCCCTAACTATCCCTTCATCCTATTCTTCCCCTATGGCAACCATAAGTTTTTTCTCTAAGTCTGTGAGTCTGTATCTGAAAAACTACAAATTTATTACTAACAAAAGCAAATACCACGTTCCTGGGGAAAGGTATTTATTCCTATTCTGCATGAAAATAGAATTTTGTTGAAGAAACATGAACTGAGAATGAGGCATTGCAATGAAATATCTATTCCATAAAAATCAATTCATTAAAATAGTGTTTCTTAAATATGACTGCACATCTGATAAAATCATAAATTGGTGTATATTGGAGTCAACTGTAATTTGATGTGGATAACCTTGGGAGCCTCAGGTCAGAAAAGGAGAATCCCACTGGCCTCCAACACTAAGAATTGGAAGTCCTGAATCCTTCCAGAGAGAAACTGAATAGGGAGGCTGGGGCCCTCCCTCCTCAGCTCACAGAGGGGTCTACCAGGGAAGAAGTGGGAAAACTAAGCAGGCCCTCCCTTTAAAAAAGGTCTCAGCTTGCCACTCAAACAATTAATACATTTTTTGAAGTGTGTGCAGTAGAATATTTATTACTATTTGCTTAGTGTTCAATTTGATAAATTCATATATTTATTAAGATAAAATTTAGAAAATCAGTTTCTTGAGAACTTCAACATCGACTATGAATCTGATTAATTATATGTCTAAAAACATGTTAAGTGATAATAACCAATTTAGCAAGGCATATTTATTTCAGAGGCTCAAATGCCTGAAGCATCAGAAAAAAGAAACATAAATATAGTGACTACAAATGACTATTTCTTCACTTCTACTCAAAACTATTTTAAACTGTCAATGCTGTGGATCTACTTCATTTCTTTATTACTTCTGTTACTATTTGTATACATTCCTCGGGCTGCTGATATATTTATTTTGCTATTTTCCCTGTGGTTAAGCAGTAATATTTTTGATTGCTTACTGGTCCCGCCAGATCCCAGAGACAAGGAATTCCTTTTCAGGCCAGCTCTGGACAGGAAGCCAAGGTGCCTGGGCAACAGACACAGCTTCTTGCCCCAGAAAAGCTGCGAAAAATCAGCCTGTGTGACCTTTGCATAATTAAATTTCAGTAAGCCTTTTGGTGTGCGGTAAGGATATTTAACATGAGCTCTATCTTCATGACAGTCTTCCCCAATGGCTCAGTGGTAAAGAATCTACCTTCAACATGGAAGACTCAAGAGACGTGGGTTTGATCCCTGGGTCAGGGAAGATCCCCTGGAGTAGGAAATAGCAAACCACTCCAGTATTCTTGCCTGGAGAATCCCATGGACAGAGGAGCCTGGCAGACTACAGTCCATGTGTTCGAGAAAGTGTGGATACAACTGAACGACTGAGCACGCACGCATTCATGTGTTACCTTCCTGACAAACTGTTATGTATACAGTACAGAACTGATGACTACGGGCACAATACTGTACAGCTTATCTCCAGAACCTACTCATCTTTTGTAAATGAAAGTTACGCCTCTCGGAGAGCAGGGACATGAGGAGGGGCTAGTCAATGGACCTTTCAATCCCAGACTTTCTCCCTAGGTTTTAGGTGTTTTTTGTTTTTTGTTTTGCTTTTTTATCAATACTAGCCACATTCCTCCTTGCGGTAGGTGGATCAGTGGCCCCCAAAAGGTATGTCCACACTCCTCTCCTGGAACCTGAGAGCTGGAACTTATTTGGAAAGGGAGTGTTTTCAGATCCTTTTCAGTTAAGGATCTTGAAATGAAGGGACCATCCTGGATTATTCAGGGGAAGGGGGGCAGGGGGCTAAATTCGAGAACAAGTGTCTTACAAGCATCACTCAGAAGATACTTGACAAAAAGAAGAGGAGGAGGTAATGTGACCACAGAGGCAGAGACTGGAGTGATGTGGCCACGGCCAAGGGTCACCCGGAGCCTCCAGAAGTGGATCTAGTCTTCCCAGGCACCCTCAGAGGGACCAGGGCCCACCTACACCCAGATTTCAGGCTTCTGGTCGAGAGCACTGCAGAGGACCTGTGTCTGCTGCTTCACACCAAGTGTGTGCTGAGTTTGTTACAGCAGTCACAGGAAGCTAATACAAAGGTGCTTTTTAAATTTATTTATATTCTGTATATTTAAATTTTTTCTGATGTGGATCATTTTTAAACTCTTTATTGAATTTGTTACAATGTTGCTTCTGTTTTTATGTTTTTGGTTTGTGGCCTCGAGGCATGTGGGCTCTTAGCTCCCCAACCAGGGATCAACCCCACACCCTCTGCCTTGAAAGGTGAAGTCTTAACCACTGGAATAGCAGAGAAGTCCTTTTTTATTCTTTTAAAAATTATTATATTAGTTTCAGATGTCTGACGTGGTGATTTTATACCATCAAACATTATGAAATGATCATGGCAATAAAACCAGTTACTACCCACAACCATACAAAGTCATCACATTATTGACCATGTTTCCTATGTGTGCATTACACCCTAATGACGCTGAATTTATAGCTGGAGGTTTGTACCTCTTACTACTCTACTTCTAAAATATTTCTTGGCCTGTCTTACACAGTCCAGAGTCAGTCTTTAGGATACATTGCTATCTGTGTGTGTGTGTGTGTGTGTGTGTGTGTGTGTGTTCAGTCATATCTGAATCTTTGTGACCCCCTGAATCGTAGCCCGCCAGCTTCCTCTGTCCATGGGATTCTCCAGGCAAGAATACTGGAGTGTGTTGATATTTCCTCCTCCAGGGGATCTTCCTAACCCAGGGATCAAACTCAAGTCTCCTTTGTTTTCTGCATTGGCAGTCAGATTCTTTACCACTGAGCCACTTGGGAAACCCATTGCTATCCATAGTCTGCTCAAATTACAAAAAAACAAAAAACAAAAAACATGTATTCCTCATCAGTATTTTATCACTGTTAGTAGGACCATGGAGAATTGATGCTTTTGAACTGTGGTGTTGGAGAAGACTCTTGAGAGTCCCTTGGACAGCAAGGAGATCCAACCAGTTCATCCTAAAGGAAATCAGTCCTGAATATTCATTGGAATGACTGATGTTGAAGCTGAAACTCCAATACTTTGGCCACCTGATTCAAAGAACTGAATCATTTGAAAAGACCCTGATGCTGGGAAAGATTGAAGACAGGCAGAGAAGGGGACAACAGAGGATGAGATCTTCGGATGGCATTACCAACTCCATGGACACGAGTTTGAGCAAGCTCTGGGAGTTGGTGATGGACAGGGAAGCCTGGAGTGCCACAGTCCATGGGGTCACAAAGAGTCAGACATGACTGAGGGACTGAAGTGAACTGAGCTGGACTGAGGACCACAGAGAGGGTTCTTTCCTGGTTGAAGGAGGACTCTCTTCCTCAGGTGCTGAAAGAATCTGTCTTTTTGAACACAGAGCCACCTGTTTGCAGGTGATCACAAGTCAGCTACTCCTTCCTGTTTGAGGGAACAGTACCATCTTTTTCTTGGGTTTCTTGCTTGTTGTAGTTCTTGTTTTTCTTCTTTCTTACACATGTAAAGTGAAAGTGTTAGTCACTCAGTCATATCTGACTCTTTGCAACCCCATGGACTGTAGCCCACCAGGCTCCTCTGTCCATGAAATTTTCCAAGAAGAATACTGGAGTGGGTAGCCATTTCTTTCTCCAGGGGATCTTCCTGACCCAGGGATCGAACCTGAGTCTCCTGAATTGCTGGCAAATTCTTAACCATGCCTTTTCCTTTTTAAGAAACTATGGATGCAAACTCTGACATCCAGCTCCCTGGCCCCACCTCTACCCAGTATCCCTGGTCCCAGTCAACTCCATATGTATGTGCCCCAAACCATCAAGGTAACAAAAAATGCCCACAAGTTCCCAGGGGCTCCTTAGGGAATGGGCTTCCCTGGTAGCTCAGCTGGTAAAGAATCCACCTGCAATGCGGGAGACCTGGCTTTGATCTCTGGGTTGGGAAGATCCCCTGGAGAAGGGAAAGATTACCCACTCCAGTATTCTGGCCTGGAGAATTCCATGGACTGTATAGAGTTGGACATGACTGAGCAACTTTCACTTTTACTTTCTTTACCATCTGAGCCATCAGGGAAGGACACCCATAGATAGAAACAAGTACATATTCATTCTTTATAAACAGATTTAATAGAAGAAACAAAACACACATCTTAACAACATTCATTTATTAAAATCCACAACAATTAAGCAATTGTTTCTCACATAAAAGACTTAATGAAGACAGACATGTGAAGTCCAGGGCCTGTATCTCATCAGCCTGATCACCAGCTGGAGGTCCTGCACTCAACCATCTCCCTCCTTACTCTTCTGCTAGCACCTTGAGAGTCACTACAACTCCACAGGTTTTCCCAAAACTGCAGTCAAGTCCCTCCCCATCTGAATCTCCATCCCTGTACAGAAGAGGATGGACCACAGAGAAAAGGATCAGAGGAGTCAGGTCCTGAACTCCCATACACAGGAGACCAGCAGAGACACAAGTATCATGTCATCAACCCTCCCAACACAGGAGACCAGCAGAGACACAAGTATCAGGTCATCAACCCTCCCAACAGTGGAGACCAACAGAGACAAAAGTATCTTAGAGATTCACCATCAGAGATTTGACAGATTCTTAGGTAGAGCATATTAGAAATCAATACCTATATCATGATGTTTTATACACATAATTCCATTTCCAGGACCGATTCTGGCAGGTACAAAGATATATGTGTTGGGAAGCTTATCAGAACAATATTTACAACAGCAGGTAATCACATACAATTTAAGTAGGCAAACCTCAGGGTAGACTGAATGAAGTGTGTGTCTGTGTGTCTGTCTCTGTGTGTCTATATGTGTGTGTGTGATATGTAAGCTCCATGAGGTCCAGAGTTGCTTTGTTTCATTTCCTGCTGGTTTCTTAGTGCTTGTTATGCAGAAGTAGTTCCAAAAATATGTGTTGAATAGATGAATGGAAATAATAGATTACTTTGCTGTCTTTAAAAACAAATTTAGGATTTCTCTGGAGGTCCAGTGGTTAAGATTTCACTGTCCAGTTTAGGAGGTGTGGGTTCAATGCCTGGTCTGGGAACTAAGACCTCACGTGTCATGTAACACACCCAACAAAACAAAAAACAGAAGCACTATTACAACAAAATTCAGTAAAGACTGAAAAAAAAAATGGCCCACATAAAAAATTATATATATATATAATTTTTAATATATATATTTAAAAGACAAATGTAAAAAGACATGGATAATTGCTCAAGATGTAATTTCAAACACAAACAAAAAGGCAAAATACAAAATCATAATGCAATTTGCAATTCCAATTTTAAAAAATCAGTTGGAGAGAAAAGAAGGCTAGAAGAAAATAAACTAAATTTTAGCACTGGAGATTTCTAAGTGATGAAAGTATGAATGATCTTTATTTTCTTCTTTATTGATTTTAATTTCCAGATTTTAAAACTAGCACAAATTACTCTAAAAAGAAAACAGAAAGCATCCCAAAAAATACCCTTTTTTGATGACCTGCCATCAGCTTCTACGTTTTATTTCCAAATGAAGTGATTCTAAACCATGTTAAGGGGTCACTTGGTAAAACCTGGTAGAATGCGTTGCTTAAAAAGTGGATTCATAACTACTCTTTATTGCCTTTTTAAAGCTTATTACCCACCCAAGATTATCTATTGACAGAGAGAAAAAATAAGGTAGAATTGACAGATATCAGCTGGATTTTTTAAATATATTTAACTTTGGGATGATGTCACTATTTTATATTATTTACTAAATACATTTAAATCTATTTTCAAAAGCCATCCCTAAAAATCAAAAACAAATAAAACAAATAAACCGGCACATCTAGTTGGTAGCATAATGACTCAAAGAGGAATCACACTAAGCTTTAAAACACAAAAATTTAACTATACATCCATAGAAGGATGTTCCTAAAGGACAAAAAGGAAAAGCCTAAAAAATTCTAAAAACATTTTCATGATGGTGGTAGTGGCAGTCTTGTCCTGTGTTTTGAAAGATACATCAGATAAATCAGATAAATATTTGGTTTGTGAGCTGAGATTTTCAGCACAGCTGAAGGAAGCAAGATTAATGAGAGAGGAAAAGCCTGGTAGGGCACAGTGTGAGTTGAAAATATGAGGGTAAACTCATGACTTATCTATTAAAAATATACAGAGGTGGGAGGGAGGCTCAAGAGGGAGAGTATAGTTATGACTGATTCCCATAACTGTACAACAGAAACCAACCAATGTTGTAAAGCAATTATCTTCCGATTTTTTTAAAAAAAAGACAAATTGACTACATTCCCCATCGGCAAAACCAATACAATATTGTAAAGTTACAAAATAAAATAAAATAAAAATATTTCCTAGTTCTATACACTGAAAAGGCCTAGAAACAAAGACCATGCTAGGAGTATGACATCTCAGACTACAGCCTTCAAATTAAGTAGGGCTCCTTGAGAAATGGCTGGTTCCAATGTAAAAGATAAACCTGGAACATCTTATCCCACCAGAAACAAGGAAGCTGTCAAGACCATCAGGGTCTTGTCAAGAGGACTCAGGAACTAACTTAAATAGGCTTCTGCAGGCTGAAAACAGAATGATTTAAACATCAACAAACATTATCGACCGCAATGGATTGAGATAGTAAATATCTAGACATTTATAATATGTTTAAAAAAGGAAAAGGCCTTAGCTCACGAACCTTGGCTATGTGTTAGGGGGCCAGCTGAGAGGATGAGATGGTTGGATGGCATTACCAACTCCACAGACATGAGTTTGAACAAACTCCGGGAGATGGAGATGGTGCAGGACAGGGAAGCCTGGAGTGCTGCAGTCCATGGAGTCACAAAGAGTCAGACACAACTTAGGGACTGAACAACAACAGTTCCAATAAAATTCTTGCACCGGAATAACCCAATAGTTAATGAGGGTAAATTTCTTTCTTGAATTTTCCCAGCTTTAAGTAAATGAAGTATGACTGAATGAGAACAGCCACTTTTTGCAATACTAATGAATTAATGAATGAATAAATCTAAACATAGATCATCAATGGCTGATAAACATCACCAATAAAAGAAGCTTCTTGATGGATAAAAGTGGTCTAGTCCAAAAAACTCCAGGAGATGGTGAAGGGTAGAGAACCCTGGCTTGCTGCAGTCCATGGGGTCACAAAGAGTCAGATACAACAGAGCAACTGTGCAACTACAACAGTCCATAAAAAGGAAAAAGAAAAGAAAGGAAAAAAAAATCAAGTCTGAATCTGATCAAACATTTAGATCTATCTACCAATTTATAGAGAAGGAAATGGCAACCTACTCCAGTATTCTTGCCTGAAAAATTCCGTGGATGGGGGAGCCTGATAGGCTACAGTCCACTGGGTCGCAGAGTCGGACACGACTGTGCAACTTCACTTTTTTTTCACCAATTTATAAGAGCTACATAGAACAGAGGAATGTGTTAAAAATTCTATCAGATTGAAATAAATGAAATCCAGACTGTGGCAAACTCTACAAATTACTCAGTTTCTTCAACAGAAGAATTAAGGTAAGTGAGACTTCTCTAGTGGTCCAGTGGTAAACATTTCACCTTCCAATGCAGGGGGTATGGTTTGATACTTGCTCAGAGAGCCAAGATCCCACATGCCTCGGGGCCAAAAACCCAAGACATAAAACAGAAGAAATATTCAATAAAATTCAATAAAAAAGCTTTAAAAAAATTCAATAAAAAGGCTTTAAAAATGGTCCACATCAAAAAAAATTATACAAAATTAATATAGGGGAAAATAAAAGAAACTCAAGAAATCAAAACAGGGATCTCATTTGGATTCTGATTTAAACAAAATTTAAAAAGCCAATTAGGGAAATGTGAAAACAGACTGAATATACAATGATATTGAAGGATTATTGCTTATTCTTTGTGAGGTCACAGTATTCTGCTTAGGAAGCTAGGGTACTTTTGTATACAGTTGAAAAATCAAAAATAAAAGTTTCAAAAACCCTCACCAAGGCCCCAAATGCTCTTGCCTAAGGTCATACAGATGCAATTTGCAAAGCTCGGGTTGAAACACTGTGAATAAAAGCACAAACAGGCAAGAGTCACTGCCAACAGAAATCACCCTGCATTTGTAAACCTGTATATAAAAGGTAGTTTCTTGATGTTCCTCTGTAGTCAAAATCCATCATCTTCATTCCCCATTGCCATGAAATGATTCCATAAGTGTCCCTAATTTGCTTTGATATCTGGGCATGAGAGCTGGAATGCATGTAAATGTTGGTCTTTTATTCAGGTGCTTTCATCTCAGGCACCAGGTCTGTCGGCCCACTTCACTGAGCCACTTTGAACTACGATGTCAGGCAGAATGAAATGGCAGAGAATTTTAAATGTCTTTCTCAGCTATTCCAGTTAGCCCAAATTGACCAGAAATGCCCTTGCATTTCTGGGTTTTTGTTTCTTCCACTCAGTTGTGCCGGACTCTTCGCTACCAGTATGGCAGCCGTGGTCATGTATAACTTTCAAAAATTAAGTATAGATTAATTAAAACTAAATAAAAATTTTAAATCCAGTATCTGAGTCATAGCAGGTCACATTTCAAGGTTCTCTAGCAACATGTAACTACTGTGTTGGACATCACAGATGAGAAAGATGTTCATCATCACCAGAAATTTTATTAAATATCACTGGTGTGGAGCCTCCTTAAAAAAGCTTTCTGAGCACAGATCCAAACAAAGTCCATGAGTGTGTCCTCAACAATTATTTACTGAATTGAAAGAAGTTAGAAAAGTTGCACAAAATATATTTAATGCATATGGGTACAAGCTCTTTGCTCTATTTGGTTCTGGGAAACTTTGTTCTAGTAAATTCCCTTCAATCAGTTCAGTTCAGTCGCTCAGTTGTGTTTGACTCTTTGCGACCCCATGGACTGCAGCATGCCAGGCTTCCCTGTCCATCACCAACTCCTGGAATTTACTCAAACTCATGTCCACTGAGTCGGTGATGCCATCCAGCCATCTCATTCTCTGTCTTCCCTTTTCTCCTTTGCCTTCAATCTTTCCCAGCATCAAGGTCTTTTCCAATGAGTCAGTTCTTCGAATCAGGTGGCCAAAGTATTGGAGTTTCAGCTTCAACATCAGTCCTTTCAATGAATATTCAGGACTGATTTCCTTTAGGATAAACTGGTTGGATCTCCTTGCAGTCCAAGGGACTCTCAAGAGTCTTCTCTGACACCACAGTTCAAAAGCATCAATTCTTCAGTGCTCAACTTTCTTTGTAGTCCAACTCTCACATCCATACATGACTACTGGAAAAACCATAGCTTTGGCTAGACGGACCTTTGTTGGCAAAGTAATGTCTCTGCTTTTGAATATGCTGTCTAGGTTGGTCATAACTTGCCTTCCAAGGAGTAAGTGTCTTTTAATTTCATGGCTGCACTCACCATCTGCAGTGATTTTGGAGCCCAAAAAGATAAAGTCTGTCACTGTTTCTACTATTTCCCCAAAAATTTGCCATGAAGTGGTTGGAGAAGGCAATGGCACCCCACTCCAGCACTCTTGCCTGGAAAATCCCATGGACGAAGGAGCCTGGTGGGCTGCAGTCCATGGGGTCACTAAGAGTCGGACACAACTAAGTGACTTCTCTTTCACTTTTCACTTTCATGCATTGGAGAAGGAAATGGCAACCCACTCCAGTGTTCTTGCCTGGAGAATCCCAGGGACAGGGGAGCCTGGTGGGCTGCCGTCTATGGGGTCCACAGAGTAGGACGTGACTGAAGCAACTTAGCAGCAGCAGCAGGTGGGACCAGATGCCATGATCTTAGTTTTCTGAATGTTGAGTTTTAAGTCAGCTTTTTCACTCTCCTCTTTCACTTTCATCAAGAGACTCTTTAGTTCTTCGCTTTCTGCCACAAGGGTGGTGTCATCTGCATATCTGACGTAATTGATATTTCTCCCAGCAATCTTGATTCCAGTTTGTGCTTCATCCAGTCCAGCATTTCTCATGATGTATTCTGTATATAAGTTAAATAAGCAGGGTGACAATACACAGCCTTGACATACTCCTTTCCCAAATTGGAACCAGTCTGTTGTTCCATGTCCAGTTCTAACTGTTGCTTCCTGACCTGCATATAGGTTTCTCAAGAGGCAGGTCAGGTGGTCTGGTATTCCCATCTCTCTAAGAATTTTCCACAGTTTGTTGTGATCCACACAAAGGCTTTGGCAAAGTCAATAAAGCAGAAATAGATGTTTTTCTAGAACTCTCTTGCTTTTTTGATGATCCAATGGATGTTGGCGATTTGATCTCTGGTTCTTCTGCCTTTTATATAGTCAATAAGTAGTCATAAAACACATTTGACATATCATATGACACATTTTATGTGTTTTTTCTAATTTGTTATATAATAAACAGCAATTTTAAGTGGTCGTACTTTTGAAAGATTGAAGTGCAAAATTAAATTGTCAGATAGTAGTGACTTGCATTGCAAGCAGAATTACTGTATATATATATGTGTGTGTGTGTGTGTGTGTATAAGAGTTAATTACTCAGAACACTTAATAGCTTCCATTAATGCAAGCAATTTTGACCTATTAATTGTTTTGAGAGTGGTTATCCTTATTAATGTATTAATATGAAAAAAGGAAGTAAAACTCAATTATTGTTTTTTTATAAATACAAACTGAAATACAAAATAAAAAACCATTATTTATTGTAATAATAATGTTATTTATTAATGTAATAATAATGTCAACAGTTTCACACAAGCTCTTTGAACTGCAGGAAAATTGACACACACTCCATGTGGGGCACCCCAAACCCAAGGGTGTGTAAAATTTGTGCTTTGAGGCCTCATTATTTTACTTTCCTATGACTGGTTTACTTTTTTTAAACCTTAGTTTTGGGACTTCTCTGGTACCTGGTGGTTAAGACTCCAAGCGTCCCCTGCAGGAGACACAGGTTCAATCCCTGGCCAGGGAACTAAGATCTTGCCTGCCACATGGATGGGGCAATGCTGGAGGTTGGTGGATCACAGAGCACCATCCTCTCAGGAGGTCACGTCAGTACAAGTCAGTACCAGCTACCCCAAATTGCTGTTAGGTGTGTCCACGCTGAAAGATGCAGCACAGAGGGGTCTGCATGCAATTCCTCAGCTGAATCCTAGCAGTTGTAATAAGCTGCAAAATATGCTGTATCCTCCCTCATACCAAAAGACAGAACAAGAGCAGAGAACTTGCCAAATACCGAGATTTATTAAAGTGATAGTTAAAACAGTGTCATGTCAGCCTAGAGACAGAACAATGGATCAGCACCACATAACAGACAATGGAAACAAACTTGCCTGGATCTAGAAACTAGAGAAATAAAAGGCAGGTCACTGGAGAAAAAGGATCAATTAGAAGAGTAGGTATGGTTGTAAGGCGTGAGAAAAAATAAAACTGAGTTCAAATCTCACAGCAATTACAAAAATCAGTTCCATGTGGAGCAAAGATTAACCATGTAAAGCAAATGTGTCAAATTTTAGAAGATGACATAGCATAATGTTCTTATACAGATGAACCTATTTTCAGGACAGGAATAGAGATGCAGACAAAGAGAACTGACATGTAACATGGAGTGGAGGGGAAAGGGGAAGGTGGCATGAACCTAGAGAGTAGCATTGACATAGATGACATATATACACTATCATGTGTAAAATAGCTAGCTAGTAGGAAGCTGCTATACGGCAGAGGGAGCTCAGCTTGATGCTCTGTGATGACCTACAGGGTGAGATGGGGGTGGGTGGGATGTAGGGAGGTCCAAAGGGGAGGGGACATATGTATACATGTGGCTGATTCACTTTGTTGTACAGCAAAAACTAACATAACATCGTAAAGAAACTGTACTCCAATAAAAATAAAAAGAACTTCTAAATATCAGTAAACAAAGAAGAAATTCAATAGAAAAAAATGGAAAAAAAAAATCCTTCAACAGGCACTTCACAGTAAAGGATCCATCAGTAGAGAAAAATATGTAAAAAGATGCTTGACTTTATTAATAGGAAATAGAAATTAAAACCACATAACATACAACTTTATTCCTACCTGGATTAGAAAGGATATTGAGGAATGAAAACACTCACCCTGTGCTGATGCCAGAGTGTTAGTCACTCAGTCGTGTCTAACTCTTTTCAATCCCATGGACTGTAGCCCACCAGGTTCCTCTGTCCATGGAATTCTCCAGGCAAGAATACTGGAGTGGGTTGCCATTCCCTTCTCCAGGGGATCTTCCCAACCCAGGGACTGAACCCGGGTCTCCTGCATTGCAGGCAGATTCTTTACCTTCTGAGCCACCAGAGAAGCCCAAAGCAGATCATTAATAAACTGTCATTCTCTTAGTTATATGGTGAGGGACCCATGCCCGGGTGCCAAAGTTTTCATGTACAGGAGTGTTCATAGTAAAATTATTTGTAAAATTATACTGCAAATAACTCAGATGCCCCTGGACAGGAGAATAAAATTGTGATGTAGTCATAAAAATGGGATCTGCACAGAAGAGTTTATTTCAGTGAAAGGAAACAACTACAGCTGCACACACCGTAGATGACCCCCCAAACATAAAGGTGAGAGGAAAACAGAAGCAGCAGAGGTAAACACACATATCACATCACTGATAGAGCTGAAATATATTCAAAATGTAGTGAGATATTATTTTAGAAATGCAGACACTGAAGGTAAAACTCTGAGGGAAATCAAAGGTTCAAAACTGTGGTTGTCACTGGAGCCAAGGGCTTCCCCTTGTGGCTCAAATGGTAAAGAACTCACCCACAGTGCAGGAGGCACAAGAGATGTGAGTTCTGTCCCTGGGCCAGGAAAATTCCCTGGAGAAGGAAATGGCAACCCACTCCAATATTCTTGCCTGAGAAATCCTATGGATAGAGGAGCCTAGCAGGCTACAGCCCATGGGGTCGCAAAAAGTTGGACACAACTGACTGAGCACGCATGCATAGGAGTCAATTCTTCAACCCGAGAGGAGCCAGGGCCAGTGCTGAGCAGGAATGTCTGCAGCTGCAGGGCTCACAAAGGCCAAAAGCTGGGAACAAGGCCATGCCCACCCACAAAAGGACCACTGAGTTGCAGTAAAGGCACAGAATGGGACTCTATCTAATTGTACAAGTTAATGAGCCACAGCTACATGCAATACAATTATGCAATAATAGATGAAACTTGCAAATAAAACTTCGATTAAAAGGAGCAAGATACACAAGATACATCTAGCATGAGTCTGCTTATAGAAAATTCCAAAATAAACTGTTTAAAGTTTATATATAGTTCATCCAGTTAAAAGCAAAAGCAAGGACTTTCCTGATGGCTCAGTGGTAAAGAATCCGCCTGTCAATGCAGGAGACTCGGGTTTAATCTTTGGTCCAGGAAGATCCCACATGCTGCAGAGCAGCTAAACCAGTGATCCACAATACTGAGCCTGTGCTCAAGAGCCTGCAAGCCACAACTCCTGAAGCTCATGTGCCCCAGAGCCCATGCTCCACAGCAAGAGAAGTCACCACGGTGAGAAGCCCGTACACCACAATAAAGAATAGCCCCTGCTCTCTGCAGCTATTATAGAAAGCCCATGCAACAACAAAGACCCTGCACAGACAAAAATAAAATAAATAAATAATTTTTTTCAAAAAAGCAAAAGCAAGGAAAGATAACCATGAAATTCAGGATAGTGTTACCTCTAGAGGGGTCAGTAGGTATGGTGATTAGTAAAAAGCCCACAGTGCGAGGTAGGTGGCTGGAGATATTTCTTGACCTGATTGTGTGTATTCCTACCCCTACTGAAATGTGTATCTAATTCTAACTCAGGCCACAGTTTAAATTTTAACCCAAAATATATATAAAATATTCAATATGTCACAAAGAAATGTGGTGGCAATTTAACAGATAAAAAATAAATCTTTCATCATGGGTGTGACAGGACACACACAGATCAATGCCCAGTTAGGGACACAGCCCTGTCACAAACACACACTCTTCCATCCGTACCAGAAGAATTTGCTTCCTCTAAAGCTTTGGCACAATTAGAGCCCCGTTAAACAAGAAGGGAACTCAAATACAGAAGAAACTCTAAGAAAATTCTTAGGTTAACAGAAGGCAGATTCTGTATTTAGCATTGACTAAATTACTGTTTCCTTTCAAGTGTCTATCTCACAAAAAATGTCAAAATAAGAATGTTTAGGAGAAAGACTATTTAAAAAAAGAACTAGAAGTAGTACTTGATAAACAAACAGGACTTGATTATCTATTAGTTGCAAGTTTCTTGAAAATAAGCCCCCAAGAGCTAAAACATAGCATCGTGACTACAGGCAACAACACTGTATTATAGATTCAAAGTTGCTGAAAGACTAGATAGTAACTGTGCTCACAACAAATAATTAACAGTTACATGATCCTATACAGGTGTCAGCTCACACTAAGAGGACAGTCATATTGCAGTATATAATTGAATCAAATCAGTGCGTTGTACTTTATTTTTTTTATTAATGTAACCAATAATAATTTTACTTTTTAAACCTACATAACATTACATGTCAATTATACCTCAATTTAAAAAAAAAAAAAGGAAAAAGAAGAAAGAAAAGATATAACACCAGCGACTCCATTCTAAGATCTTAGAGATTACTAAATTATAATTAACTCCCCATCTGCTCATGAGATTAAACGAGATATACACACAGCAAAACATGGCAATAAATAAACAAGTAGCCAGCACAGCAGAAGGATGGAAGGTCTGTAACAACAGGCTTTGTCAAGAGTCAATAAAACATTTATAATTCTAGAAACTTGTAAGAAAATTTACCTCACTGTCTTCCCCACCTGTCAGCTGAAAATAGAAAATTATGTTGTTATTCAATTCAGTAATTCATTTTCATTTTTTAATTTAAATTTATTTATTTTAATTGGAGGCTAATTACTTTACAATGTTGTGTTGGTTTTGCCATACATCAACATGAATCCGCCACGGGTGTACATGTGTTCCCCATCATTTTCATTTTTATCAGATTCTCAGGCTCTTGTGGACAATTATAATATGGTGCAGTGTTGCTGTTTACTTCTGTTTGGGAAAAATGAGATGCAAGATAAATACTCATGACATTTATTACCTAAGCTGATTAGCTGAGTTATTCAAACTCCAGTCTCTTGCTTGGAGTAGAATGAAGATAATACAAACTCAGCATTCTGGTCTCATAACAAAGCATTTGCTTTCCCCTGTTTTCTTAATCTATAACCATGCAAAAGCTCATAGACATATGGCTTCTTGTATTATTAAGCCAGCATAGTCACCATAAAAAGTTGCTAATCATCCAGAAATTAATTCACTTCATTACTTCGCTGGAGGGTTTAAATCAGCCATATGTTTGGTCCTATAAGACCTAAACATAAAAGAAGTGGAGTCTCTGAGCACCTTAGTATTGGTAATTATTTGTGTGTGCTCTGGAAGAAAGCATCTCAAATACAATTATAGAAGCCTATGGTTTAATAAGACTTTACACAGTGCATAAAAACTGACAATTACAACTCCCGAGAGTCTTAAACTGATTTAATAAGATTTAATGACTCTACAAGTTGTGCATTCTAAAATAGAAATGGCGATGCGATTACGATATTCTGTTGAATAGACTAGGAAACTCTGGGGCACACACCCTGCTCCAGCGGATCTTCCCAACCCAGGAATCTAACCGGGGTCTCCTGCATTGCAAGCAGATTCTTTACCAGCTGAGCTCTTATTACTCTGTGTTACTGCAGCTTTTCTATTTCAATTTCTACCACTGCATAAGGAAATGAGTGGTTGCTTCCAGATACTCCCTCCATATCTTTTACTGCTCACACTTCATATTTTAAGCCACTTCACTGCTTTTTAATTCTTTTGGTGTTTCCTATTTCACCATTCTCACAACAGCTTTTTTCCACTTGGTCACTCCTGTTATGAGAAATTACCACACGGACCATGAGATGTACTTCTTTCTTAGCCCTGCGGCCAGAGTTCCAACCCTCTGCCACATTGAGAATGTCTTGTTATTTCCTTTCAAAGTAAGAAAATCCACCCCAAAGGATCTTCTCTGAGTTTCATCAGGGACCAATAAAAAGGAAGATGTGTCAGTAGAAATGAATTTCTGGTACCCGCAGTAATTTAAAACACTGTTGTGAACAGTAATTCAGTTTGTTAGTACTTTCAGTTCTATAGTCCATTCTAGTCTGATTTAATGAGTCTTTAGTCCCCAAAATTTCACAATTTAATTAGCGCCTTTGAGTTAGCTTGGGAACCCAACCACTTTTCTAACATTTTTGTTGTGGAAAAATACATGTTAAATTTTAAACAAGAAATGTACAAACTGTGTTCAAAATGTGCCAGCCAAGGAACGGGTTTATATTTCATTATTGTATCTGTAGCTCCAAATTCTTTATGTACACAATGAAGATATATTCCTCCCAACTCATAAAAGGTCCTCAAGAAAATGGATATACTATATAGGTATACAATTGCATACTATACATTATAAAGACATGTGATAATTACTAATAATAATGCATTAATACTTATTAATGCTGCCTACCAAAGGCTGACTTCAGAGCTAAAGAGGAACAAAGACTGAAAGTGAGAGGATGGAAAAAGATATTTCATGCAAATGGAAACAATAAGAAAGCAGGAATAACAATACTCATTTCAGACAAAATGGGCTTTAAAACAAAGGCCATAAAGAAAGACAAAGAAGAGCATTACATACGGAGAAAGAGACTGATGTAAGACAAGGATATTACACTCATTACTCATTAACACATATACACCCCATAGAGGAACACCTAAATACATAAAGCACATACTAACAGACATAAATAGAGAACTTGACAATAAGACAATAACAGTAGGGGACTTTAATACCCTAATGAAATCACAGATCATCCAAATAGAAAGTCAGTAAGGCAACTGTGGCCTTAAATGACACAATACAACAGTTGGATAATATATGTCTACAGAACATTACATCCAAAAACAGCAAAAGCACATTCTTTCCAAGCACAGACAGAATGCTCTCCAGGATTGATCACATACTCGACCATGAAATAACCCTCAACAAATTTAAGAGGCTAGAAATTATCTTCTTTTGTTTTTACTACAGAAGTATAAAGCTAGAAGTCAACCATGGAAAGAAAAACAGGAAAAGAATGTACATGTGGAAAATATACAACATGCTACTAAAAAACAAAGTGGATAAGTAATGAAATCAAAGAGGAAATCAGAAAATACCTCAAGATAAATGAGAATGGAAACACAACTTTCCAAAATCTGTAGAATGTGACAAATGCAATTCTAAGACAGAAGTTGATATTGATACAGGCTTTCCTTACAAAACAAGAAAAATCTCAAGCAATGAAACCTACCACCTAAAGAATTAGAAAGAGAAGAAACAAAGCTCAAAGTTAGTAGAAGGAAGAAAATAATAAAGAGAAGAGAAAATAATAGATAGATAGATAATCTCTCTTGTCTTCCCAAACAGGACAAAAATTAGTAATAATTTCCCCCCCAAACTTTCCAGACTCCTGATCATCAATTCATATAACTCAGATTCTGTTACTTGTTTCTACATGGTTTGTGAACTCACATGCATTCAAATTGTTTCACTCTGTTGTCATCACTATTATTTTACTTTGCAATGAATATGTATTTAAATACACTACCATGTCCTGCATATCTTTTCTCTCACCTTACTTCTTTTTTTTATATATTTTATACAGCTTTCTTTTTTTTAAATTTTATTTTATTTTTAAACTTTACAATATTGTGTTAGTTTTGCCAAATATCAAAATGAATCTGCCACAGGTATACATGTGTTCCCCATCCTGAACCCTCCTCCCTCCTCCCTCCCCATACCATCCCTCTGGGTCGTCCCAGTGCACCAGCCCCAAGCATCCAGTATAGTGCATCGAACCTGGACTGGCGACTCGTTTCATACATGATATTATACATGCTTCAATGCCATTCTCCCAAATCTTCCCACCCTCTCCCTCTCCCACAGAGTCCATAAGACTGTTCTATACATCAGTGTCTCTTTTGCTGTCTTGTACACAGGGTTATTGTTACCATCTTTCTAAATTCCATATATATGCGTTAATATACTGTATTGGTGTTTTTCTTTCTGGCTTACTTCACTCTGTATAATAGGCTCCAGTTTCATCCACCTCATTAGAACTGATTCAAATGTATTCTTTTTAATGGCTGAGTAATACTCCATTGTGTATATGTACCACAGCTTTCTTATCCATTCATTTGCTGATGGACATCTAGGTTGCTTCCATGTCCTGGCTATTATAAACAGTGCTGCAATGAACATTGGGGTACACGTGTCTCTTTCAATTCTGGTTTCCTCAGTGTGTATGCCCAGCAGTGGGATTGCTGGATCATAAGATAGTTCTATTTCCAGTTTTTTAAGGAATCTCCCCACTGTTCTCCATAGTGACTGTACTAGTTTGCATTCCCACCAACAGTGTAAGAGGGTTCCCTTTTCTCTACACCCTCTCTGCATTTATTGCTTGTAGACTTTTGGATTGCAGCCATTCTAACTGGCATGAAATGGTACCTCATAGTGGTTTTGATTTGCATTTCTCTGGTAATGAGTGATGTTGAGCATCTTTTCATGTGTTTGTTAGCCATCTGTATGTCTTCTTTGGAGAAACGTCTATTTAGTTCTTTGGCCCATTTTTTGATTGGGTCATTTATTTTTCTGGAGTTGAGCTGTAGGAGTTGCTTGTATATTTTTGAGATTAGTTGTTTGTCAGTTGCTTCATTTGCTATTATTTTCTCCCATTCTGAAGGCTGCCTTTTCACCTCGCTAATAGTTTCCTTTGTTGTGCAGAAGCTTTTAAGTTTAATTAGGTTCCACTTGTTTATTTTTGCTTTTATTTCCAATATTCTGGGAGGTGGGTCATAGAGGATCCTGCTGTGATGTATGTCGGAGATTGTTTTGCCTATGTTCTCCTCTAGGAGTTTTATAGCTTCTGGTCTTACGTTGAGATCTTTAATCCATTTTGAGTTTATTTTTGTGTATGGTGTTAGAAAGTGCTCTAGTTTCATTCGTTTACAAGTGGTTGACCAGTTTTCCCAGCACCACTTGTTAAAGAGATTGTCTTTAATCCATTGTATATTCTTGCCTCCTTTGTCAAAGATAAGGTGTCCATATGTGCATGGATTTATCTCTGGGCTTTCTATTTTGTTCCATTGATCTATATTTCTGTCTTTGTGCCAGTACCATACTATCTTGATAACTGTGGCTTTGTAGTAGAGCCTGAAGTCAGGTAGGTTGATTCCTCCAGTTCCATTCTTCTTTCTCAAGATTGCTTTGGCTATTCGAGGTTTTTTGTATTTCCATACCAATTGTGAAATTATTTGTTCTAGCTCTGTGAAGAATACCGCTGGTAGCTTGATAGGGATTGCATTGAATCTATAAATTGCTTTGGGTAGTATACTCATTTTCACTATATTGCTTCTTCCAATCCATGAACATGCTATATTTCTCCATCTATTAGTGTCCTCTTTGATTTCTTTCACCAGTGTTTTATAGTTTTCTATATATAGGTCTTTAGTTTCTTTAGGTAGATATATTCCTAATTATTTTATTCTTTCTGTGGCAATGGTGAATGGAATTGTTTCCTTAATTTCTCTTTCTGTTTTCTCATTATTAGTGTATAGGAATGCAAGGGATTTCTGTGTGTTGATTTTATATCCTGCAACTTTACTATAATCATTGATTAGTTCTAGTAATTTTCTGGTAGAGTCTTTAGGGTTTTCTATGTAGAGGATCATGTCATCTGCAAATAGTGAGAGTTTTACTTCTTCTTTTCCAATTTGGATTCCTTTTATTTCTTTCTCTGCTCTGATTGCTGTGGCTAAAACTTCCAAAACTATGTTGAATAGTAATGGTGAAAGTGGGCACCCTTGTCTTGTTCCTGACTTTAGAGGAAATGCTTTCAATTTTTCACCATTGAGGATAATGTTTGCTGTGGGTTTGTCATATATAGCTTTTATTATGTTGAGGTATGTTCCTTCTATTCCTGCTTTCTGGAGAGTTTTTATCATAAATGGATGTTGAATTTTGTCAAAGGCTTTC
>NW_011495046.1:6623489-6635692 GCF_000754665.1 Bison bison bison
CTTTTTTTGTGGGATCTTTGTCAGGTTTTGGTATTAGGGTGATGGTGGCTTCATAGAATGAGTTTGGAAGTTTGCCTTCCTCTGCAATTTTCTGGAAGAGTTTGAGCAGGATAGGTGTTAGCTCTTCTCTAAATTTTTGGTAGAATTCAGCTGTGAAGCCGTCTGGACCTGGGCTTTTGTTTGCTGGAAAATTTTTGATTACAGTTTCAATTTCCGTGCTTGTGATGGGTCTGTTAAGATTTTCTATTTCTTCCTGGTCCAGTTTTGGAAAGTTGTACTTTTCTAAGAATTTGTCCATTTCTTCCACGTTGTCCATTTTATTGGCGTATAATTGATAGTAGTCTCTTATGATCCTTTGTATTTCTGTGTTGTCTGTTGTGATCTCTCCATTTTCATTTCTAATTTTATTGATTTGATTTTTCTCCCTTTGTTTCTTGATGAGTCTGGCTAATGGTTTGTCAATTTTATTTATCCTTTCAAAGAACCAGCTTTTGGCTTTGTTGATTTTTGCTATGGTCTCTTTTGTTTCTTTTGCATTTATTTCTGCCCTAATTTTTAAGATTTCTTTCCTTCTACTAACCCTGGGGTTCTTCATTTCTTCCTTTTCTAGTTGCTTTAGGTGTAGAGTTAGGTTATTTATTTGACTTTTTTCTTGTTTCTTGAGGTATGCCTGTTTTGCTATGAACTTTCCCCTTAGGACTGCTTTTACAGTGTCCCACAGGTTTTGGGTTGTTGTGTTTTCATTTTCATTCGTTTCTATGCAAATTTTGATTTCTTTTTTTATTTCATCTGTGATTTGTTGGTTATTCAGCAGCGTGTTGTTCAGCCTCCATATCTTGGAGTTTTTAATAGTTTTTCTCCTGTAATTGAGATCTAATATTACTGCATTGTGGTCAGAAAAGATGCTTGGAATGATTTCTATTTTTTTGAATTTACCAAGGCTAGATTTATGGCCCAGGATGTGATCTATCCTGGAAAAGGTTC
Source organism: Bison bison bison (assembly GCF_000754665.1). Lineage (NCBI taxonomy): Eukaryota > Metazoa > Chordata > Mammalia > Artiodactyla > Bovidae > Bison > Bison bison. Next base: position 6,624,474 of record NW_011495046.1, read on the forward strand.
CATGTGCACTTGAGAAAAAGGTGAAATTCATTGTTTTGGGGTGAAATGTCCTATAGATATCAATTAGGTCTAACTGGTCTTGTATCGTTTAAAGTTTGTGTTTCCTTGTTAATTTTCTGTTTAGTTGATCTATCCATAGGTGTGAATGGGGTATTAAAGTCTCCCACTATTATTGTGTTATTGTTAATTTCTCCTTTCATACTTGTTAGCATTTGTCTTACATATTGCGGTGCTCCTGTGTTGGGTGCATATATATTTACAATTGTTATATCTTCTTCTTGGATTGATCCTTTGATCATTATGTAGTGACCATCTTCGTCTCTTTTCACAGCCTTTGTTTTAAAGTCTATTTTATCTGATATGAGTATTGCTACTCTTGCTTTCTTTTGGTCCCTATTTGCATGGAAAATCTTTTTCCAGCCCTTCACTTTCAGTCTGTATGTGTCCCCTGGTTTGAGGTGGGTCTCTTGTAGACAACATATGTAGGGGTCTTGTTTTTGTATCCATTCAGCCAGTCTTTGTCTTTTGGTTGGGGCATTCAACCCATTTACATTTAAGGTAATTACTGATAAGTATGATCCCGTTGCCATTTACTTTATTGTTTTGGGTTCGAATTTATACACCGTTTTTGTGTTTCCTGTCTAGAGAATATCCTTTAGTATTCGTTGGAGAGCTGGTTTGGTGGTGCTGAATTCTCTCAGGTTTTGCTTGTCTGAAAAGCTTTTGATTTCTCCTTCATATTTGAATGAGATCCTTGCTGGGTACAATAATCTGGGCTGTAGGTTCTTTTCTTTCATCATTTTAAGTATGTCTTGCCATTCCCTCCTGGCTTGAAGAGTTTCTATTGAAAGATCAGCTGTTATCCTTATGGGAATTCCCTTGTGTGTTATTTGTTGTTTTTCCCTTGCTGCTTTTAATATTTGTTCTTTGTGTTTGATCTTTGTTAATTTGATTAATATGTGTCTTGGGGTGTTTTGCCTTGGGTTTATCCTATTTGGGACTCTCTGGGTTTCTTGGACTTGGGTGATTATTTCCTTCCCCATTTTAGGGATGTTTTCAACTATTATCTCCTCAAGTATTTTCTCATGGTCTTTCTTTTTGTCTTCTTCTTCTGGGACCCCTATGATTCGAATGTTGTAGCGTTTAATATTGTCCTGGAGGTCTCTGAGATTGTCCTCATTTCTTTTAATTCGTTTTTGTTTTATCCTCTCTGATTCATTTATTTCTACCATTCTATCTTCTAATTCACTAATCCTATCTTCTGCCTCTGTTATTCTACTATTTGTTGCCTCCAGAGTGTTTTTGATTTCATCTATTGCATTATTCATTATATATTGACCCTTTTTTTTTCTTCTAAAAAAGGTCCTTGTTAAACCTTTCTTGCATCTTCTCAATCCTTGTCTCCAGGCTATTTATCTGTGATTCCATTTTGATTTCAAGATTTTGGATCAATTTCACTATCATTATTCGGAATTCTTTATCAGGTAGATTCCCTATCTCTTCCTCTTTTGTTTGGTTTGGTGGGCATTTATCCTGTTCCTTTATCTGCTGGGTATTCCTCTGTCTCTTCATCTCGTTTAAATTGCTGAGTTTGGGGTATCCTTTCTGTATTCTGGCAGTTTGTGGAGTTCTCTTTATTGTGGCGTTTCCTCGCTGTGTGTGGGTTTGTACAGGTGGCTTGTCAAGGTTTCCTGGTTAGGGAAGCTTGTGTCGGTGTTCTGGTGGGTGGAGCTGTATTTCTTCTCTCTGGAGTGCAATGAAGTGTCCAGTAATGAGTTATGAGATGTCTATGGTTTTGGGGTGACTTTGGGCAGCCTGTATCTTGGAGCTCAGGGCTGTGTTCCTTTGTTGCTGGAGAATTTGCTTGGTATGTCTTGCCCTGGAACTTGTTGGCCCTTGTATGGTGCTTGGTTTCAGTGTAGGTGTGTAGGCGTTTGATGAGCTCCTGTTAATTAATGTTCCTTGGAGTCAGGAGCTCCCTGGAGTCAGGGTTTGGACTTAAGGCTCCTGCTTCCAGTTATCGGTCTTATTTTTACAGTAGTTTCAAAACTTCTCCTTCTATACAGCACCATTGATAAAACATCTACATTAAAGATGAAAAGTTTCTCTCCTTTCGAAGACTTGGGTTGCTTTTCTGGGTGCCTTATGTCCTCTGCCGGCATTCAGAAGTTGTTTTGTGGAATTTACTCGGCGTTTAATGTTCTTTTGATGAATTTGTGGGGGAGAAAGTGTTCTCCCCGTCCTACTCCTCCGCCATCTTAGCTCCTCCTCCTCACCTTACTTCTTGAATCTACTCCTTCCTTATGAATTCATGATTCTTGCTTGAGTACACTATATGTACACTTGATGCATCTTGTTGAAAAAGTCTTTAGTAACATTTACAACCTTCACATTCAGTCTTTGTATACTGAAATGTCTTTTATTTGCCCTCATTCTTAAAAACTCATGCACCTAGGCAGAAGTTCTAAGTTCACAATATTTTCTTGGACTGTAAAGACTTTGCTCTGTTGTCCTCTGTCTTCTTTTATTCCTGATGAAAAGGCTGCAGTAATTATACTGCTGTTCTTTTATTGGTACTCTGGTATCTTTCTGGTTTCGGGGAGGTGGGGTAGATTTTCTCTTTACACATTGCAGTTCCATTACAACATTTCATCTATGTAAAAATATGTTTATTCTATTCTAACTTTTCAACCTATGATTCCTTCACTTCTGGAGATATCTCATCCGTACCATCCTCTCCACAACTTCATACAACTCCAGTTAGCCTATACTGGACCCTCTCATGTTGTCTTTCTTATCTCTTACCTTTTCCATTTTTATCTCATTATTTATCTGTGCTGGTTTCTGAAAGATTTAATCTGTGTTCCATTTCACTGACTCTTCTTATAGTTTTGTTTAATGTATCATTTAACCCATCTGACTTTTCTTTTAAGTTTTAATTGAAATATAGTTGATATGCAATATTTCAGGTTTACACCAAAATAATTCAAATATATGTGCATATATATGTTTTCTTGTTCAGATTCTTTTCTATTAAAGATTATTACAAGGTAGTGAATACAGTTCCTTGTGCTATGCAATAGGGCCTTGTTGGTTACCTATTTTAATTATGTATTTATATATTTGTTTATTTATTTATTTATTTATTTATTCATATGTGCTCAGTCATTTCCGACTCTCTGCAACCCCATGGACTATAGCCCACCAGGCCCGTCTGTCCATCGGATTTCCCAGGCAAGAATACTGGAGAGGGTTGCCATTTCCTTCTCCAGGGGATCTTCCCAACCCAGGGATCGAACCTGGGTCTCCTGTATCTCCTGTATTGGCAGGTGTATTCTTTACCACTAGCACCACCTGGGAATTTATATCTGTTAATCCCAAATTCCTGCTTTATCCCTCCCCCTTTGTAATCATAAGCTTGTTCTCTACGTCTATGAATCCGTTTCTGTTTTGTAGGTAAGTTCATAGATTCCACATATAAGTGATATTGTATAGCATTTAACTTTGATTTGCTTCACTTAGTATAATAATCTCTACACCCATCCATGTTGCTGCAAATGGCATTATTTCATTCTTTTTATGACTGAGTAGTATTCTATTGGGTATCTTCTTAATCCATTCATCTGTCAATGGACACTTAGGTTGCTTTCCTATCTTGGCTGTTGTAAATAGTGCTGCTATGAATATAGGAGTGTATGTGTCCTTTCAAATTAGAGCTTTCTCTGGATATGTGCCCGGGAGTGGGATTATTGGATCATATGGCAACTCTGTTTTCAATTTTTAAGGAAACTTCACACTGTTCTCCATAGTGGCTACACCAGTTTACATCCCCATATAAGTACTTTATGTTAGGTTATTTTTCATATCTACTTATTCAATTTCACAACCTCTTTTATTCTTATATGACACTCACTAATTTCTCTTTTATCCCTTTGTTTTTAAATATACTTATTTAAGTTTCACTCATATCCTCCTACTATGGCTTCTCCCTTGGACATGCATTCGCCAATTTGGAGCCAGTAGACAGGGGTTACAGACCAATTTTCATGAAACAAACTCTATCAAATACTGTCAGCCTTCTGTTCGACCCCACTTCACATCACAGGTTCTCCATGAGTGTGCTTCCTCTGAGTCTTGGAGACTTTGCTGGGTAGCAGTTTATTGATGGCTTTTGCCCAAGCCCTATTGTGGGTCTGGTGCTGAATCTCTGGGGGAGGGTATCTCTGAATTCCATCACTAGGTGTTCCAGAGGCCTGACAACCTGCTCAGAGATGATTCTGTTTACAGCCATAACTTACCAAGGGTAGTCAGAGAGAAGGGCAGTCTGCCAGTGGGCAGACAGTCCCTACTTAGGGTCGAGCATCAATCTCCCAGGACCTGATTTCCCCTGGGGGCTCAGGTTCTGCTCTCAGCTTAGTATGAACCCTGCATATTTCATTTTCCAACCCCACACAGTATTAAAAGTCCTGAATCTAGGGCTGTTACCCAGGGCTCAGCTCACCACCAGGGTTTCCACCTTTGAGCCTTTGAACATATTTAAACATATTTCACCCAGAAATTCTTTGTGTTTGGAATAGAAGATTTGCTCTGTTCAACCCATCAACTTGACAGAAAGTCAAAAGCACTTTTTCAAAGGACTATTCTATTTTGTTTTAAATCTCAAAGCATCTCTGCTTTTCCCAACTTGACACTAAGTAAAGTCACGTCCATGAGTGCAGTTAAGCAAAGCTGTGCCAGGCGTCTCTGTTTCCACCAGTTCACACGGGAGTTAAGGAGCCTCCCGGAAAGAGGTCAAACCTAATTTGAGAGCTATGATTGTGGCCATAAAAGAAAGCTGAAGTAAACAGTGACAGGAGCATCAGGAACTAAACTAGTGTGGACTTCAGGGACACTGATTGGCCCGGCAACTCTGTTGCAAGTAGTACTGGGAAGAAAAATGATGTGCAAATGTAAAGAGTTATAAATCCCTTGGGCCAAGTCCACCATGCAACAAAGCCCCCCAAAAGGAGGCCTTCCAAGGAGGAGATGCCATTTTTCTATGAGTAAAAATGAGGTGTGGGGCTTCCCAGGTGGCTCATCGGTAAAGAACCCACGTGCCAATGAAGGAGATAACTGTTTGCTCCCTGTGTCGGAATGATCCCCCTGGAAAAGGGAATGGCAACACATTCTAGTATTCTTATGGGCTTCCCAGGTAGCACAACTGGTAAAGAACCTGCCTGCCAATGCAGGAGACAAAAAAAATGCAGGTTTGATCCCTGTGTCAGGAAGATCCCCTGGAGAAGGAAATGGCAACCCACTCCAGTGTTCTTGCCTGGAGAATCCCATGGACAGAGGAGCCTGGTGGGCTACAGTGCATGGGGTCACAAAGAGTCAGATAAAACTTAGCAACTAAACAACAATCACACACAAAAAAAGGTAAGCCAATGCAGAGAAAGAGGGCAGAGGATAAGGCAGGCATTGCACTGGCTGCCCGGGTGTCACAGAAGCAGAGCCCACGAAGCAGTAGATATGCTGCCTGGCACCTGCTGAGCCTCCTAGGGAGAGAGTAACCAAGTTCAGAGAGGAAGGAGCCGTGGTAGGAGAGGGAGGAGCAGAGAGAAGAGGCTGTCCCCACACTGCCCAAGGAGACTTACAACAGGCGGCTGCCCCACTGCTGTGGAAGTAGGAACTTCTCAACAGGACAAACTGCATCTCAGACAACAAGGGGGCTCCACTGTACCAGAGACCAGAGGGGGCCTCTTCTCACTTGTATGATGGGTTGATGTTATTGTTCACTCAGTCGTGTCCAACTCTTTGAGACCCCATGGACTGCAGCACAGCAAGCTTCCCTGTCCTCCACCATCTCCCGGAGTTTGCTCAAACTCATTTCCATTGAGTCGGTGATTCCATCTAACCATTTCATCCTCTATTGGCTCCTTCTTCTCCTGCCTTCAATCTTTCCCAGCATCAGGGTCTTTTCCAATGAGTTGACCCTTCGCATCAAGTAGCCAAAGTATTGGAGCTTCAACTTCGGCACCAATCCTTCCATTGAATATTCAGGGTTGATGGGGGAGCTCAGCAAATGAAAGAAACAGTTGCAGACAGAAGCAAACACAATGAGAATACTCACAGATGGCCTGAAAATGAGATACTTTCACGTCATTCTGTTTCTTTATCTCAGCAGCCATGGAGATATGCTTTGTTTTTATAAACAAGGAGATGGAAACAAAGTGACATCATTAGAGGAAGGTTGCAGATTCAGGAGGAGTCAGGATCTGGATTCATGGCTACTGCAAAACTTGTGCTCCTCTTCATCATTTCCCCCACAGCAGTGACTATGTTACATTCATATGAACATTTGCCATGTATTATGATGGAGTTTAGCTTCTGAAAAATCAGCAAGTTAGGAGTGGATATTAACATCTTGCAAGCACTCCAACTTGCATTTTCAGGATGTGGGTGGAAAATAGTCACCAAGATCACCATCTTGCACAGCCAGGGGTCCTCCGGCGATACACTCCGTCGCAGACCCTGGTATCCTGCACGGCAATGAGTTGCTTTACCCTGTACTTCACATTCTTTCTCCAAGGCCCACCTCCCATGACATCTTTGGTGAAGAGGACCATGTCCTAATTCCTGTACTTCCCTGGCGCCTCCCAGAGTATGAACTTGAAAATATCTTATAAATGAATAAATGATCGGGGCAATGATTGTGACATGCAGTGATTAATAAGGGGAGGGAGTTTAGAAAGTGTCTAATTTCTCCCCTAGTTATAACTTCAGTGCTGAACATTACTGAATTCTTCTGCTTATCACATGATTTTTCAAATGCTTTTGTATTTAATACATTTTGTGACTATGCATCTGATGACAAAGATAATAACTCTTCTCTCATTTCACCCTTGAAGGGTCAATTCCAATGTGCTGGGGTCTCTTTAAGTCAGCTGGTCAGTCTAGTCCTTTTCCTGTTGATCAAATCCTGATGTAAAATATTTGAGAATTTAAATGACCCACAGAGACTTGCAGGAATAACAAGACAGAGTGAGGACTAGATTGCTGAACTCCTGGTGTGGGGTTCATTTCATGCCGACAGGCCGTCTCCCAGTTCCCAACCACATGGGACTCCATGCCTCCCCACTGAAAACGCATCTCTCCCTTTAACAGAGTGCAAGCATTGATGAGACTCAATTAAATTTCCCAGGCACCCATGCAACAGGAAAACCAAGTTCAGTCAGAGGGGATTTAACCTGCATTTCAGTTGCTAAAATAAGGTCAGTGCGTTTGCATCCATGAGCACCAGCATGCACACAGTAAGACAATATTTAACTGCAGAAGGTCTGTAATATGGAAACATTCCAGTAGCTGAGGCCACCTTTTTAAGCAACAAAAGATTGCTTTTCCTGCACTTTCCTGGAAATAGTGACAGCAGGACCAAGCCCAGGGATCATCAATCTGCCTGACAGACCCCCCCAGAGAGCTCTGAATCCTTGTGACAGTTTTCTTGGCATCCTTCCTGCAGTAGAAACCATGCTGGGAGCCGTTCAGCACTCCAGGCATCACGGGAGCCAGACAGCTGTCACCACCTCCATCCCAGTCCCAGGGTGACCCCAGTTATCACCCCATCCCATCCTCACCTGCAGGCTCAGACTCCCTGCTCAAGAGGACAGGATACCTGGCTGCAGGATGAGCCAGTCTCTGGATCTCAGCCTTCAACCCCGCCTGGGGCAATGCCATACCCGGTGAGACCAGGTCTGAGCCGTGGCTGGGACACACTGTCCCTGTGGACACAGGTGCAAGTCAGCTAGTGACCAAAAGCAACCGCTGGAGATGGTGCCACCGTGGAGAGCTTTCTGATGGTTCATCTATTTTTTTGGTCATTTGGCAACTCTTCCCTCTACACAGTTTCATTATAAGTCCACTTTTCACATGGTATTTTAGATAAAATCTTAAGTTTTCACGAAACTCTTATAATAGCATAATGCATTTCCATTCACTCATTTTCTCTATATACATGGTTGCAACTCATTTAGTGTGTTATTAAGTTTGGACAAGATGGTTGGATAGCATTATCGACTCAGTGGACATAAGTTTGAGCAAACTCCAGGAGACAGTGCAGGACAGGGAGGCCTGGCATGCTGCAGTCCATGGGGGTCACAAAGAGTCAGACATGACTAAGAGACTGAACAACAACAACAAAGTCTGAACAACCAGAAATATCTGCTCTGCCCTTTTGGATTAATATTTCATACCGTGAAAGCTGAGCGCTGAAAAATTGATGCTTTTGAACTGTGTGCTAGAGAAGACTCTTGAGAGTCCCTTGAACTGCAAGGAGATCAAACCAGTCAATCCTAAAGGAAATGAGTCCTGAATATTCATTAGAAGGACTGATGCTGAAGCCGAAGTTCCAATACTTTGGTCACCTGATGTGAAGAACTGACTCATTTGAAAAGACCCTGATGCTGGGAAAGATTGAGGCAGGAGAAGGGGACAATGGAGGATGAGATGGTTGGATGGCATCACCAACACTGTGAACATGAGTTTGAGCAGGCTGTAGGAGTTGGTGGTGGAGAGGGAAGCCTGGCATGCTGCAGTCCATGGGGTGGAAAAGAGTTGGACACGACTAAGTGACTGAACTGAACTGAACTGAACATGACAACCAGAGACCATATCACTCTGTGGGGTCGAGGTCTACAGAAGGAATATTTCCATCAGTGGAAAGTTTTCTAATCAGAATGACACACCAGTGTTCCACTCCGCTGCCCAAGCCTCCCCAAATTGATGATGTTTCATTTAAGGACTGGAACATGATTTTAATAGAAGCCACCTTGACTCCCAGCGGGTGCAGCTGAGTGGTGCTCACTCTCTGACTGGAGACCAGGGCATGGGGGCGGCCAGCAGGTGGGAAGAGAGGGGCCTGGTGGGCTCTGCAGGAGGAAAAGTCACAAGTCTGTGTCTCCAGAGAGGAGCAAAGAACAAGTCTCTAGCTTTGTGAGAAGCAGCGACAAGGGTCAAAAGGCCAGGGAAGCACTTTGTGAATTTCCAAACCAAGGTCAGGGTCAATGTGAACAGTGACCCAGATGGGGCATCACCAGGAATAACAATGTATAGACCTGTCCTCTGACTCACTGACATTCGGACGAGTTCGCCGTGTGTGGAGAGAGTGCTGAGGAAGCCCCATGGGGCTTCTGTCCACCAAGAGTACCCACCCCTAGCTTCCATAGACAAGCGGAGCCAGGGCACTGCTGGACAAGGACAGAATACCCACAGAGGGGACATTGATGCAACACAGCATCTCAACTGGCACAGAACTTGAGCTTAACAAAGCAAGCAGACACACTCTGAGCACCTGTGAGACAGAAGGCTCACAAAGAAGTGGGGGATCAGGAATGAGGATGAGGAAAATGTGTGTTCGAATATGCAGGCAATTCATCTGAGATCTTATTTTTGTAAAATAGACATTAATCTTTAAATGTACCTATAGTCAGGGCTTCCCTGATAGCTCAGATGGGAAAGAATCTGCCTGCAATGCAGGAGACCGCAGTTCTATCCATAGGTCAGGAAGATCCTCTGGAGAAGAGAATGGCAACCTGCTCCAGTATTCTCGCCTGGAAACTCACATGGACAGAGGAGATTGGAGGGCTACAGTCTATGGGGTCGCAAAGAGTCAGACATGACTGAGTGACTAACACACACATAGTTGGGTAGGTATTAGTAAATGAGCAACAGCTTCTCGAGGACAAAGAGAAGGATACAAACCAGGCAGCCAACATGGCTTCAAGGAGACAAAGGGGCAGGTGGGGAGGAGAGTGGTTGCAACCAGAGAAGCCACTGCTGTGAGAAGCCCGCACACCACAGACAGAGAGCAGCCCCCGGGCCCCAACTAGAGACAGCCCATGCTGCAGTGAAGACTTCAGTGTAGCCATAAATAGATAAAGTTATTTTTAAAAATTCATATGTTGCCATTGTGTCCACAGGACCTCAGCATGGACAGAGAGCCTTTAAAGAGGTGATCGAGTTAAAGTGAAGCATTAGGGTGGACCCTAATCCAACCTGATACGTGTCCTAGAAGAAGAGAGAATTTAGATGCACTTCTGAGAGATACCTAGACTGTGTGTACAGAGGAAAGGCCACGTGAGGACACAGAAGGTGACCATCCACAGCCAAGGACAGAGGCCTCAAGAGAAGCCAAACCTGCCAATGCTTGATCCTGGACATCCAGCCTCTGTGAGGACTGAGAGAAATGAGCATCTGGGTTAAGCTGCAGCCTTTAATACTCTCAATAAAACTCTTTCCAGGCTCCTATTTTAAGGAAACGAACTTTAAGGTCTTCTCCAAAATGCTTCTCAAAACTACCATGCTAGCATTATGCTTATAAAATTCTTCTTTGTTCAGTTCAGTTCAGTTCAGTCGCTCATGCGACCCCATGAATCGCAGCATGCCAGGCCTCCCTGTCCATCACCAACTCCCGGAGTTCACCCAGACTCATGTCCATCGAGTCAGTGATGCCATCCAGCCATCTCATCCTCTGTCTTCCCTTCTCCTCCTGCCCCCAATCCCTCCCCAGCATCAGAGTCTTTTCCAATGAGTCAACTCTTCTCATGAGGTGGCCAAAGGACTGGAGTTTCAGCTTTAGCATCATTCCTTCCAAAGAAATCCCAGGGCTGATCTCCTTCAGAATGGACTGGTTGAATCTCATTGCAGTCCAAGGGACTCTCAAGAGTCTTCTCCAACACCACAGTTCAAAGGCATCAATTCTTCGGTGCTCAGCCTTCTTCACAGTCCAACTCTCACATCCATACATGACCACAGGAAAAACCATAGCCTTGACTAGACTAACCTTTGTGGGCAAAGTAATGTCTCTGCTTTTGAATATGCTATCTAGGTTGGTCATAACTTTCCTTCCAAGGACTAAGCGTCTTTTAATTTCATGGCTGCAGTCACCATCTGCAGTGATTTTGGAGCCCAAAAACATAAAGTCTGAAACTGATTCCACTGTTTCCCCATCTATTTCTCATGAAGTGGTGGGACCAGATGCCATGATCTTCGTTTTCTGAATGTTGAGCTTTAAGCCAACTTTTTCACTCTCCACTTTCACTTGCATCAAGAGGCTTTTTAGTTCCTCTTCACTTTCTGCCATAAGGGTGGTGTCATCTGCATATCTGAGGTTATTGATATTTCTCCCAGCAATCTTGATTTCAGCTTGTGTTTCTTCCAGTCCAGCGTTTCTCATGATGCACTCT
>NW_011495046.1:6636310-6642994 GCF_000754665.1 Bison bison bison
GGCCCACTTAACTTCACATTCCAGGATGTCTGGCTCTAGGTCAGTGATCATACCATCATGATTATCTGGGTCATGAAGATCTTTTTTGTACAGTTCTTCTGTATATTCTTGCCATCTCTTCTTAATATCTTCTGCTTCTGTTAAGTCCATACCATTTCTGTCCTTTATCAAGCCCATCTTTGCATGAAATGTTCCCTTGGTATCTCTAATTTTCTTGAAGAACATAAAGACATTATTTTTTTTATAAATTGAAAACCTAGGTACTAAATTAATACAATGTGTCACCACCAAGACACCCTTTATGACTACAGCAGAAGCCAAAGGAACCCAGGGGACAATGTGCTAGGACTAAATAAAATAACTTGATTTCTGCTCCCTGAAAAAAAGGACACCACATGGTATAGCTGGTTACTGAGACACTAGTGACGCTTCTGAGAAAGTGACTTATTTCCCAATGAGAAGGTCCGGACTCATCTGACTTTACCCCTGGACCTTCTCTTTATCCTGCCTGCAGGTGGCACAACCATCTTGCAACCATGACTGCATAAGCCTCATGCAGAGAGCCAAGCAGCGAAACACCAGGCTGCCTGGCAACTCCGGGGTGCTGCTCCATCCAGGGTTGCCTCCTCGTCTGGTGAAGCCTCCATGGTAATGATTCAGCTCCCTGCAGCTGAAAACTATCCTAATTGGTATAAAACAATGCCCACAAAAATGAAAAGGTCTGTTTATTTATCCTATGAATGTTTACTTGGTATCTTGGGTTGGACACAGTGTCAGGAGCTGGGCAAAGGCAGAGAACAAGATAAGGAGAAGGTGGGATGAATTGAGAGAGTAGCATGGAATCATGTACACTACCGTATGTATGTAGCCAGTGGGAATTTGCTGTATGCCTCAGAGAACTCAAACCGGGGCTCTGTGACAACCTAGAGGGGTGGGATGACCTGGGAAGTGGAAAGGGGGTTCAGGATGGACAAGACATGGATATACCTGTGGCTGATTCTTGTTGATGTATGGCAGAGTCCAACACAATATTCTAAAGCAATTATCCTTCAATTAAAAGTAAATAAATTAAAAAAAAAAAAAAACAAACAGGGCCAACCCCTCGAGAATTCACCAGAAGGGCAAGAGAGCCAGGTATCTAGTGATAACCTATCCAGAAGTAATCTCCTGGGGGATTAATTTCTGTATTTTCTCTTTTCCATGGGTCCTGACTATTTTAAACTTCCAGATGTGAACCTTGATCATAAGATAAAGGGCATGATGATCAAAATGACTGAAAATTATCAAAGGGGAAAAGCCTGCAAGGAGCAGAGGCCATAGCCATAAAGTGAAACGTGGCAGAGAGAGAGATGAGAGCTCCTTTCCCAGGAAGACAGGTGGGCGCTGCAGTGGCGGGTTGGGGGAAGGGAGGGGGTGGGGTCAGTGGAGGAAGCTGTCAGGCACTGAGATGGGAGGACAGATCCCGGGGTACTGGGGAGCAGGGATGGGGGTGCAGCACTGAAAGGACACAGAACCCCACCTCTCAGGGAGCAGAAGGAACCCACAATGATCAGCCCCCAGCTGTATGCACTCCCCACTCAGATGCAGACTTGTGGGTCCTGCCCATCACAGAGGAGGGAGGCCCTGGGGGCAACATGCCCTGTGGGTCAACCAGCAGGTCACCAGACAGGCTGCCCCGTTTCCCCGAGTGCCATCAGAAGCCCCCCAGCTGAGTTGCTGTGACCTGTGTGTCACAGAATTGCATGGTTTGTGCCTCGAACACCTCCCCTTCGGTGGGCATGACGCCTCCTGTATGTGGGGAGGCCTTCTTGGGAAGACAGCCCCACGCTGATGGCCCAGGACATTAAGTGTCCCCCTCGAAATATGCAGAGGGCAGGGCCTGGCTGACCAGAGAGGAGGAACAGTACGGAAGAAGAAAGCCCTCACTACTGGAAGCAGGTGAGTTTGAACAATAGTGTGGGGAAACCCAGTCTCATATGGTTTATTTAACTTTGAAACAAACAGCCCTGGGGCGACGAGATCACCCATTCTCTGGCCTCTGCACTTCACTGTTGCTTGCGTGGGCATCTGACCTGTCTCTCCAACTGCTTCCTCTCCCAACCCGCTGGGACCCCCTATTCCCGCATGCACCCTGGCAGCCTGTCCCAGGGGGAAATCTGGAGACTCTCAGACAAAGATGCTGGAAGCCTGGCGACACCACAGCCGATCCTGCATGGGCACAGTGGGGAAGATGCTGAGATGGTGGTTTGGGAAATTCATATTCCATATTGGAAATTTACTCGACCCAAGTAAGAGGGCTTATTACTCAAACTCAAGAAGCCTCTGATTCCCACCCTTCCTGAAAGAGAGGTCGTCTGACAGAGAGGTCATCTGAGGAAGGGAACCTGCCCTGCTGTGTCCAGGGACAGCCACAGGGAACATGCCCGCCTCTCGGACCCTCCAGGCTCTCCCCTTCTCCTGCTCACGTGTCCTCCATCATTGAATTTCTTGCCTTCCTGCCCAACCTGGTTTCTGCTTTTCATCAAAACCCTGAATTTTTGGTTTTACATCACTTGCCCCAACTCAGACTTTGCAACACCTTCAGGACACTGCTTTTAGAATTTTCATGTTGGGTTCCAAACACTCAACCTGTTATGAATCCAGCCTTACACTCAAGATATTATAGGCAAGGTCTCTGTTTCATGTGACCAACGGCTGTTTGGGGAATAACATTTTATTATTCTTATCTCCATTATTTAAAGATCTCTTAACTATAAAAATAAATATAAAAAGATCTCTTAAATAATGGAAATAAGAACAATAAAATGATTTTCCCCAATCCAGTCTCCATCCTGCAGCTAGAGTGACTTTTTAAAAAAAGAAAAAAGAAAAACCAATTATAACATGCTTCCAATTAAAGTAATGCTTCTCACTACTTTACGATAAAGTCCTAGGGCTTCCCTGGTGACTTAGTGTTAAAGAGTCTGCCACTGCAGGAGACATGGGTTTGATCCCTAGGTTGGGAAGATCCCCTGGAGGAGGAAATGGCAACCCACTCCAGTATTCTTGTCTGGGAAATCCCATGGACCGAGGAGCCTGGTGGACTAACAGTCTGTGGGGTCACAGAGTCGGACACAACTTAGCAACTAAGCAACTCCAATCCTAGCAGGACTTGCCCCCACGTCCACTCCCCAACTCTACCTTCTAGCCATACCCCATTCCCCAGCTACACTGGCCCTTTTTTTTTTTTTTAACTTTTTATTTTGTACTGAGGTATAGCCCATTAACAATGTTGTGGCAGTTTCAAGTGGACAGCAAAGGGACTTAGCCATGCATACCCATGGATCCATTCTCCTTCAAAGCCCCCTCCCATCCAGGCTGGCACATGACACTGAGTAGAGTTCTCTGTGCTGTACAGTAGGTGCTTGTTGGTTACCCACTTTGAATACAGCACACACTGGCCCTTCTTGACCTGCTACCCAACCCCTCTCCACCTTCTGCTCCTGGAGACCAGGCTCTTCTCCATCACAGCATGGAGTCTGCTGCAACTCCACGTTGACTGAGGTTATTATCTGAGTCATGGGTGACTTTGCCCTGAGACTAGTGGTTCCATGAAGTCAGCAAGTGCCTGTTTTCACCCACCAGCCTGTCTCCACAGCCTGCAATGTAACACATCCTCTACTGAAAATGCTGGTTTTAAAAAACACGTCTCTCTGGTTCGATATGCAGTAAAACACCAATTATTTCTAACAGGCTCATCAGAATGACAGCTCACATTATGTTAGAGCAATCATGTAACATCAGTAGCACACACTGTTTCATCATGCAATTTTCTTAGAAAGATTATTGAAGCCTTCTAAAATAGCCTTTAAAAAGCCTTTAAAAGCTATGAGCTTTCATATCTTGTGGACACACTGATAAAAAGAGCAAAGAGGGGCCTTCCCTGGTAGTCCAGTGGTTAAGAATCTACCTTGCAACGCAGGGACATCAGTTCAATCCCTAGTATGGGAAGATCCCACATGCCAGAGGAGGGGGCAAAGGGAGGGAGAGGAGGCAATTAAGCCCATGTTCCACAACTACTGAGCCTGTGCTCTATAGCTCAGGAGCTTCAACGACTGAGGCCCACCTGCCAAAGTTACTGAAGCCCGTGCACTCTAGAGCCTGTGCTCGGCAACAAGAGAAGTCGCTGCAATGAGAAGCCCAAGCACCAAAACTGGAGAGCGCCCCTACTCATTGCAACCAGAGAGAGGTCCACTCACAGCAACAAAGACCCAGCACAGCCAAAAATACATACATAAATAAATACATTGGTGTGACTTAAAAAAATAGAATTGTCAGAAAAAAGAGCAAAGACTAAAAAACTGTATCTTTCCATTACAGGAAATCCTGAAGTGCTTACCTGGGCCCAGATGTCCATGATCACCTCACAGTCTCAACCCACACACTGATGGGTCAGCACCCTCTTCAGGGCGAGGGGTCACCCCTCTTCAGGGCCACAAGTGATACTTGGGCTGCAAAGTTCTTGGTCATGGGGGCTTCTCTGTGCGTTGTGGGTGTTTAGCATCATCCCTGACCTCTATCCACTAGATACCAGCACTGCCCTCCCCTCAAATCAAACAAAAGTGTTTCTAGGCATTGTCACATATCACGTGACGGGGAAGAGGTGAGACTATCTCTAGTTGAGAACTACTGTGATGACCCAGGAACACTGATGCAGACCTGATGTCAGGCACAGGCTAGAGGCTCAGTAAGCACCCCCAGGGGAGCATCTGGCTTCCAGCATAACCATCATCGTCATCCTTACTATCAACATCACCATCATCACCATTATCACCATCAGCAGCATCCACATTACCATCAGCACCATCATCACGACAACTACCGTCACCATCATCACTCTCAGTAATCATCACCATCATCCCCTCCATCACCATCATCTCCATTATCACCATCAGCAGCATCCACATTACCATCAGCGCCATCATCACGACAACTACCGTCACCATCATCACTATCAGTAATCATCACCATCATCCCCTCCTTCACCATCATCTCCATTATCACCATCAGCAGCATCCACATTACCATCAGCACCATCATCACGACAACTACCGTCACCATCATCACTCTCAGTAATCATCACCATCATCCCCTCCATCACCATCATCTCCATTATCACCATCAGCAGCATTCACATTACCATCAGCGCCATCATCACGACAACTACTGGCACCATCATCATTATCAGTAATCATCACCATCATCCCCTCCTTCACCATCATCTCCATTATCACCATCAGCAGCATCCACATTACCATCAGCACCATCATCACGACAACTACCGTCACCATCATCACTCTCAGTAATCATCACCATCATCCCCTCCTTCACCATCATCCCCAGTATCATCACCATCATCCTTACCACCACCATCACCATCATGACTTCTCTGTACCTTAGTGACACAGCTCCCTGCCCCTCCTTTCATAACAAAGGATTCCATCTTCCTATCCCAGTTACTTAGGGTGCCTGGGCTTCTCAGCACTTTTGTCACACTGGCAAGAAAGCACCTTCTGAACACTTTGTGACCCCGTGGACAGTAGCCTGCACCAGGCTCCTCTGTCCATGGGATTTTCTAGGCAAGAGTACTGGAATGGATTGCCATTTCCTTCTCCAGGGAATCTTCCCGACCCAGGGATCAAACCCAGGTCTCCCACATTGATAGACGCATTACTGTCTGAGCCACCAGGCAAGTCCCTTTTGAGCTCAAGGTTTCACTATTTCAAATTATATGCTTTAGAGGGAAAAAAGATATCAGTCTATCTGAGAGCAAACAGGTTCTTTGCAAACAGGGAGAATCACCTAGAGCATGAAAGGAAAAAAGTATGAGACCGAGAATTTAGAAAAAGTAGAAAGAGTGTGTTTTCTTCTGTATGACAGTGAGAAGACTCATCTCTTTCACAGGCACTGCTTCTAGGAGCCATCAATTATATGTATATATATAGATAGATGTATATATATACATCTATATATACATGTATATATATACATCTATATAGATGTATATATATGTGTGTATATATATACATGTATACATATGTACATACATGTATACATGTGCATATATATACATATATATACACATCTATATAGATGTATACATCTATATATGTATATATACATCTATATATGTATACATTTATATATACATATATATATATATACATACATCCAAACACATATAAATGAAACAATAGTCTAAACAAAACTTGAAAAATCTAACAAAATTTAAATTCATATATGAAACAAAGTTTCACTTTTTTTAGTCACTTTGATGAATATTGTGTAGCACCATAGATTCTAGCATCCTTTCATCTTTACCTGTTCAATCAAAGTAAATGGAAATGATTTATGCTCACCTAGACTTTACATCTCGGAGAAGGCAATGGCAACCCACTCCAGTACTCTTGCCTGGAAAATCCCATGGATGGAGGGGCCTGGTAGGCTTCAGTCCATGAGGTCACTAGGAGTCGGACACGACTGAGCGACTTCACTTTCACTTTTCACTTTCATGCATTGGAGAAGGAAATGGCAACCCACTCCAGTGTTCTTGCCTGGAGAATCCCAGGGACGGGGGAGCCTGGTGGGCTGCCGTCTCTGGGGTCGCACAGAGTCGGATATGACTGAAGCGACTTAGCGGCAGCA
>NW_011495046.1:6643094-6643515 GCF_000754665.1 Bison bison bison
CAGGTGGCCAAAGTATTGGAGTTTCAGCTTCAGCATCAGTCTTTTCAAAGAATATTCAGGACAGATTTCCTTTAGGATTGACTGGCTTGATCTCCTCCTTGCAGTCCAAGGGACTCTCAAGACTCTTCTCTAACACCACAGTTCAAAAGCAGCAATTCCCACCAACAGTGTAAAAGGGTTCCCTTTTCTCCACACCCTCTCCAGCATTTATTATTTGTAGACTTTTGGATCGCAGCCATTCTGACTGGTGTGAAATGGTACCTCATAGTGGTTTTGATTTGCATTTCTCTGATAATGAGTGATGTTGAGCATCTTTTCATGTGTTTGTTAGCCATCTGTATGTCTTTTTTGGAGAAATGTCTATTTAGTTCTTTGGCCTATTTTTTGATTTGGGTTCGTTTTATTTTTTCTGGTAGTTGAG
>NW_011495046.1:6643615-6666833 GCF_000754665.1 Bison bison bison
GCCTGGAGAATCCCAGGGATAGGGGAGCCTGGTGGGCTGCCGTCTATGGGGTCACACAGAGTTGGACACGACTGAAGTGACTTAGCAGCAGCAACAGCAGACTTTACATCTAAACATTAAATAAGTCTGGGAAATCAAATAAAAACCAAATTTTCACATTTATATTCATATTCTTTCTCTTGAGAATTTCTGAATATCTAAGTCAGAGCAGTTTTAGAAACACTTATTATAGGATTAAGTTGCTTATAGAGTCACATATTGGCACTTCACACACTGGCAGTTTTCATTGGTTTGTTTTGCTCTTTATTTGTGGAGGAGAGATTCACTTGGGTTTTTAAAGGACAAGGACTCATTTTGAATGTAAAACAACTTTTGTATTTGCAATAAGAAATAGGGAAAGATATAAGCATTCATTAAATTAAAATACAGTTGTGATCGTTTTTAGAGTCTGAGTTGGCTTTTGACATCTATACCTCACTTGCCCAGTCACTCAAGTTAGGTGAACTTATGGTCATTCTTGATCAACCTTTAGGAAAAAAGCAGAACAACGATAGTCACTACTAGGTCCCAAGTGCTGTACTTTACTCTTTTTTAATCCTCATTTACTGAGTTCTCACAGCAGTCCTAAGAGATGGGAATTCCCTTTTAGTAGATAAATCTAAATACGGAAGGCCTGGTTCAGTTCAGTTCAGTTCAGCTGCTCAGTTGTGTCAGACTCTTTGTGACCCTATGGACTGCAGCATGCCTGGCCTCCCTATCCATCACCAACTCCTGGAGTTTACTCAAATTCATTTCCATTGAGTCGGTGATGCCATCCAACCATCTCATTCTCTGTCATCGCTTTCTCCTCCCACCTTTAATCCTTCCCAGCATCAAGGTCTTTTCAAATGAGTCAGTTCTTCGAATAAGGTGGCCATAGTATTGGAGTTTCAGCTTCAGCATCAGTCTTTCCAATGAATATTCATAACTGATTTCATTTAGGATGGACTGGTTGGATCTCTTTGCTGACCCTAGCTTTGAAGCCAGCATGGCGCACCATAAATGTCCTCCCAAACTCTACTATTCTAACTACTGCACAACTGCACTCATCTCATGTAATGTTCAAAATTTTCCAGTCCATGGGGTTGCAAAGAGTCAGACAAGACTGAGGGACTGAACTGACTGAAGGCAATGTCCTTCCACAACTCTGGCTGCTGTGTGTTTAACAGTAACTAAAGACTCATGACTTAAATGACAGAGCAAAAAAGATTAGCACCGCCTCATCCACCCTCCTTCCATCTGCCCAGTGTCAACACAACAGAGCTTGTAGAAAACCGATCTCAGATCATGAACTCACAAATGACTTCTCTAAATTAACAATTTTGAGAGTCTGTATCTGTGGATACTCATCATACTCTTTGTTGCTGTTGTTCAGTCGCTCAGTCGTGTCCAACTCTCTGCAACCCGATGAACCACAGCCTACCAGGCTCCTCTGCCTCCACTGTCTCCCGGAATTTGTTCAAACTCTTGTCCATTGAGTCAGTGATGCCATCCAACCATCTCATCCTCTGCCATTTCATCATACCCTTGGTCTCATGTAATTCTCTTTCTTTCTGGCACTCACCATCTTTCTAGTAAGCAATACCCTGGTTAATTGTTCTCAAAGAGTTATCTCTCAGATAGATTTATGTCCTTCTTTCTCCCAAATCATAAGGATATAATGATCCCAAATCTTCTTTGCTTCTTAGAATTGCATTTTTTTTTTCCCACTGAAAACAGATATACTAAAAAACAAACAAACACACTGCTAATCCTAGGTTTGGCACACACTTCCATAAGAATAAGAACATCTCTGCTGATTCACAAAATACTGTCAGCATAAATTCTCAATTCCCTTTTAAGGGAAAATTCAAATTCCTGTTTCACCTTTGGATAGATTTTAATTTAATTTACTTCCATATTGGGATTGTTATCTTGAAGAACAACAACAAACATCAACTCCTAAGAATTAAGGGTTCTTGTTGCATTTGAAATGATAAGGAAATATGATTCCAAAATGAGCTAAAATTGGAAACTTAATTATTATTCTTAACTAGCACCTCACCCATCACTGATTGCCTCTTAAAAAAAAAAAAAAGATTTTAAAAATACAACATCGCCACCTAGTGCTGTGGATAAAAATTATGAAAGTTGAAGGCTGGCAGAAATTCCACCTTAAATCCTATCTTCACTGGGAGAATCTAATAACTACATGTACACATAAATAAATAGGAGGAAATCAGCAAACGGTAATACCACGTACAGCATCAAGGTATAGGCCAGACTGAATCAACCAGTAAGTCTTTGCAGGCGACAAATGGCATTTTTGCTGATAGGTTTGCAAATTTCAAAATGTACTTATTGCCTCCCAAATAGACTTCCTGCCCACGTTCCCTCCAAAAATAGTCCAAGCTGCCTATGTTCACAGAGTAGAATATAAAACAGTAACATTGTGGAGCTTAGGAGAGCCTTGGAGGACAGCTCGCCCATTTATACTTTTATGGATGAGGACACTCAGTTCCAGCAAGACGTTGTTGCTGTCATTTAGTCACTTAGTCATGTCCTACTCTTTGCGACTCCGTGGACTGCAGCATCCCAGGCTCCTCTGTCCTTCACTATCTCCCAGAGTTTGTTCAAACTCAAGTCCATTGAGTTGGTGATACCATCCAACCATCTCATCGTCTGTTGATTCCTTCTGCACCCCCTTCTCCTCCTGCCTTCAGTCTTTCCCAACATCAGGGTCTTTTTCAGCAGGTAAACCCACACCTTCAGCCTTGATGGTTGGGCCACTGATCCTGTCTCAGGGATGTCCATTTACTCAGCTTTCACCCTTTTTTGCCAAGATCAGTCACTGAGTCAAAATGGATGAGATTTGAATCAAGTCTTTATTTTGTTAACTGTATTATGCTAACATTGATGCCTTAGTTTTCATAATTGTTCTAACAGTAGGCAAGATGTTCACATTTAGGGGAGTGGGGTTAAAGGATATACAGAAACCCTTTTCTGCAAGCTTAAAAGTAGATCAAAATGTAAAGATTCTTTAAAAGGAAGTTTAAGCACCATTGAGTGAATAGCTGGAAGGAATGACCCTGTGCCCAGTCCAGGGTCATTCTTGCTTTGTTTATTTTAAAACCTGGTACTGTGTAGGATCCTGTGGGCACAAAAGCCTTTCTCAGTCCCCCACTTCCCCCCGACCCTGCTTTCTTGATTACAGGAAATAGGCTGCATTCAGCCTCTAGGACCTTCCCTGAGTTCCAAAGAGCCAGTTCAAACAGTTGCTAATTAGAGAAGAGAGGGGATGCAGAGACAAGGGAAGAGCAGTCAAGAAACTATAGTGCAGCCTTGGGGGCAGGTCCTGGTTCCCTGTCAAGGGACACACACAACAGTACCTTAGAGCTGCTCTGCAGACACTGAAACCCCCACCAGGTGGGAGAGGTTAATTGTCTGCTGCCCACAAGCAAGGAGACGCCAGACCTGTTGGAACCAGAAGGCTGACGATGCTGACTCCCACTTACCTCACCACCCGCCAATCAGAAGAATGTCCAGAGCTGACCACCCTCTCTGAACCTTGACTATGACACTCCTCACTACCCATCCAGGGCAAGACACAGTTTTGTAGGGCTTTAGCCAGCCATGGCCCCCTTTGCCTGGCAAAGCAATAAAGTTATTCTTTTCGACTTCATCCAAAACTCTGTCTCTGAGAATTAAATCTGTATTGGGGTACAGAGACTGGATTCAGCTTCAAACCTAGCTTGAAAACTTGACTTTGAAGCATGTTGGGTGAGTTAGTTGCTCAGTAATGCCCAACTCTTCTGTGGCCCTATGGACTGTAGCCCTCCAGGCTCCTTCCTCTGTCCATGAGATTTCCTGGGCAAGAATACTGGAAGAGGTAGACATTCCCTTCTCCAGGGGAATCTTTCCAACCCAGGTATCCCACATTGTGGGCAGATTCTTTACCACCTGAGCCACCAGGGAAGCCCTTGAACCACATAGTCCTAAAGAAAACACACTTCCAGGTACAGTCTAAGTCCTGAATTAGGAGACACTCTCACAATTTCTGCTCTCAGGCTGTTGCATCCACCAGTCATCCCATTACCATCTGCTCACATCCATCTTTCTCTTCTGTGAGTTGTGTTCTCTGCTCTCTGTTTTATTGGTCTCCTAATTTCACAATAGATTGAGGGGCCAAATCCCATTTTATGTCTTGCCATGCAGGCTACTAATGTCTTCTTTTCTTCTGCCTAATTCTAGCCAACCACAAAACAACAATTTCCTCCCAGAAGGGGAGACTAGTGCAAAGGTAATTCTCTCCTCCTGTGTCAAAGATGCAAGGAGTTAAGGGGTGTGAGTTACCACAATTCAGACACTAACACTACAGGAAGAAGAATATTGTATTGCACACCTGCAGTGTTTACCCCGGGGAGCTGACTCCTCTAAGAGGCCTTCCAGAGAGAATCACCTTCACCTAACATTTCTTTTCATTCTTTTTTTTTTTTCGGTAGTTTCTCAGTTATGTTTCTATTAGGTAGTTAGAAAAGAAGTCCAGAATGGCGGTGGCTAAAAGGCAAGGAAGGGAAAAGCCCACGAAAACTGAACAAAGGAAGGTCCAAGGACTGGAGTGAGGACCTCAGGAAAAACAAACAGCACTCCTGGCTGGCCCAATTTACATAGGGCAGGCCCAGAGGGAGGAGAAAAAACATAAAAAGAGGAACCAAAATTGGGCCGGGACCTCTCTTCTCTTTGCATCTTTTGGGTCGTCATGCCCTCATGCCTCGAGAATGCACTTTCCTTTACTTTCTAAATAAAACTGGTCTGTAACACAGAGCTGTAACACGGGTCCATCTGAAAGCTGTAACGCTGGTCTGTCCGAGGGCTGTAATGCTGGTCCGTAGCTTCAAATTTTTGTTTCAATGAGACAGAATCGAGGAAATTACAAACTCCCCGACATGACATTTCCATTCTAGAGTATGGAATTACCCCCTGTTATGAAACATGATGCCATTAGCACCTTATTATTCTTTTTGTTTTCTCTTCCCAGCCTTGTAAATTTTTATTTTTATGTTGTCAAGATTTAGAACTTGTTGCCTAACATTTCTGAAGGAACTCCACAGCGCACCTGGGGAAGGAGGGTGAAAAGTCTCAGTGCAGAGGCAAGAGGATATAAGATTTAGGGAAGCAGATACCCACACACCAGCTTGCACACAGATTTGATTTTACCAAGCATTTTCCACTAATTGGGCTTCCCAGGTGGCTCAGTGGTAAAGAATCTGCCTGCCAAAGCAGGAGACACAAGAGACGAAGGTTCAATACTTGGGTCAGGAAGGTGCCCTGGAGAAGGAAACAGCAACCCACTCCAGTATTCTTGCCTGGGAAATCCCATGGACAGAGGAGCCTGGTGGGCTACAGTCCATGGGGTTGCAAAGAGTTGGACACAACTGAGTACACACACATTTCCCACTTATTATCTCATTTGATACAGAAAAACTTTGCAATGTATCAGACTTTTTATCCCTGTTGTTCAGATAAGAAGACAGACCTTGAGAGAATCTTCAGTGCATTTAAGAAGGTTCCTCAAAACAAAAAGCAAATTAATGTGGAGCCAGGATCAGCCTCTGTTATGACACAGTCTAGACTTTTCCTACCACTAATTTCTGTTGTTTTCTTTCTTAAAGAGGCCATCTCCATCTGCCCACAATAAGATCCAGGTGCCCACAACGCCAGCCCTCTGCTGAGTGGAAGCCGCCTCCAACCGCCCTCCACTTTCTGCAGGCCCAGTGGCCAGAGCCCCTTGGGCCACAGTGAGCATGGCTGGCCACGTGGTCAGAGATACTACACACCTGAAAGTGAGCTGAATGAAACTAGATCTGAATCCTGGCAACAGAGATTCCTGCCCGACTAGCTTTCCAACTGATGCTGACTAAGGTTGCTGTCTCATACAAAGATGAATTGCAGGGACTTTCCTGGCAGTCCAGTGGTTAAGACTCTGTGCTTCCAATGCGTGGGGTGCAGGTTTGATCCCTGGTCGGGGAGCTAAGATCCCACCTACTGTGCAGTGCTGCAAAAAAAAATAAGAATTTTTTTTAAATCATCATATAATGATTTTTTTTTTTAAAGATGAATTGCAAATCACATCATTTTTACCAGTCAAATATATGCAGCCCCACGAGATGAAAAGCTCCACACCCACTTCATCCCCATCCTTGGACTGTGCCACTGAGTAGGTAAAAGGGGTCCTTTGGATGGAGGTGTAAATCCGTGCAATTTAAAGAAACCCATTGAAGGCACAGCACCACCCCAGCCACCAAGGAAAGAGCATCAGAATTAAGGTGTTGCCCCTGGATCTCAGATGAGAAATGAGGCAGACTTTCTGGCGTCACAAGGGGGAGAACCCTGGGTTTAAAGAGAATCCTGGGTTTAAGTCCAACTACAAACCCACAGGCTCTCCTGGGCTCAACTCTGTCTCCTCCAAGGCACCCTCTTACCCCAGGAGACTGGTGGCAAGGCTGAACGGAGACCATTTCCAAAGACAGAAGACAAAAAACACTGTTTGGGCTAAAACCGTTAACATATGCTCATCCTTACTGGAGCCTCTCTCCCCAGATCACGTATCTTGCCGTGTTTGTGTAGATACCAGTGCCAAAGCATGAGAGCAAGGAACGACTTGGAGATGCACAAAAGACAAGAGCTGCCCTTATTCCCTCCATGGCAGACGGTAAATGGCATTTCTCACCTACAATTCTTTAGGCAAGCCGAAGGCTGAGGCAATGACTGTCTCACACATCTGGCCTGCACTGCTCCGGGGCTCGCTATAAACGCCTTTCAATTTGAACGCACCAGTGAAAGCAGGTGCGCAGAAAGAGAAATGGGTGCTTTTATGGGACTTTTAAAGTGCTGTGCTCTTTGTTTCTAGAGTTATTGTCTCTGTTTCAACTCTTCCTGCAGGTTGGGCATCTTGATGTTTCATGATGAAGATCATGGTGGTTCTGGTATGAATACTAATGATGTCTGATCGAACACTGGTTCATTTTTGAGATAACCAGGTAGTGATTTTCATTTGAAAATGGGTATGCAAATAATTTTGGGCTTCCCAAGTGTCGCTAGTGGTAAAGAACCCGCCTGCCAATGCAAGAGACATAAGAGACTTGTGTTTGATCCCTGGCTCAGGAAGATCCCCTGGAGGATAGCAACTCACTCCAGTATTCTCACCTGGAGAATCCCACGGACAGAGGGGCCTGGAGGGCTATAGTCCATGGGGTCACACAGAGTCGGACACAACTGAAGTGACTTAGCACGCACTCACACATACAAATAATTGTATACATCACAGGGAAAGGAACACAATGTGTGTTTTTAATTTTTTATGTTAACAATCACTGAACAAAAGCAAAGTGAGAAGTACTTTCTCCGTGCCTTATAGATACGCAAGCTTACCTATTTGAGGACAAGTGGGACACTATGAGCAAACTTGAAATCAGAAAACACAGGAAACTACCCATAAAATTAGCAGATGTTTTCAGGTAATTCTCAGTGATAAGGAGGGAAATTAAAGAAACAGGATTGCCTCGTGGTGGCAGAACTGAAAATTGGCAGAACCTTTCAGGAGGGTGGTTTGGCAGGATGTTTCGGTACCCTTATAACTGCTCTTCCTCTGCAGTGAGTCATGTCTGTTTGAAGAAATAATCTAGATAAATAATCCTGGATGTAGGGAAAGGCTTTAGACACAATAGTGCTCATCTCAGCATTCTTTATCCTAAGGGGAATATTAGAAATGACTGAGGAGGTATGGGAGACAGACATCATCAAAATGGTGGAATGGGTATTTTCTAAAAATCTTCTCCACAAAGGATACCAATTAAAAACACACACACACACACTTTTTATTTTGTATTGGGGTATAGCTGATTAACAATGCTGTGATAGTTTCAGGTGAACAGCAAAAGGACTAGCCATACATGTGTATGTATCCACTCTCCCCAAACTCCCCTCCCCTCCAGACTGCCACATAACATTGAGCAGAATTCCATGTGCTATACAGTAGGTCCTTGTTGGTTACCCATTTTAAATATAAAGTATTGAACACCAATTTTAATAATTACCCACCAGTGAGAGAACCTTTGTGGAAGTGCAGAAGGGTTCCAACATATCACTGGCACAAACATTGAGCCTTGGGCACACTAGTAAGAGGAACAGTACCACTTTACCAAGTCACCTCTTCCCCGAGGGTCACAGTTCAGGGCCAGGACTGAGGTCCACGATCTTTCTCAGGAGAAAAGCGAAAGGAGATGAGTGAATGCCTTTCTTCCAGGTCAGTGCACAGCACTGCCAGGGAGGCCCGTTTCATCTGCGTCCCTTGCAGAACACCGCAGCGTGTGGCATGATGGGGGTGAGGAGCGGTTGGGAGGACAGCAGCCAGAGCTCTCAGAGAGCGCCAGAGGGAAGCAGACCCTGCTCTTCACCTCATCATCTCCAACAGGAAGACTCCCACGAGCCACAAGGGACACCCTGCCTGCAACCTCCCCCCACCCCCGCTGGTCCACAAGCACCTCCACGTGCCACACCCTGTGCCTGGCTCCCTGGGCGTGCCTCCAGGGGAGGAAAGTGTGAGCCTCTGCAGATGGCTGGTGAGCACATGTAGAAAGCCAGTCAGACTCTGCAAGACTGGGAGAAACACACACACGCTTGAGCAGTTGGCACCACCAGAGGGGAAGCATGAAGTTCAGTTTTGCAGGATCTAAAGATACAGGTGTGCTAAATCGTTCAGTGATGTCCGACTCTTTGCAACTCCATGGACTATAGCCCACCAGGTTCCTCTGTCCATGGGATTTCCCAGGCAAGAATCCTGGATTGGGTCACCATTTCCTTCTCCAAGGGATCTTCCCCACCCAGAGATTGAACCCAGGTCTCCTGCATTGGCAGGCAGCTTCTTTACCACTGTGTCACCTGGAAAGCCCAAAGAACACAATTCTAAGAATTCCTTCCAAAAGGAAACAAGAAGTGTGAAGCAAGGATATCCATAGAAAAGACTGAGAAATCTCAGAATCCTGAGCAAAACCGATGGAACGTGTTAGTCTTCTGAAGCCAGTGAGTAAAGACTGGAGGAAGTGACTCTTCAAATGCAAAGACAGCAACGCAAGACTTTAAGGAGCATGGAAAAACAAGGAAACATGACACCACCAAAGAAACGGAGATCTGTGATTTGCCAGATAAATAATTCAAAATAGTTGTTTTAAGAAAGCTCAGGGTGCTGCAAGAAAACACAAAAAGACAGTCCAAAATCAAGGAACTGATACACACACAAAATGAGAAACTTAACTGAAAGATAGAAATTATAAAAAAGAAGTAAACAAATTCTGGAGCTTGGAAACTACAGGGAATAAAGTGAAAAATGCCCTAGGGAGCAACAGCAGACTTGACCGAGTAGAAGAAAAAGACCTTGAGAAGTCAAAAACAGGTCACTGAAAGTTTGACCTGTTTTCAGGAGAAAACAAAGGAAATAAAAGAATGGACAGAGGGGGAGAAAGTATACATGAACCATGGGAGACAATTAAAGGAAACATCTACAGTAACTGAAGTCCCAGAAAGAGAAGAGAGGAAGCGCATTTAAAATATTAATTCTTGAGAACTTCCCAAAGCTGTGGAGAGATTTGGACATCCAAGTTCATGAAATTCATAGTTCCCAAAAAAGTCTATTCCAAGATAGCACTGGATTCCCAGATGACTCAGTCGTAAAAGAATCCACCTGCCAATGCAGGAGACTCAGGTTCAATCCCTGGGTTGGGAAGATCCCTTGGAGAAGGAAATGGTAATCCACTCTAGTATTCTTGTCTGGGAAATCCCATGGACAGAGGAGCCTTGTGGGCTGTAGTTCATGGAGTCACAAAGAGTCAGACACAACTGAGCATGCATGGCAGGGGAAAGAGAGCATTAATAAAAATCAAAGAAAGAATTTTAGAAGCAGCAAAAGAAAAATTCCTCATATGTAAGGAAAATGTGATAAGGCTCCAATTAGATTTCTCAGCTGAAACTCTGCAATCTGGAGATGGCAAAATAACATACTCAAAATGAAGAAAGGGAAGAAGGTCCAACCAAGAATACTTTACCCAGAAGATGCGTACTTCAGAAAAAAAGGAGAAAGAAAGACTTTCCCAGACAAATAAAAGCTGAGGGAGTTCATCACCACTGGTCCTGCTTCACAAGAAGCGTTGAAAGAGTTCTTCAAGCTGAAGTGAACAGAGGCTAATTACTAACATGAAAATGCAAAGTAAAGGTAAAGGTGAGTATACAATTAAATTCTAAAACTGCAGTACTGAGTATGAAAACACAGCTGGATTAAAGGTAAAGGAATAGGCAGTGACAACGGCTGGACTAAGCAGTTCACCTGCAGATGTAGAGATGGGCTGGCAAGGAGGGATATCATGTGAAGACTGAGAGACAAAAGGCATGACAAACAAACCAGAAACCCTGATGGTATTTCAGGCATGGGGTTTGTAAGGAAGGAGACAACTGTCACTACTCACACGACCTCTCTGACAGTCCATATGGTATAGTGTGCAAGCATTTTCAGTAAGGGTACTGTATTTACAGAGACCACTCCAGATATGAACATAGCAAGCCACTGAAACAGGAAGAAGCAACTGCTACAGATCTAACTGCAAAGTCATCCCTTGCTGCTTCCTGGAGTCTCTCATCAGTTGGACCAACCGTTGAAATGAATACGGGCAAGGCTGAGTCAAGAAATTCAAATTTTGCAACTGTAGGAACTGGTTCAGAAGACTGAGTGAACACCATCGAGTTTGTTCCAGGGCAGCCCTACTGTGACCAGACTGCCCCTTCCTCCACTGAAGCCCCCCTGCAGGGCTCAGTGACCAAGGAAGACTTGGAGAAGGAGCAAAGTGCAGCGGAGACCAAGAAGCAGCTCTCGCCCTATGCCGCGGTGGGGGATGGCCACTATGGGGAGAACTCTGCGTATCTGCATGGAGACGCGTGTGATATGTGTGAGCTGCAGGTCCTCCATCCTGTGGATGCTGCCCAGAGGTCACAGCATATAAAATCCTGCATCGAGGCCAATGAGAAGGACATGGAGCTTTTGTTCACGGTGCAGAGCAGCAAGGACATGGTGTGTGGCATCTGCATGGAGGTAGTCTACAAGAAAGCCAACCCCAGCGAGTGCCACTTCGGGATTCTCTCCAACTGCAACCACACCTACTGTCTCAAGTGTATTTGCAAGTGGGGGAGTGCTAAGCAATTTGAGAGCAAGATCGTAAAGTCCTGCCCAGAAAGCTGGATCACATCTAACTTTGTCATTTCAAGTGAGTACTGGGTGGAGGAGAAAGAAGAGAAGCAGAAACTCATTCAGAAATGCAAGGAGCAACAAGGCAATGAGCAACAAGGTGGGCAGGTATTTTGATGAAGGCCCTGGGAGCTGCCCATTTGGAGCAAACTGTTTTTACAAGCATGTGTACCCTGATGTGGAGAAGGAAATGGCAACCCACTCCAGTATTCTTGCCTGGAGAATCCCAGGGACAGAGGAGCCTGGTGGGCTGCCGTCTATGGGCTCGCACAGAGTCGGACACGACTGACGCGACTTAGCAGCAGCAGCAGTACCCTGATGGCCCTAGAGAGAAGTCACAGAGACAGAAAGTAGCAACAGCAAGCAGATACCGGGCCCAATGAAGGAACCACTTCTGGGAGCTCATCGAGGAATGAGAGAACGGCAACCCTTTTAACAATGAAGAGGAGGTTGTCACCTTTGAGCTGGGCAAGATGCTGCTTATGCTTTTAGCTGCAGGTGGGGACAATAACCTGACAGACTCTGAAGATGAGTGGGACTTGTTTCACAATGAGCTGGAAGATTTTTATGACTTGGATCTATAGCAGCTCAGCGGGGTGCATGAACCGATCTGCCGAACCTCAGATGGTAGTGGGCCTCCAGGGTGGTGGTCGAGCCCAGGGCCGCTTTCCTAGGCAGGCCTCTCAACTCCAGGTGCTGTAGTAGTCATCTTTACCCAAGGCCTGTCTTCTCAACCCCTCACCTTTCCCCCAGGAGTATGTTGTTTTCTCTGTTTAAAAAAGTTACAAAAATAAATCTGCAAGTTAGTTTTTTTGTAACATGAATTTAACTGTCTAGACAGTTAGTGTAGGTTTGTCCCGTCATATTTTCCACCAGGTCCACACAGTTCGAGGGGAGCGTTTCTGGATTTCCAGGACTCGTTGTTGAGGACCCTGGGTTCAGAAGTAACAGCACTGGCTCCTGCTTTGGGGGTCCAGGAATCGGGTTGATGGGTAAAGGATCTGAACTGTAGCAAGGAACTGCCTTTTGCTCTAAACTTGGGAGGTGGGTACTTGGTTTCTGATGAAATCTGCACATCTGTGTTTTCTATCTGGTCCCTGTCCTGCCTTCCACCCCCTACCCGCTCCCCCACCCCCGCCCCCGTGCACTCACCCTGTGGTGTTGGTCTCTTGTTTCATTGCACACAAGTAATACTACTGGGTAACCAGAACCAGGTGTGAATGTATTTGAGATTTCTACCATGTCTAGGGTGAAAGGAAAATTGTAAAAGAACACGTATGAAAGACGGGAGTGGAAGAAAATAATGCAGAGTTGGAAACTGACTCCCCAAGGCTGATGGACTTGGGATGTGCGAGTGTGACTGCGTGACAAGCTTCGCATTCGCATAGGTGCAGTGTTTGCAGCCTTAGCGAGAAATCTCAGTTTAGTGGTTTCAGCCTCACGGGGCAAATAGATCTTAAAAAACAAAGCAGTTTATTGTTAGCTGTTAATAGAGCAGAGCTAGCTCTGTCTGTATAAACAGAGGAACGGGCTTAGCCATAGAAGTGAACACTATCTGGTATCCCATGTATTAATACAATCTAGGGCTTGGGTCCACAGTTGTGTTTAATGTTGTATGATCTGCAAGACTTCCCAGTCCAAGCACTTTTTGACAAGCCTTTGTCCTCATTTGAGGGTTTTTGTGTTCCTTTTTTTGCGGATATTTGCCTCATTGCATCCCCAACCTTTTCTGCTAGACAGTGTGATTCAAATCTATGTTCTAAGGTGTTTCCTGTAGTGGAGTCATTGGTTGGCAGTATAGTAAGTCAGGCTTGTCCACTAAAAGGGAAAACAGAGGGTGGTAATCCACAAGATAAGCTAATGTTAGATTGTTAGGAGAATCCCTTGATCAGAAATTTTAGCTTTGCATTTTGTTGCTCTCTTTCCCAAAAATAACTTGGAGGTGCCCTGGATGTGTCCATCTACTGCTCTGATGCCTCGGATATCACTCATTCTTTTCATGTTAAGACAAAAAAAAAAAAAAAAACTGTAATTGTTGCAGAGGTCTTTGTATTTTGCAGCTACCCTTTTGTAAGGGGCACTTTTCCCAAATAAAACAATTTCTAACCCTCCCCCCGCCCCTGCCCCAAAAAGCAAAGGAAGAGAAAAAAAACATGCTACACTAAGTGAAAGAAAGAGGAGTGGGTAATTCAGTTTAGGACAGAGTGGACCTCAGAGCAAAGAAAGAAGATTATTACCTTAGACAGAGGGATTACAATGGCAAAAGGGGTCAATTCTTCCAGAAAATATGACAGTATTTCAGTTCAGTTCAGTCGCTCAGTCGTGTCCGACTCTGTGACCCCAGGCCTCCCTGTCCATCACCAACACACAGAGCTTGCTCAAACTCATGTCCATCGAGTTGGTGATGCCATCCAACCATCTCATCCTCTGTCGTATTCTCCTCTTCCTGCCTTTAATCTTTCTCAGCATCAGAGTCTTTTCCAATGAGTCAGTTCTTCGCATCAGGTGGCCAAAGTATTGGAGTTTCAGCTTCAGCATCAGTCTTTTCAAAGAATATTCAGGACAGATTTCCTTTAGGATTGACTGGCTTGATCTCCTCCTTGCAGTCCAAGGGACTCTCAAGACTCTTCTCTAACACCACAGTTCAAAAGCAGCAATTCTTCAGCACTCAGCTTTCTTTATAGTCCAACTCTCACATCCATACATGTCTACTGGAAAAACCATGGCTTTGACTAGACGGACCTTCGTTGGCAAAGTAATGTCTCTGCTTTTTAACATGCTGTCTAGGTTGGTCATAGCTTTTCTTCCAAGGAGTAAGCATCTTTTAATTTCATGTCTGCAGTCACCATCTGCAGTGATTTTGGAGTCCAAGAAAATAAAATCTGTCTCTGTTTCCATTGTTTCCCCATCTATTTGCCATGAAGTGATGGGACCGATGCCACGATCTTTGTTTTTTGAATGTTGAGTTTTAAGCCAACTTTTTCACTCTCCTCTTTCACTTTCATCAAGAGACTCTTTAGTTCCTATTCACTTTCTGCCATAAGGGTGGTGTCATCTGCATATCCAAGGTTACTGATATTTCTCCCAGCAATCTTGATTCCAGCTTGGGCTTCATCCAGTCCAGCATTTCACATGATGTACTCTACCCATAAGTTAAATAAGCAGGGTGACAATACACAGCCTTGACATACTCCTTTCCCAATTTGGAACCAGTCTTTTGTTCCACATCTGATTCTAACTTTTGCTTCTTGACCTGCATACAGATTTCTCAGGAGGCAGTTAAGGTGGTCTGGTATTCCCATCTCTTTCAGAATTTTCCACAGTTTATTGTGATCCACACAGTCAAAGGCTTTGGCATAGTCAATAAAGCAGGAGTAGATGTTTTTCTGGAATTCTCTTGCTTTTTCTATGATCCAAGGGATGTTGGCAATTTGATCTCTGGTTCCTCTGCCTTTTCTAAATCCAGCTCAAACATCTGGAATTTCATAGTTCACATACTGTTGAAGCCTGTCTTGGGGAATTTTGAGCATTACTTTACTAGTGTGTGAGATGAGTGCAATTGTGAGGTAGTTTGAACATTCTTTGGCATTGCTCTTCTTTAAGATTGGAATGAAAACTGACCTTTTCCAGTCCTGTGGCCACTGCTGAGCTTTCCAAATTTGCTGGCATATTGAGTGCAGCACTTTCACAGCATTATCTTTTAGGATTTGAAATAGCTCAGCTGGAATTCCATCACCTCCACCAGCTTTGTTCAGAGTGATGCTTCCTAAGGCCCACTCGATTTCACATTCCAGGATGTCTGGCTCTGGGTAAGTGATCACACCACCATCGTTATCTGGGTCATGAAGATCTTTTTTGTACAGTTCTTCTGTGTATTCTTGCTACCTCTTTTTAATATCTTCTGCTTCTGTTAGGTCTACACCATTGCTGTCCTTTATTGAGCCCATCTTTGCATGAAATGTTCCCTTGGTATCTCTAATTTTCTTGAAGAGATCTCTAGTCTTTCCCATTCTATTGTTTTCCTCTATTTCTTTGCACTGATCACTGAGGAAGACTTTCTTATCTCTCCTTGCTATTCTTTGGAACTCTGCATTCAAATGGGTGTATCTTTCCTTTTCTCCTTTACCTTTATCTTCTCTTCTTTTCTCAGCTATTCGTAAGGCCTCCTCAGACAACCATTTTACCTTTTTGCATTTCTTTTTCTTGGGGATGGTCTTGATCACTGCCTCCTGTACAATGTACGAACATCCATCCATAGTTCTTCAAGAACTCTGTCTATCAGATCTAATCCCTTGATCTATTTGTCACTTCCACTGTATAATCATAAGGGATTTGATTTAGGTCATACCTGAATGGTCTAGTGGTTTTCCCTACTTTCTTCAATTTAAGTCTGAATTTGGCAATAAGGAGTTCATGATCTGAGCCACAGTCAGCTCCCAGTCTTGTTTTTGCTGACTGTGTGGAGCTTCTCCATCTTTGGCTGCAAAGAATATAATCCATCTGATTATATTTAATCAATCTGGTGATGTCCATGTGTAGAATCTTCTCTTGTGCTGTTGGAAGAGGGTGTTTGCTATGACCAGTGTATTCTCTTGGCAAAACTCTTAGCCTTTTCCCTGCTTCATTTTGTACTCCAAGGCCAAATTTGCCTGTTACTCCAGGTATCTCTTGACTTCCTACTTTTGCATTGCAGTCCCCTATAATGAAAAAGACATCTTTTGGGGGTGTTAGCTCTAGAAGGTCTTGTAGGTCTTCATAGAACTGTTCAGTTTCAGCTTCTTCAGCATTAGCGGTTGGGGCATAGACTTGGATTACTATGATATTGAATGGTTTGCCCTGGACACAAGCAGAGATCATTCTGTTATTTTTGAGATTGCACCCAAGTACTACATTTCAGACTCTTGTTGACTATGAGGGCTACTCCATTTCTTCTAAGGGATTCTCTTCACCATGACCCATCCATCTTTGCTGGTCCTACATGGCATGGCTCAGTTTCATTGAGTTAGACAAGGCTGTGGTCCATGTGATCAGTTTGATTAGTCTTTTGTGACTGTGGTTTTCATTCTGCTCACCCAATGACAGACAAGGATAAGAGGCTTGTGGAAGCTTCCTGATGGGGAAGACTGACTGTGGGGGAAACTGGGTCTTGTTCTGATGGGTGGAGCCATGCTCAGTAAACCTTTAATACAATTTTCTGTTGACAGGCAGGGCTCTGTTCCCTCCCTGTTGTTTGACCTGAAGCCAAATTATGGTGGAGGTAATGAAAATAGTGGTGACCTCCTTCAAAGGTTCTGTGCGTGCACTGTCACCCTTAATGCCCCTAACCCTGCAGCAGGCCACCACCAACCCACACCTCTGCCAAAGACTCCTGGACACTCACAGGCAAGTCTGAGTCAGTCTCTTGTGGGATCACTGCTCCGTTCTTCTGGGACCTGGTGCACACAGGGTTTTTTTGTGCCCTCCAAGAGTCTGTTTCCCCTGTCCTGTGTAAGTTCTATAAGTTCTGTAATCAAATTCTACCAGCCTCCAGAGTCAAATTCTCAGGGAGTTTTCAGTCCCTTTGCCAGATCCCCAGGTTGGGAAATCTGTTGTGGCTCCTAGAACTTTCTTAACAGTGAGAGAATTTCTTTGGTATAATTGTTCTGCAGTTTGTGGGCCGTCTGCTCGGCGACTCTATGATGGGGTTAATAGCAACCTCATCCCAAGGGCTTATGCCACAGGCTGTGTGACCCAGGTAGCTGCACCCAGAGCCCCTGCCTCTATGGCAGGCCACTGCTGACCCATACCTCCACAGAAGACTCAAACACACATCTGCCTCAGTCTCTGTGGGGTCTCTGGGTCCTGGGATGCACAAGGGTTTGTTTGAAGCCAAACACGGCACCTTTGTTTGTGTCTGACTCTTTGCCATCCCTTGGACTGTAGCCCATCAGGTTCCTCTGTCCATGGGATTTTCCAGGCAAGAATACTGGAGTAGGTTACCATTCCCTTCTCCAGGGGATATTCCTGACCCAGGGATCAAACCCAGGTCCCCTGTATTGCAGGCAGATTCTTTACCATCTGAGCCACTAGGGAAGCCCTTGACAATATTTAATATGTGTGTATCCAAAAGAAAGCACCCAAATCCATGAGGCTAGAACTGCAAGAAGAAACAGGTGAATCCACTGTTACAGGCCAGAGAATTTAACTCCCTGCTAGCAGGCAGAAAATCAGGAAGGATCTGCACAGCACCATATATAATCTGGACCAAACTGACATTTATAAAATACCTCATCCAACAGCAGCATCATGAACATTCTTCTCAAGTTCACATGGGACATTCACCAATGCATACCACGTTCTGGGCCATAAAACCGACCTTAACAGATTTAAAAGAATATATATCATACAAAGTGTGCTCTCGGACCATAATGGAACTAAAAGTCAATGACAGAATGAAAATCCCAAAATATTTGGAAATTAAACAACACACTAAATAACAGAAGAATTTCAACAGAAATTCGAATACATTTTGAACTAAATGAGACTGAAACCACAGTCTATCAAAATTTGTGGGCTGTAATGACAGAAGTGCTTAGAGGAAAACTTATAACATTGAATGCGTACATCAGCAGAGAAGGAAGATCTAAACTCAGTAATTGAAGCTTTCACCTTAGGAAACTATTCAAATCAGAAGAGATTCGATGCAAATTTATGTGGAAGAAAATAAATTTTTAAAATCGGAGCAGAAATCAATGATATTGAAAAGAAGAAAATAATGAAGATACCAATAAAAACAGAAGGTGTCTCTTTGTAAAGGTGAATAAGCTGAATAGACCTCTAGCCAAGTTAACCAAGGAAAAAAGAGAAGACATAAGTTACTGGTATCAAAAATGAAAGAGATGTCATTTCTACCAATTTGATGGACATTAAAATGATAATATTATACATAACTCTGTATCCACAAATTTGGTAACTTAAATGACATAGACTGAGTTCTTAAAAGATATAATCTACCAAACTCACACAGTAAAAATAGATAATCCAAACATTTAATAAATTTTCAGCATAGAAAGCTCCAGGTCCAGATGGGTTCACTGGTAAATTCTACCAAATATTTAAGAATTTATACAAACTACTATGCGGAAAATACTGCTGCTGCTGCTGCTGCTGCCGCTACTAAGTTGCTTCAGTCGTGTCCGACTCTGTGCAACCCCATAGACAGCAGCCCACCAGGCTCCCCCGTCCCTGGGATTCTCCAATCAAGAACACTGGAGTGGGGTGCCATTGCCTTCTCCATGTGGGAAATACTACCAGGATATATTCTACAACACAGGGAATAGGGGAACACAGCCAGCATTATAAGAACTATCAATAGAACATAAACTTTAAGAACTATGAACCACTTACTGCACACCTGTGATTTAAATAATATTGAACATCAACCATGCATCAATTTTTTAATAAATGAAACTTAAAAATCATTCCAATGGGGCAGGGGCTGTATGATACTATAACGGTCGATACATGACATTATGCACTTGTCACAAATCTATAGAATGTACAACACAGAGAGTGAACCCTGATGTAAACTCTGGACTTACGTTAATAATGTGTCAGTGCTGGGCCATCCACTTTAACAAACGCACCGCACCTGTGCCGGGTGTTAACTGGGGCTCCTGAGGGACTGTGCATGGTACCTATGGGAAATAGCTCTACTTTCTGCCCGATTGTCCATAAACTTAAAACCACTCTTAAAAATAGTCTATTAATTTTTCCTTTTAAAACTGGAAAGGTGACCAAGTCCCATCTGAACAGTAACCAGATGGCCAAATACAGTATTTATTCCATAGGGCAAGGCCCACCAGGTGACACCAGCTCTCTGCAGGGTAACCAGGTAGCTTGGGCTCCAAGTGGTCTCCAGCCCCTCCGCCCACCAGGTGACAGCCCAAGAACATCCCTGCCCCCTGAAGGAGCCCCAAGTCAGCAGCATCTGCAAGCCTGGCAGCTGCTGGAATTTCAGGTTCTGCTTCCTTCTAGGTAGGGGCTGCGAGGCAGTCAGTGCCAAGCCCACAGGGGGCCATGCAGGGGTTGGGATCCGAGGGGAGACCTTCCTGTGGTCCTCAGTGCCCACCGGCCTACTGGCTTCCTCCCAGCAGCTTCTCCTCCCACCCGTCTCAGCGTACCTGGCTGCTCCACTTTCTCTAAAAGGAGGAGAATGACTCATCTTCTCCTGCTCCAGTGCCTTTCACGCTCAACAGTGATGCATCCATCCTTTCGTCTTACAGAGAAAATGGCACTCAGGCATGGCAGCATCATCCCCTGACTCCTCACAGAGGAACACAGCAGCACCTCACAAACCCCGGCTTTGTCCCCTGAGCTGACAGTGAGGATACTGTCCATCTTCCTACCTGCGAGCAGTGACCCCCCCTGGCCATTCACCCCATCAGCCAGTCTCCAGGGCCTTGTCCTCTACAGGACGATCATGTGTGGGTATATGTAATAACTGTCTCTGCTGTAATTCACCCTCTTTAATCAGACACATC
The DNA here is from genome assembly GCF_000754665.1 of Bison bison bison. Taxonomy (NCBI): domain Eukaryota; kingdom Metazoa; phylum Chordata; class Mammalia; order Artiodactyla; family Bovidae; genus Bison; species Bison bison. The sequence continues at coordinate 6,663,446 of NW_011495046.1, forward strand.
TATTGGCTTTAAATTAACCACCTCCTACTTTTCTGAGATCCTTTCTACTGCTTTTGAGTAAGTTTCTGCTTCTTGTATTTTAAAGCACACTGGGATGACTGGGTGGTACTACTGGAAAAGAATCTGTCTCCATCAATGCAAGAGATGCAGGAGATAAGGATTTGATCCCTGGGTCAGGAAGATCCCCTGGAGGACGAAATGGCAACCCACTCCAGTATTCTTGCCTGGGAAATCCCATGGACAGAGGAACCTGGCGGGCTATAGTCCATGGGATTGCAAAGAGTCAGACATCACTGAGTATTTGAGCATAGCACAGGGATGACCTTCACTTGACCTTAGCTGCTACCGTATGTCCTTTTGGACCCTCATAAGTCTCTTTAAAAGTTATTTAGGGGGTCTAGATGGAGTAATAAATTCATGTTCTTGTCCACTCCCTCTGCTACCAGCCATGATACTTGAAATAGAGAGGAAATCAAAGTGAAATGACTTGTCTCAAACAACAAAACCAAAAAGGATAAACCATAAAGGAAGACATTTATAAGTCTAAGGACATTGAAATTGAAAACATCTGTTCAAAGAAAGACACCAAAACAAACTGAAGGGTAAGGCACAGATTGAAAAAATATTTTGTAATGCACATTCCTGAGAAAAGATTTGGGTACAGAAAACATAAGAAATTCCCAGATGTTAATAAGGAAAAATAGAAATCTCCAGAGAGTAATGGGCCAAAAGATGAGGTGACACAGAAGAGGAAGCCAAACTTCCCATAAATGAAATAAACACATTCACCTCCGTTCAGGCTCACGACCTTACATCCCAGGATCCCACTTCTAACAGTCCTCTGACATATATACAAAGAGACAGATGATGGTGAGTTCAGGACAACAGTATAGCAGTAAAAACCTGAAACAGTTTAAATGTCCATTACACATGAGCATCACATATATACACACGTTCATGCATGCATGCATTATACACATATGTCACAAACACACGTGTTTATGTTACATACACGTGCACTCACGTTACATGCATACGGACATCACATACATGAATGCACGAACACATACATACACATTCCGTTACATGTGTGTGCACCTAGTGCACACATATACATACTGCATGCACACATGCACATGTGCACACGTATGCATGCACGCATGTGCCCAGAAGCCTGTACTCTGTTCTACTCCACAATGCCCCCCTCTCGCAGCTACCAATAACTCCCTTAAAGGCAGTGGCTCATGAGCTATATTAAATGACATCCTCCCGTGTTTTTAATTGACTTAAACACTAAAAGGTAAATTAAAAATCTAAAACAATCAATATGTAAGAGTGGAATGACAAGTAAATGCTCTTGTTTTATGTGAGAGCATCATGTCCTTCCTCTTTCATCCTCAGTTTAAACCCCATCTGCTCCTAAACCTGGCCAAACTGCATGGCAAGTCAGGAAATAAAGCAAGTATGTTGGAACCAAAAAAGCCCCCAGCCACTTCTGTGGACAAAGTGCCAGCTTATTAGCGTTCATTTTATTTCCTGAAGTTTAATTTACTAGACTTAAAAACCTTTAGTGATAGAAAAGAGGAAATTTCGGAGGTTCTTGAAGCTTTAAAGCATGCATGTGATATTCTAGGAGATATCTGTGAAGAGAAAATTAGAAAATTAGATTGCAAAATAGAAACATTTAACCCCATCTGAGTCACCTGAGCCTCAACTGAGCCATCCCTGGTGGCTCAGATGGTAAAGAATCTGGTGTGTCAGGTGTAACTGTTGAATATAATAACCTGTGAAGTGCTAGTGAAATAACTAATTTTGGGCCAGCCAAAATAAACATTACCATCACAGGCATTAGTTTCTGGGGGGGAAAAAAAAGCCGGCATTTTAAATGCACCTAACCAATGACCCAGTAATTATCCTTCTTAAATTCTATTTCACAGAGAAATTCATCCCTTTATAGTCATTAATTTGATGGGTCTCCATAGGTCACAGTTTAATCGACATAAGAATATTTATTCCCTATTTGCATTTAGAGAATTTCTGGAAGGGGAGGTCACACGCAGGGCAGAGGTGTGAATAAATATCAACCAGAGGGCTGAGGACAGAGGTCCTCTGGGATCCTTTGATCCGCTCCTGCGGTTCCTGCCAGGGCAGTGCAGATTACAAGGTGAGTGATGAGTGAGAAGGGAAGCAAATTCTCAGATCTCGGTGGTTGGATTTGGCTGTCTTACCTCGTGTGGACGCCAGATGGCAGCACAACCCGCCTCTTTCTCTGTTCGGGCCACGGAGCCTACGCAGCAGTTGTGCGGGTGCAAATGAGGGGTTCCGCGCCGTCCTCGTAGGCGTGTGTGCAGCCGGCCAGGGTGAGAGGGGGTCTCCTCATTGCACACAGCTGGCCCATTCCCTCAATACCTGCAAACTCAAGTCACAACGCACTTTCAAGGTCAGAGAGGGAGCTGTGGTCTCTTTGATTTGGGGGTTTGCACCAACCCAACGGGCATCCCTGGGCTTCCCTGGTGGCTCTATTTGTAAAGAATCCGCCTGCAATGACGGAGACTGGGTTCAATCCCTGGGTTGGGAAGTTCCCCTGGAGGAGGAAATGGCAACCCACTCCAGTATTCCTGCCTGGAGAGTCCCATGGACTGAGGAGCCTGGCAGGCTACAGTCCATGGGGTCACAGAGAGTTGGACATGACTGAGCGACTAACATTTTCACTTCAGTGGGCACCCCAACCTTTCATGAGGTGACCCCAAAGCTGCTCCACTGTGCCTGGCCCAGCTGGGTCCCAGGACTGCACAGCCTGTGTGGTGTTCACAGGCCCCTTGGGACCACCCGGGCTAAGGCCCATAAGGTCTCCTTCCAGCTGTTCTGTGCAGGAGGAACAGAGGACCAGGGGCCACACCTGCAGTGCTGGGCCCTCCGCTCTTTCTGTTCACCCAGAGGGACAGCCTAAAAAACACACTTACAGACAAAAAGGGAAGGAAAGCAGTGATGAGAGAGAGGGCCAAGCAGGCCAGGAGTCAGGGAGCGGAAACAGAAGAGATAAACAAGCAGCACAGCGTTATCCTGAGGCGCGGATGCTGTGGTTCTGAAATGAGGTGGTGAGGGGACGTGCTGTCTCTGGGTCTCTCTGTCCTTGTCTGTCTCTGTCTTTGACACACACTTCATGTAAAATGTGGGAAAGGAGAGCTGGATAAGATGAGTGCACAGATGTGAGATGGGAGTGGGGCAGATTGACAGGCAGGAACGGCTGAAGAGAAACCCTGCCAGCCTGTCTCGCCAGCAAATATGTCACTCGAGTCTCTCATCTCGTTAGGGAAGTGGAACGAACAGAAGGCCCGGCTTCTGCTGGCGGGGGAGGCGGGTGAGGGGATTGTGAGCGAGTAGTTCC